>NW_027042945.1:1200000-1665238 GCF_036884685.1 Scheffersomyces xylosifermentans
CGTAAATGCACAGGTTCTGGCGGGAGAGAACCTCCAACAGAAGAACCATAACATGCCCGGATTCCGTAATCCATGGTATTCACCTAACCAACCGGGTCTGGGGGTACTAAATCAGGCAGCTTTATCGCAGTCTCCAACGAAAGGAGGACCAACAGCACATATAAATGGACAAGGAATTCCACTTTTGCAACAACAGCAACTCTCCAAAAGAGCCCTGTTTGCCAACCAACTCCCAACAACTTACGAATACGACGACCAAAGGCACCAGTCCAATGCCGTGCCGTTTATCCATCCTCCAACGAGAGCGGATAACCCATTTAACCAGTATTACACCAACCAGGAAGTGAGTTTGGGCAATAATGGCATGAATAACGACCGCAGAATGTCGGCAGCGGTCGACGGAACCTACTATAATTCTTATAACTCGTCATTTGCACCATCGGGCCAAGGAGCCAACGCTAATTATCAGGCTCAGTACATTCCCAACAATAATGCACCTTCTCTTGCCGGTGTGAACCGTCGATCTTCGGTGGGGGTACTGAATTTTAGGCAAGCACCATCAGGAGAAAGACCCGGAGGATACTATCTTCCACCAGAGCGAGTTGGACGCTCACTGCTGATTGTTCAATTCCAACAATACCAGCAAGCGCTTCAAAATCAGAAATTAAGTGGTGTCCGCAGAAGACCCGCTCCAAAGGCAAGCAAAGTGTACAACAAGCTTGATCTCAAGCCGAAGATTCACCACCAGCCAAAATACAGACGTTGTTCTGTGAATTCTATCCATATCTCGCCGGTAAATGCACTTTCTGTGTATTTGACAGAAAGTTATAGCATTTGTCAGCCAAGAAGATTCCAATACTCCAAGCTGACCAACCCAAAGAGAGTATTGACCAAACCCCTGGATCCCAAATTCAATAATGGTTATGATAACGAAGACAGTGATTATATTCTTTATGTCAATGACATTTTAGGCACAGAAGAAGGAAGAAAGTATATGGTTCTTGATCTTCTTGGTTCTGGAACTTTTGGCCAAGTGGTAAAATGTCAGAATTTAGCCAATCAAAGTGTCTGTGCGGTTAAAGTTATCAAGTCCAAACCAGCTTATATGAACCAATCATTGACGGAAGTCAGACTCTTGGAGTTTTTAAATTCAAACAGTGATGGTAAGAACTTTATACGGCTTCTCGATACCTTCATGCACAAAGAACATCTCTGTTTGGTATTTGAGTTACTTGCTTCAAACTTGTATGAGCTTATCAAGCAGAACCAATTCCAAGGACTCAATATGAAGCTCGTGAAGTTGCTAACAAGACAGCTCTTAGAAGCCATGGCCCAATTAAAGGGATTCCAGATGATTCATTGTGACCTAAAACCGGAGAATGTCCTACTATGTCAGCCAGATAAACCAGATATAAAGGTGATTGACTTTGGGTCGGCGTGCTTCACAAGACAGACCATCTATACGTATATTCAATCTCGATTTTACAGATCTCCAGAGGTTATATTAGGTCTCCCATATACCGAATCCATTGACATGTGGTCATTGGGATGTATAGTTGGAGAACTCTTCTTGGGCTTGCCTATGTTCCCAGGTACTTCTGAATACAATCAAATTTGGAAAATAGTCGATATGTTGGGGTTGCCTCCTCGCCATATGCTAGAAGTGGGTAGAAATTCAATGAACTTCTTCAAGAAGATACCAGCACAACCAGGAGAATCCAGAGGGACCTACCAAGTGAAGACATATGATGAATATTTACATTTTTTGGAGACTTCGAAGTCCAAGGATGACCATCCAAAGAAGGAACAGCCAAACAAGAATTACTTTAAGCACCGCTTGTTGAAGGATATTATCCTCAACTACAAGCTTCCTTCTAAGAAGATGACGAACTCTATGATTGAAAAGGAGTGTCAGGAGCGTTTGCTTCTCATTGACTTTTTGACAAAGGTTCTCAATTTGAATCCACTTGAGAGACTCACGCCTCAAGAAGCATTAAAACATCCTTTTGTTAATGAGGTGAAGACTGTGGATAGTAAAAGTTCAACATCTCTGAGTGGAAGTGATCGCAGAGTAGAAGTTAAGGATGATTTGAAAGCTCAATAAAGAGTTAGTGTTAAAGAACAAAAAAACAGAAAAGGGATAGATACCCAGCAAATAGAGAGATCAGGGAGTTTCTTTGAGGAGAATATGAAAAATAAAGAGTGTTATTCGTATCGCATTGAAGATTCAGACAGTTGACACTCTGTGGACATTTAGGAGGAAAAAGGGTAGCCGTGGCATCCATTTTATTTGCATTCGATCATTATCCAACCCATTGAAATACGTTTATCGTTTACAATACCATATTGTGGTTATTAATAATAATATTATTATGCATAATACAGAATTAATGAATAATTTTACAATTAACAATTAACAATTAACATAACATTTTTGACATTTGACAATAATTGGCATGGGTGTGGAATCAGAAGAACAAGAACAAGAAGAAGAACAGGAAGTAGTAGTATTGTAGTGTTGTCGTGAAGTAGCTACAGTTACAACTTGTAGTTCTCCCTTGCTGTAGGATATATATACTTCGAAGTTCATTAAGTAGTTGTGTGACAGTAGACGAGTGGTTGCAAAATATGTTCCCTCCCTAAAACTGCTCTCTAATCTTCGCCTTAAGTTCTCCCTAAACTCCATGAGAAGTTGTCGCGTTGTCGCTATTTCTGAGAATTCCTGTGGTGGCATCGGTTTTGTCTGCAGTACACATAGTGAGACGGTAATGATAGAACGGAGATATAGTGGTGAAGAATTGAAAGAAGTTGGAAAGACCGCACATTTCTCACTAAATATAAGTCCTACTACCTCTCTCGTCCAACTACCTCCTACGTCCCCAGTAATTATTTCATGATTGTCCTTATTTATTACATGCTGTGCCGTCACAGGAAACTGTCCAACACGACGACTACTGCCTCACTATTCTCCACCGACAACTTCACTATTCTCCACCACCACTATCACCACCGCCACCACCACCAAACAACACAATCACAATACGAGAAACCCGTACCGCAGTATATTTTCTAGTTGTTAACAAATAAAACTTCTTCTGCGACATTCATTGCATCCACGCCGCAGTACTCACACCCAGCTCGACTATCAAAATCCAGAAAATCACAACTTCCAAAAGTCATACCAACGGAATGAAATATCTGTTCTTTCTGCTATAAGTGGCTATTCTGATAAGGAAGTAGCTGTTAAAGTTGAGAATCCGTATTCCGCCACGAGATCCGTTGAGCAGAGTAAATTGACTGCTGTTTTTAGGTACGTTTTGACAATTATTGCTAGGGTTTAAGTAGTGTTGAATCGCAAATTGCAATTACCCTGGAATTCGTAGAAACCCGCTAAGAAACTCTAATGGAAGTCCAGACAAACCGCTCGCAAGAGACTCCACTTGGGTTGGAAAGCTCTATCGTTGCAGAGCGTGATTCTTTGATAGCGAATAGCACAAATAGCGGAGAACTTATCGATGTCAATGGATCCCATGGACCACCGGATCCTAACAGCGAAAGTAAGCTTAGGAAGATATCAAGACCTCCAACGTTACGTATCATTCCTCCGTTGAATTTTTGCCCTGTAGAACGACAATTGTACAGATCCGGTCAACCGTCGATCATAAATCAGTCGTTTTTGAAGGAATTAAACTTGAAAACGATCCTCTGGTTGGCCAGTGAGGAGCCACAAGACGATTTCCTAGAGTTTTGCAACGACTTCGGCATAAATATCGAGTTCGTCGGCATAATAAACGAGTTCAACAACTACGAGAATTACAGTACAAACCAGGGCATAATAGTGAATCCTTGGGACGCATTAAACGAACGTACCATAAAGAAGGCGTTGGAGTTAATAGTGGATCGTGCTAATTACCCTCTATTGGTGTGCTGTGGTATGGGAAGGCATAGAACCGGAACGGTGATAGGGTGTCTTAGAAGATTGCAAGGATGGAACTTGGCGAGTGTTTCAGAGGAGTATAGACGGTTCACAGGAGCCAGGGGTGGTAGAATCATGGTGGAATTGCTAATTGAAAGCTTTGACATTGATTCGATTGAAATAGATCCTGCTAAAGCACCTGACTGGTTGTCATGATATGTGGTTTTATTGCACGCTGTATAGATAATAGAGATATGAATAGAGATGTAATGATCGTGTAATGTAGTTGAGAAAGGCCCACTAGGCTTTAGGTGGACTAAGAATAATTGTTCTGGACTAGAGTTTGCTTGTATTTAGACTACAATAAGTCAGGGAGGGATAATGAACTCCGTCAGTAACTATGGTTAAGAAAAGATAGGATATACACAGATATTCACCTATTCCTATTACAAATTAACATGGAACATTATTATACGTATATTGGAGCCCAAGTCATCTTACATATAGAGTTCATACACCACTCGTATTATGGCACTATATTAACATTCGAATTGTTTCTTCTACTACTTTCATGCGTTTACTCTTCTTGGTCATTCTTACCGAATTCTACTTCCAATGGCCCGTTTATCCAGACATTCCATTGGCAAGTCCCATTGACCCATAAGCTGCTATTTCATGACCAGCAGCAGCATTTGTCCCAAAAGGGAAATAGCGACAGAACAGCAGCGTTTGTGCGGTGGGAGAGAGAAGTGTCGCTGGTTCTCGCTATTCTCGCTGTTCTCTCGTATGTTGGTTTGTATGGTTGTATGGTTTTCCCTCGCTATCATCTCGCTATTTCTGGCTATCTTTTTTGGCTCCTTCTCGCTATTTCTCGGTATCCTTTTTTTCTTTTAGGTATCTTTTTTTTTGCTGCCGTGTCGTTATCCGTTATCTCATTATTATCGCTATTCCCGTTATCGCATTCCGTTTGCGACTAAGTTTGTGGTATCTCCCTAATGGTACTTTATCCTTGTCGCTATTCAACTCTGACTATGTAAATTTGCTCAAAGTTAGATCTCTCGATATTCGTCATCGCTGATACGGCCATTTGTAGTAGTTATTACCGGTAGCTTCATCGGAGCTTACGCGTCTTACTGGATAACTGGACAGTAATTTATTAGTCGCCGGGCATATTTCTCTGGAGAGACGTCATGGGCCCATTTAATCGCTATTTCTAGCCTTGAGAGCTTCTGTAAGCCCATCTCGGTGAAAGAGATAAGAATCCTAATCTCAACTCGTGTAATTCAGCCAATAATGGGCCTCCCCTTGCCCTTGCTCTGACATTTTGCATTTTACTGGTGATCCTGAAATAGCACCAAAAAGCCTGATTCGCTGCGAGTCGTTGCGCAGCGACTACCCCGGATTCAGGGATGAGCAGCAAGAGTGTTATTGTGTTTGCTGAATAATTAATTCTATTGAATGAACTGTTATTACTATCACTTCTCGACTCTATGTATCTAGTCAACTCACATAAAATTGGGCTCCTTCTTCTGCTGCTGTCTTCTATCTCCGCCCATTTGACTAACACCTCTTACTCCTTAATCTGCTCCGATCAACTACGTAGCTCCGGTGCCAGCAACTTCGCATCCATCACTCACCACCCGCACTACCGCACCGCTACCACACGCCAACGGTGGCAACTGTGTAGATTTTCCTGTGACTCCGGACACGACCCGCACCTTTTTTGCGATTGCCCCGTCTGGCTGCATTCCATCCCCTAAAACGGTAGCGTTCGCTACAGCGAGATAAATGGCAAGGCAAAGGCAAGAGAGACGGAGTTGCCAGGATTTCACCCAGAGTAGTATAGCCAATTTTCATGGTTTAAACTCACCAATTCGTTTAGACCCCCGAAACCCATCTCTTCCCACTTCTTTGCTACTTTTTCCTCCTTTTCCTTCCCGGCTTCCCTTCTTTCCCCTCCACCCTCCAACCCCAGTGACTCTCCCGCTACCTCCTATGCCCCACCCCCGTTATCTCCTGAACAGTAGCTATTTTGGATCTCCTGCAGACACCACCACAAAAAAGAAGTCATACAAACAGGATTTCTCACTCACTCGCACTAACAAAATTCGGGTTGTAAACTGACTGTCAAAAAGAATTGGTTGAAGGAGTTCTTTTGCTGTGTTTGTCACAAACGAGGTTGTTTCATCTAACAAACAGTCGCCAGAAGTTTGATATATCAGTAACTCGGTCGAGTAGTTGTCCTCAGCCTGAATTGTAGCGTTTTTCCGCCGGAATTGAACAAAATACACTAGTCGTTTGTAGAACTGTGATTGGTGTTTTGTGAGTGGTGACAGTTTTTTTGGTACCATTCGTAGTTTCGTGTTAGAGGTTTTTATTGGCGTTTAGAGTCATATATAAGCGTTATCTGGTTAAGATTCCGTTGCCGCAAGTTATCTAGTTGTGCCCCCAGCTACATCGCAAAAGCGCCCAATTGATACCGCCAGAAATCCAGTGTTCTCCGGCTCCAATCAGTCAATTCCACAGCCAATTCCATATCGCCATCGCATCCAATTGTTGCCTTCACACCATGGGAACCTGTATCGCCACCGTGAAGTTCGTCGGTTTAGCCTCGCTAGGCTTACTTAGTGGTTCATTGACATACCAGTCCATCGAGTCGATCCCGCTCCTCATCAACGACTTGTCTCGCCATTGGTCGACTCTGGCATCAGGATCTACGTCCGCCACCATCCGTGAGTATGTGGCCAAGGTCAAGACTTTGATCTCCACTTCAAGAATATCCAATGTGGTGTTTGGTTCGTTGGCTTCGGTCTTGTTCACTCTAGCATTCACGTCTGCTCCTCCAAGCGGAAAGCACCCTTACCTTATCTATGCTGCTCTTGGAGGCCCATTGACAATTGCTGGACTCTACTACAAAGCGTACGCTCATGAACAGAAGTTGCTCAACATAGATAACGACCATCCTCCAAAGACTAAGGAGCAAGTTAAGGCCAAGAAAGAGGTGAAGAAGGTGCCTGTCGTTCCAGCAGAGGCTGCTGAACAGGAAGAAGACGACAGTTTGGGCAAGTCCTATATCCACATCTCCGATGAGTCTACAACCTCTTCAACATCGTCTACTCCTAATGCTTCGGTCCCAGGTTCGCCTCAAATCGAGAGTATCGAGAGTATACAACCAGAAGAAGACAGGGAACACGAGCTCACCGTCGCAGATGAAGTGGAAAGTGCATTGACCAAAAAGGAATTTCTCAGCCAGTTGGAGGGTGTCAAATCATCATATGCTTTTGGCTCCGCTATCTCTGGTGTCAGTTTCTTTATCGCTGTTGTTGGTCTTATTGGGGACTACTATTTGTTGTAAGATGGTAGACATGAATCATTAACTGAAGACTGCTATTGATTCCAAGCGAGTGTAGGTCTGATTGCCGTAGAGACCACCGGAACCTTTTCGAAAACAGAACAAATCAAATTCAATTGAATTTACTGAAACCAAGCAAAAAGTTTATTCCGTGAAGACTTTTCAGCCTTTCATATTCACCTATCAAAAGAAATTACCTATTCCGTGGCTCGTTTTGGTAACTGAATCGTCAGTTCTTGCAGTTATCAATAATTGAATCGACCTGAGCCACTCGTCGTACGCCCATTCTTCTTCCTCTCTCTTCACTTTATGATTGCTTGATATTTCATTATTTATTAATTAGGATCTAGGAAATTTCGGTGTTGTTTTTACTCCTGTGTTTTTTGTTTTGGTTGGTGGTTTTTTTACACTTTTTTTTTTTAGTGGCCAGTTTTGGTTGGGTCTGGTTAAGACCATATCTGGACCATGTCTTAATTTAGCTTGAAGTATCTACACTATAAAGAACCAATTAGGAATACAATATACTAAACTTTGACTGAGAGACGTTTGCGTTGGCAACTTGAGGCAATATACTTTATTTAAATTGAATGGTGGTTTGTACTAATTCGTGTTCAAAGCGACACCATCGTTCTTTGTTAATATTCAAGGGATTGCAGTTCAATATGAACTACTAGGTAATGCTCTTGCTTTCAATGATTGTCAGAAGGATTGTTCGTTATTGTATGTCAATGAATACATCATTAGGAATTTGCATGTAGTATTAGTTTTGAATCATATAGTGCCAAAGAGGTGGGCGAAGGTGATACAGATATGGAGGTCTATTGACAAGTTTGTATATGCTTATATAGACTTCAAGAGCTGTAGAGAGAATTGAATTACTGATTTAATAGCAGTGGTTCATTTCTGAAATACGGTTCCAAAAAACTCCTATACATCTATACGGTGTCTTATGGCCCTTCAGTTTTCGAGAATAAACTAGATTATTTGCTTAGTAGACCGCTCCACTCTCTGGCTTGGTCTACGTGAAATCTAATGGTCAGTATTGAAATCTTTGGTGTATCCCAAAAAGAGTCGTTTGAGCTGGACAGCCATTAAGATTGCTGCAAGGGGGAAGGGGTTCCAGGCTGGCAAATAAAAGGTGTAGCAGAAGGGATGTGTCATATTCAAATAAAACAATGCGACAGGAAAACTACAATTGAAAGTACACATTCTGATTCTTATTTTGTACCCCTTTGTTATATTTAATATACTTTCCATTATATGTTTGACATCTCGTTGTGGTGATAATTACTGGTGTGAATGCCATAGGGAATAATAATCTTACGTAAATCAATATTTTGCACGATACCAAACCAAACACAGTAAGGATATTATTGAAGTGTTATTTCGATACATATGGAATAATCCATACATCCATATAGTATTACGTAGCTGTTCTACTATGTATATAATTTTAGATACAAATTTAAGAGATAACGAAGAGCAATACCATTTCCCAGATTCAACCCATCTAAAAAACCCATCTAAAAAACAAGGAAGCCAAGTCTCACTTCCATTCCATGTAATATGTCTTTGAAACCCTCCTAGACATTGTCAGACTTCTAAAAAAATGGGTTCTCTTGTGATTACTCTAACATTCATTAGTATACTTATGTTAGACAATTCCTTACGAATTAGTGGACTACTTTTGCAACCCGCACAATCATGCGCAATGGGTCGCAACCACGAGCTACCGCAACTTAATCGTAAAATTCTGCCAATTTGGTTTTCGCACGCCTAGATTTCCCTGGTCACGTGATTGAAGTTTACCACACAAGTACATGCAGTATGGAGGATTTCGCTGCCAAACTGGTAATGACGGGATTTTGCAACTGCAATTGCGGTTTTCCATTAATGGGGGGATGGTCTGAGTGTGTTTGTTCATCCAGTCTCGTGAAGAAGGTTTGTAAAGAAGGTTTGTAAAGAATTTTCCGTGAAGACGGTCCGTGAAGACGGTTCGTGGCATTATACTGGGATAACTATTAAGAAATTTTTTCCATCCCGAGCTTATTGGCTACTACCTGTGCTAAGTTCATTTACTTCCTTGTAATTGTTGATCGAGGACGTCCAAAGTCTGTCTAATATTACATACTACTATACGCAGAAGTGCAGTTCCTACTTAAAGCAAATAGTTACAGTTGCTGTACAGTTACACATACAGCTGTACTTCCACTTACTCACACGTACTGTTACAGTTACACTCACTTTCTGTTGCAGCCACATGTCTAACCATACAATCTACACATCCACACACCAATACTTTTCGCAAACGAACCAACCAATAACTCTCTCTAAGAAATAATCTCCCTAACAAACAAATGAGAAAGAACCTAGCAATTACTCTACTGAACAAGCACATACTCTCCCTAAATTCCGTAACAAACACCCCTTAAATAAATGGTTCTCACAAATACTGTCCCTAACAGACAAATTTCTGAACAAACAAATACAAGAAACTCTAACAAATACTCCCCTAACAAACAAACACTCTCCTTAACATATACTCTCCCTTTTGAATACGTCCCTAACAAACAAACACTCTCCTTAACATATACTCTCCCTTTTGAATACGTCCCTAACAAACACATACTCTTCCCTACAAACCACTAATGAATACTCTCCCCAATGAATACTCTCCCTAACACACACATCCCTCACACACTCCCTAACACTCCCTCCACTTCCTCCCTCCACACAAAAAAAAACCCCCACCACTCTCTGTGTCTCGCACGACCTCGTGACCAAAACATCAACACATCGCAAACATCCATCCATCCCACTCCCACACCAGCGGCTATCCTGTACTAACCTTTTTAGCAATCGCAGCAACACCCAAGGATAATAGGCTGCAATCAGGGACAGTAGACACTAGACGTCGTAAACAGTCGTATTTGTGCCAGTCAGCAGCAATTCGGTCGTTTTCAGGAGTTGATTCGCGTTGTTGTGTGTTGTATACCATTGATAGTTAGGTAAGAATTCATTGCTGTTGTTTGTTTATTTGTTACCCATAAAACAACCCAAAAGAAACCGTTTATTGGTAGCTACAATCAAGCTGCAATCGTTCCTGGAACCAGAAAATGAGTTTCCAAACACTTAATCTCGACGAGACGTTCCAGCAAGGATCCAATTCCGGCTCAAGAACATCGGCAACTCAGGCTCGTTCTCCAGTGAAGTCTCCCTACACCCGCGTTAACCGCCACAAGAGTACGTTGTTCACCTACCCCGAAGGAAACTCCATTCGGTTCTTCATTCTGCCCCAAGACCCTCTGAGACTGCATTACCAGCAGCAAATAGTCAACAATGGAGGTGTTCTCTTGGAACAAGAAGCCAGCGGTGGCAACAATCCATATGTGCATTTGACTCGTGCTCCGCTTATGAATAAGGCAACCATCAATTTGCAGTATATTGATGATTGTATTGCCAGTGGAAGATTACTTGACTTCTCAAAATACTCTTTCCACAATGACTTCCACATCGACACCTCGCTTTTAAACAGAGGCGCTGGTGATGTTCTTGTTGGTGTTACGGCAGCTGCTGCTGCCGCTGCTGCTGCTGCCTCTTATGTAAATGAAGATGTCGCTGCCGCAGCTGCTGCTGTCTCTGCTACCGGGGATTTGGCAATTGGCCAAGAAGGCGGCTCTGGCGAAACAGGTAACATTCAGCCTCCTCGTAGAGTGAGAGGACACAATCGTTTCACCAAAGAAAAGGATGAGTTCATCTTAAGACAGGTCAGAATGAACCCAAAATTGAGACACAGTCATCGTTTCTACCTGGACTTGGCTCAAGAAGAAATCCTTAAGGGACATACTGGAAATTCTGTCAGAAGTAGATTCCGTAAGCACTTGGAGCCAGATTTGGAGTATGTGTATAAAGTTGATGACAACGGAAGAGTAATGAAGGACGAGGAAGGAAGAAAGATCAAATTGTCGTTGTCTGAATTCCCAGAAACCCTAAAGAATAAATACGATGCCAAAGATGACTACTTGTTGGTTACCGAAGCTAAGGACTACATCTTCAAGCACTATGGAAAACAAATGGACACCAAGATTATATTGCCATACTCATTTTTCAACGACTTGTACCGTAAAGAGCCAAAGCATACTTTGCACTCGTGGCGTGATCGTTACCGTAAATTTATTACTGATGGTACCATTGAAGAATACATTCAATACTACGAGAATTGCAAGAAGGAAAACAGGGAAGCTAAGCCATTGGTGAGAGTTAATGCTACCAACACCGGTAATGTTCAAGTTCGTAATCTAGTTGGAAGTAATGTACGGGGTGAAGATGAAGTCAGTGCATTGGATGAAGAAATCGGAGAGCTCAAAAGTTCTCTTATTGACGATACTTTGCAACCTATTAAGCCACCAAAGCTCGTCAATGACCTCGGAGAAGATGATGATGAGGAAGAAAATACTGAACTTGGAGTAGATATTCCAGATTCAGTTGAAGTATTTGAAGATGCGGCCCTGCAAGTCCTCAGCCAATCCCAGGCTACTCAAGATGAGGGACCAGAGGACTCTGCAGAAACTCAATTTGATACTCAGGGTGCACCAGTAACATACAAGTACATTGATAAGTCCACGACCTTTGATGATATGTTAACGAAAAGGGCCTATAAACTGTTGGATTCTGGTGAATTGTTACCCAAAGTGAATGAAGTTGTCAAGAGTGGTGAACCTGATGCTGTTCGTTTGTTTGAAAGACTAGAAAAGATTGGATTATCTACGGCTTTAATCTCCCATATAATTTACAGCACCAGTGCAGATCTCGGGTTATTTTCTACTTACTTCGAGATCTTCTTAAGAAACTTAACTATATGGCTTGAAGATGAGGAGAAGACACAACCCGACTACAAGGCGTTGCGTGTGAATAATGTTGGAGGTATCTGGAATGAAAAGCTGGATAAGAAATTAGGAACTCCACAAGAAGATGATTTGTTGGATGTACACAGCAAATCCCAAATTCGCAGAAGAAAGGAGTTCTTCAGACAGCTTGAAAGTCAGTTGGACTCTGAGTAAAAAATTCTCGACTACATTGCAGTAATTAGCAGGTTGTGAGATAAGGTAGTGGTTGATTTGGAACTGCTTTATAGCTCTGATTTACGAGGCGTTTCCAATATGCAAAACAACTTTTGTTTTCCGTTTTAATTTCTAATTCTAGTATGTGTTTTATATTATAATAATAATCATGACTTTCAGTGTTTAATGTGTTTGGTGTAGAAAGTGTTATTAGCAATTGCCCAATCTAGATAGTAGAGCAGGTCATAATAGTCGATCTCGCTTAACCGGTTTGTTATTGAATGAATACCGACCACATTACACATCTGTTGGTTTCTTCCCATCGACATGTTATTATCATGAAAAATTTCCTTTGATCTACACAAGACTTCAAAAAATTACCAGAAGTAGAGAACATACGAATGAACTTGAGAAAAGCTTGGTACCACCGTTTCTTTCAAGACCCTGGGTCGGTATTCATTCTTCAAAATATCTACAGATCACTGCCCGCTTTCTCTGGTGCAGACAATTACGAATTTGCTGTGGGTTGTAGCCGTCAATTAAGTGAGTCGTCATGACGATGCCTTGCCTTGCAGTGTGGTACCGTAATATACCATAAACAGTGATTTTGTAGTACCGTGATACCGGAATACTGTAATACTGCCAATATCTGTTACAAAAATATACACACCCCACGAGCCATTGTGAATTGTCGAAACCTTATCTCATATCTTGCAGAGAAGGACTTTGGTATTCGTCTCTTACATTTCTGTAACGTGGTGGATAAAAGATGGCAGTGGAGGGTATTATCGTCTAATATGGTGGTGAAGTGTGAAGCCCAAACTACTGCTGTTATTGTCTTCATATGACCAACAATTAAAAAAATCACCGTAGCCATATACAACACATAATATATACATATATAAGTATAATATAAACAAAATTACTAAACAAACATACTATATAAACAAAAATACCATACAAACATACCATACAAACATATCATACGATAATACCATACAAACATACAGACCTATATACATACTTACCATACAAAAATACAATACCATACAAAAATACCATACCACACCACACCACACAACAGTATTCTTTCCCTGTAAGCGTTAGTAGTCTTGATCTCCTACCTACCTACCAAACAAATAACATAACAATACAATACAATAAAATACGAATCACGAAAACAAACACCAAACACCATACAGTTAATAGCAAATAGCAAATAGCAAATAGCAAATAGCAAATCTCTCCCCATCTCCACCCCCCTCGTGTGCCCCAATGTCTAATCTCGAACCTCCACCTTCCCCCCACCCCTCTTCCTCGTCTTGCTTGTCTTTCTTCTTCCCCTAATCATTTTTTTTCTCTCTTGATCTGTGTAGCCCGTGTTCCAGATGCCATTTCCAGATGCCATTCCATACCTACATTTGCCCTTCCACATATGCCCTTCTACATACTTCCTTCATAATACACCTTCCATTCCGTCTCACATATCCACCATTCCATCTGTCATTGCCTATTACATGTTTCGTTGTCTATGAAATTGTTCCCTGTTACCAGATGCGGAAATAAGTCAATACGTCTGTTGTCAACTGCATCCGTCTCGTTTGTTTACCTACACGCTGATTGCCGCTTGTGACGCATGTTTACAAAACCAACCGTGCATTCTGCAGGAGGTGCTTCCACCAAACCAGGCACCACTATCGGTTGCGACTGGTGCGCAGGTTGCGATGGAAGGATGCGAAAAATTCGTTTGCCAGCGAATACCACGGCAACTATCTAATTATCATGGAAACCAGGTAGGGGTAAGGGAGGCTTGGAAGGTGGGTATTAGGAGATGAGGGAAGAGGACACGCGTGGGATTCATGGGTACGAAGCGGTGGTGACGTGGTGAGATGAGAGGGTGGCTACGAAGATGACAGGTGGAATGAATACTCACTCGTATACTTTCAGAGGACATATGGCAAACAGAAACTAATAAACTAATAAACTGTCCTTTGGTGTCCTTGGCTGGTTCATGGAAATGACCCGAAGAATCCGTTGGAAAATGGCCCTGTGCTGCTAAACAACCGCCAGAATTGACCTACCAGATCAAAGATCAACCAGCGAGTCGTATTTATTAGACAACCGAAGACTTGTGATTGTAGGATCTGGCAGTCTGTTTCATGGTCAAAGCCGGAAACAGTTCCATTTCTTGCCATTTTCTGGCCATTTCCTCTCTGTTTTGAAACTCATTCGGGGCAGGTACCCACTAGATCGACTTTAGTCCATGGTGCATTAGTCTTGTTATGGCTTTTTCCCGTTGTTTTGGTCTCGTGGGTGCAAGTTGTAGTGTTGTTATGATGCCAAGGCATTTTTCCTAATGCTGGATGAAATTAGCTTCTCTTATGAGCCTTTGCCAATAATCCATTGTGTCAATTTGGCGTGTTAACATTGTAAGATGGACATGGGATGAAACTGTAGCTTCCCCATTAGGCGTAGAACCATACCCAGTCGTCGTTGGCTTGCTGGTGGTGTCAATTTCTGGGGCTCCGGGATGTTCTTTCTCGTTATACTTTACTTTTCTTGTGAAACAGGATTTTGCAACTTACCAAGCCTTTATCCAAAAGTTTCAATACCCAGCCAGCCAGCACTTGGCACGAAGCTACAACCACTCCGGATCATCGTTCTACCACCACGGTGTCAAAATCAGGTCAAAATCAATATCCTCTATAACACAGCTCTACAATCTCTTTATCTCTAATCTCTAATCTCTAATCTCTCACCATCTCTCTACACTAAAACTTTTAAACAACGATAATATATTCATACACTATCATCATAGGATATCAAAAAAAAAACTCGCCAGCAGCTAGTTGCTGGCAAGAGAAGAGGCTTGCGCCCGGGTTTCTGTAAAACAACATAAACAATATAAAACATCAGTTCTTTTGAAAAGGAACCATACAAAAACTGCCAACGCAAGAAAAACGAACAACGAAGAAGAAGGGAATGACTAAAACAACAGCAGAAGTCTCTTAGTTCAAGATACCCCACCATTGCTCGGCGTTGAAGGCACCAGGAGCCTTCCATAAATCGTTGAAAGCAGTGAATAAAACAGCACTGTCTCCACACTTGGACTTGATGGAGGAAATGGCGGCTTGTTGGTTTTGAACCGATGGTACAGCAACTCCGTTGCTGTCACCCTTGGATGGCCAGCCGGTCTCGGTAATGAAGACAGACTTGGAACCACCGCAGGCAGACCATACTCTTTGGATTTGCAACAAGACCCAGTCACCAGCTTGATCAGCGGTATAGTAGCCATCGAAGAAAGCGTGAGCGTTAACAGCAATGTAGTCCGAGTATTTACATAACTCAGGGTTGTTGATAACGGCAATGAAGGTGTCGACAGACACAACTGGTCCGGAGTAACCAGCAGCCTTTAACAAGCCCTTGGCTTGAGAAACATAACCACCAATTTGGCCTGGGTTGGCTTGTCCAGCGTTGACAAGCTCATTACCAATGGAAACGGTGTGGATGTTGCTCCAACCACCGTTAGCGTTGACGGCAGCGACTAAGGTAGAGATTCCAGAAGGGATGTTGGCGACATCGAAGATACCAGCAAAGATCTTTTGTTCTGGAGTCTTGGCCTTCAACACAGCATTGACCTGGTCACAGTCGACACCGTACAATCTGATGACGGAGTAACCAGACAATTGGGCGATTTCAGAAGCGATTTGAGAAGCAGACTTACATCCTCCTTCGTCTGAGTATGGGGTATAAGTGATACCCTTGGCACCGGCACCGAAATCTCCACCAGTAGATGGTACGGAAGTGGAAGCTGGCGATGGAGAAACGGTCTCGAAGGTAGCTGGGTTGGAGAACGATTGTGGTTGGACTTGGGCAACAGGAGTGACCGAGGTCTCGATGGTAACATCAGCAGCAGGAGTAATGGTGACTTGAGGTAAGGTAGTGGTCAAGTCGCCGGCTCCAAGGGTCACCACAACGACGTTGGTCTTGGTGACGACCTTGACGGCTCTCTTTTCTTCCTTGTGATGGTGGTGTTGATGTTCTTGCAAAGGAGCGGCGAGAACGGTGGCCAAGATGGAGGCTTGAACGAGGGATTTGAACAACATAACGAATGGGAGGTTATTGAGGTTGTTGAGTTTCTTGTAGTAAAGCTATTGAAGTAAAGCTATTATAAGCTATTGAAAGACTAGTATTAACACTATTCTTTCTGGAATGAACGTTGAACTTGAACGATAGAACTCGTGGGTGAACCGTGGGTTGTTGTTATATAATCAATATAATCAAGATACTTCGGTTATACTATTCGATATCGACTCTATATCACTGGTTATCAACTACTAACGAATGAAAGAATACAAAACGATGGGAGCCCAGTGTAGAACAACGGAAAATGGGTATTTCTAGGGGATTTAAAGGAGTGACTGTAGATATACCTTTGCTACTGTGATACAACTATCAAGCTATCTGTTAAACTATCAAAAAGATCAAGAAACAGAAGAAAAGGAACTCTAAAAGAATGTTGAAAATCTGGTTATACTGAAAAATCGGCACCTCCCTTAGTATATATGGGATTTTGCTTAAAGGGGGTGTTTTGGGCCCGAGCCAGAAAATAACCTTTGGGTGGGACGGGTGTTTATTATTTGGATGTTTTCGATTATCGAGGCCTGGCAATCCGAGGGGGGCGGCTATATTGCGGTATTGCATATACGCAGTAGTGCACTACTAGTGCTACTGCTACTACTACTACTTTTTCAGTTTGGTAGGTCGGAAGTCGGAATTGGCTCTATTCTCACAATTCTCAAATTCTCAAATTCTCAAATTCTCTAGAATTCTTGGGTGTGGGACAACACTTTTTTTTTTTTAGATGGTTATGTGGG
Organism: Scheffersomyces xylosifermentans; assembly: GCF_036884685.1. Lineage (NCBI taxonomy): Eukaryota > Fungi > Ascomycota > Pichiomycetes > Serinales > Debaryomycetaceae > Scheffersomyces > Scheffersomyces xylosifermentans. The sequence continues at coordinate 1,217,206 of NW_027042945.1, forward strand.
TTCGGGGCGCTCGTAGTTAGGGCAAAAAATCACAAAGTATCGTAAATTACAGCCTCTGCACTGGTCCCCATAATGCTCGCCATGGCCCCCCATCCGCAGCGTCAGTCCTCACCTCACTCCAAGATCCCTAACCCTGTAATCCTATTGAAGTTATAACTCCATCCCACTAACCCATTACAGTAAAAAATCCTATCAGACTTACGGTTTTGCGATCGCTTTGTGTTATTGCCTCATTGAACGGTTGCATTGGCATCGTCAATATTATCTACCTGGACCGACCCACATGTAGTCTCTATTCTGCATCCATGCCGATTATTTTTTTCCGACCTATGGCAAACTCGGTCAAGGTTATGAGGCCATAGACAAACTAGGAATTCGTTTTAGTCGCGTCGGTTTACCTGGCGCCTGCATCCGGCCGAGTTTGGCCTGCCCTCGAATCTAGACTGTTTCAGTTTCACATTGTGGTTACAGTTTGAGATAAACGCTGGGATGTTCTGGAGGGCCCAGGACCGTGATATCTTCGGGTCATCAAGCTTGGAGCCAAGATTCGGGAAAAGATAACCAGTTCAACAGTGGTTTTGCTGGGTATCTAACGCTTGTTTCCGTCTCATTTTCGATGTTACTTCCTACCACTACCAGCAGTTGCCTCGTATTCCTCTTCTGGTACGCCAGCGAAGCCAAGCAGCAAACAACAACCTTGAAAACATTTCGCGTTTCATATCTGGTCATGTGATTTTCTGCACGTGACTATTTTTTATGTCCCACACAATGGAAGAAATTTTATGTGTGGTAGTCGTAGATTAATACCGATTGTGTTGAAATCTCCTATTCAAGATTAATTATTACAATGAACGAAGGAAAAATACCTTGATTCTGGGCCCTCTGGCAGGGGCGTTCATGACGTAATGGCCTACATTCGTGGTTAGACTTTCTCTTGTCATTTTGACCGTCGCTGTAGTAGCATGGCCTCCTGTATCTCTTATTACCCCCTCCACCTCCTACACTTCTTTGGAGTATGAATATTTTATACGTCGAATTTCGACAATGGCCAACCTTTTAACATCGGTATGAATGCACTGTCCGATCGTTTTTGACGACACTTGGATTCCAACGTGATACTGTTATTGTCTTACGAGGCTCAATACGTCTCAGTTTCGTGTTAACAAGCTCGTTTAGCTAACTACTGCTCACCCCTCCAGTGAATTTTGCAGTTGACACCCAAAGCTGCTAAATATCAGTTGCGAACCACTGCCTGCCGTGGCTCTTTATGGCCGTTAGGTTGCCGTTCTCGACCTTTTCCTCTCCAATTATGCCCCTTTCTTCCACAGATGTACCTCGTTGCCCATTTATGAGTCTTCACTACTGTTTCTACATCCGTCTGCAGTATTTAGATGTTATTCTGCAGTCTTTGTCTTATAGCTTAACCTAAAACGAAAATTTTTCACACTACAATCGATTGTTGAAAGATAAGTGGCACCAAAAATATTAAATTAATTGCATGCGATTTGCAATGAAGTATTAAATTACCAGCTGATTGAGATGTGGCATTGACACCAGGGGAAGCAAATATTATTGGAGGGGACAATCACCACTTGTGGGACACCATGCTCTGATTTGGAATACGAAAGTCCAGATTGGAACGGTAGTTTGACACCATGAATAATTATTTAAAATGATGAGCCACTCACTAGTCTGTCTAGTGTATTTAACGGCCAATGGGCATACAGTGCACTAGTCTACAACCTACGCGGTTTCACATTTTTTATCATCTATTCTTTACGACCACCGTTACGTAACGCCAGAGAATGCTCCACGGTTAGCGGTTTCAGGTTTTTCAGCACTTCTAATTCTGATGTAGCGCATACCAAAGCACCAAGAATATCGGCATACATTGTATTGAGTTATAAGGCATTATTGCGTAGAACAAGACGCCGCTTTGAAGAATCCGATGTCAGCAAATACAGTACAATATTGATCTCAGTACCATATGCAAAAATCCGACGTCGAATTCGTAGTCATAATTGTAGTAGGTGAGCAAATTAGTGTTCCAGTAGCTTAACCACGACAAGCTTTCAGGAAAAGGGGGCAGGAATGCATTCTCGACAATTTAAGCACTATGTATTATTATCAAACTGAAAACCGCTTAGAACATGCTTCAGTTCACTTGAAAGTGCATGGGGTGTAAAAGCTCATCGCATAAATTGTGGGATTGAGGCTTCTGTAGCTTACGGAGTTCGCTATTTTAGATCTAGATCGAAGTTATACGCTAATTGATATATGTGGGTGTTCCATGGATCGGAATCGGAATCGCTACAGCGTACTGCCTCCACCTATAGTGCAGTAGCAATAACGCAATGTGTTTAATTGAGTATCTTCCTGCAGTGTGAATGTGAATATTTTGCAATGATAAGGTTTGGATATGCCCCTATCTGTATGGGGGTTGATCCAAGGTCGGTTCTTTGTCGGTACTTCGTCGGTATGGTGGTGTGGTGCCCACGATGGAGGTAAAAACATAAATGTAATGCATAACCGAGGAGTGGAAGGTCCTGTTCGTCCTTTACGAATCCAAAAACAATTAATAATTGCAAATGTGGTTCTGATCCCTTAAATGAGAGCCCAGCAAAAACTACGATAAAAATTCTCTTTTCTGCGATGTCTGGTGAAGAAGCGAAACGCCCGAAGATTGTAGATGACAAGTCGATGCCTTTAGCAAGGAAAGCTATCCTTGATGTATATATTTCTCACGAAGTCTAGTCTGAAATCTAGTCAAAAATGAATCTACTTCAATTACCATACTTTTATCGATTACGGCTATAAATCCTGTCAAATGTCATATCTAATGATAAGTGAACGTTTAATTGCAAAAGATTCTTCATTTTTTTCTTGAATTATTGCGAAAAATGGATGTTCCAGAATTTTTTATTAAGGAACAGAAGATGTGAATCATCGAGAAAGAGATGAAGAGATAATAGAGCTTACAGGATTTTATTATTATTTTACATCTATAGACACTAATTCAAAGAGCTCTTCCTGATCGGTCATCAACTGCCAAAAAAAGGACATTTGTATTTTCTTCCATCTCGATTTATATCTATGCTGATAAGCTAAAGCTGAAAGGCTCACCCACAGTTTTTATCTTCAGCGCTACCACACAAAAAGAATCCATGCCTGCTGAAACATGCAACCCTCCAAGGCTATCCACCTCGTTCACAAATTCCAAGTTCGAGTGTGTCTCTTCAAAAACTGCTCAAGATTAAACTATGCAGTGCTTTCATTTTTTATTCAAACCAGTGACCGGAATTTGTTCATACCATCCGGTAAAAATTATTAATACCAGTGGCCGGAATTGGTTCATACCAAACCCCCTAAAGGATTCAAACCAACTTCCCCAAAACTCTAATACCAATCCATAGGGAAATTTCATACTATCGAATTTTAATGATCGTACCACAAGTATATATATTTCAGATGCTGTAATACTCCAAAATGTTGACATGTGTGGTCCAGTTGCCTTGCTGTTAAGACACAATGGAAAACGAGCATCAAGACATAAGTTTTTTTGCGGCAATTTTTAACCTCATTCTTGTGCGAGGACTACAACTTTTTGGATAAGACAATATTCACTATGTGATTGCTGAATATAATAGAATATAAAGTATAAGGAATCTTATTATAGTTAAACATGGATTTCAATTCTAGTGTACTTCCTGATGGGTTCATTGATGGCCTTGGAAATAAATTCTATTCTGGGACAAATATGATGACTCTTGAATCAGAAGTGGTACCTGTAGAATGTTTTAGCTATCGAACGAAGAAATTCAGATAGATGGAGTAGATGATTCAGGAACTGATATTGATGTAGATATTGACGAAGAAGAAACTGTAGAAAGAAAGCACAGAGGGCCATATAGATATTACAATAATGCTACCAAAGAAAGACTATGGGAAATGGTTTATGAGGAAGGGGTTTCAACGTACAGAGCAGCGAAGATCATGTGCATTCCATTGCAAACCGCCAACACCTGGAAAAGGATTTGGAATAAGGCCGTCGTAGATGAATTGAATGGTAACACCCATCAACCGAAGAAGTGGGGCCGTAAACCACTTCTCACTGATGAATACAAGGAATTTGTCCAAAACATGGTAAGAGAGAGTTCGACTATTTTTTTGAAATCTTGGGGGGTATTCAAACTTATTGGATGTTTACAATTGAGCGATGGGGTTACCTGTTAGCTGCTTCAACTTCATACCCTGTATCGTGTTAAGTTTCTTGTTGTGGTATGAAAAATCCCCGTCGATTGGTATTAACAATTTCCCAAAGGTTGGTTTGAATCTTTTAGGGGGTTTGGTATGAACCAATTCCGGCCACTGGTATTTATAATTTCTACAGCTTTGGTATGAACAATTTCCGGTCATTGGTTTGAATAAAAAGTGAAAGCACTGTATAGAATATAATTCAATTTCATATTTCACATACACCACCACCAGCACCATTACAACTACTACTAGTACTTTCTATTAATCACCTAAATATCACATCACATCGTTCACTCACCCACATCGTAAATCACTCACATTTACATCACTCACCCACCACTCACCCACCACTCACATAGTTAACTCACATTGTTAACTCGCTCACATCTACATCACTCACGCACTCACCACTCATGGCCTCCTGCACACTCCGCCCTCACTTTCCTGATCCCAAAAAAAAGATTCAAGACTCAGTTACTAATTGACCACCCAGCACAGTAAGCTTTTCTGTAACAATAGGTGTAAAAGGTAGGTTCCAAAGCATCAATCCATCAGCAGGTAACCCAAAAACGCCGCATATACGTGTATCATTGCACCACCAGACTTCCGCCAGTTGAAACGGACTGTAGACCGACAAATTAGCGTAGATCCCGTGCTATTCTGTGATTTGCTGCCAGATCTCTGGAACCACTAGCAAACGAAACAAGGAAACACCCGCTGGGGACAACAATTGGCCACAAATCGGACCTTTTCCGGCGATCTAACCGTTCCCATAGACAATTGTCAATACAAGAGTCACCCTAGGACTTGTTGCAGCCGAATTCCTTGAAAACTGCTCGTGTTACACTATTCTATTGTGGCAACACTGGAATAGCCTGCTATTAATAATATCGGATTATTAAGAAAGTAGTCAGCAGCGCTTACATCAGCCATCCAATCAATTGAGTCAGCATCAAAGCAGCCCAAAGAAACAACCACCACCGGCAACCCAAGCACCCCCAATACAGTGACTATTCACAGCAAAGACCCTCAGCCACCGTCAATTCCTATCCGCATCCCCCCTGACGGCAAACGCAGCTACACCATGATCTCGGAAAACGCAGCCAGGAATGATTCGATGGATATCGATAAGAAGGAGGTGATCGAGATCGACAGTGATTACGAAAGCGAACGAACTAAGAGAAGCAATAAGAATAATACCACCCCCAATGCTCACAATGTAAGCAACCATACGGAAATAGAGCCCGAAGAGGAGCTTGAGGAGGTTGACGACGACGACGACGATTTGGATGAAAATGACGAAGACGATGACGATTCGGAGGATATAGTAGAAATCTCCACCAAGAAGTCCGCCACCAATTCTAATAATAGCGTGATTCCACCTGCTAACGACTTTGCAGCAACAGCCAAACGCCTAATGAAACCAATCCCAGACTACCCTGTTGCTGCTGAAGCTCATTATGTGTGGGAGATTAACGATTGGAACGGACTTAAAGAGGACAAAGTTCGTTCCCCCACATTCCGTTGCGGAGACTTCGAATGGAACATCCTCCTCTTCCCAAGAGGAAATGCTCATAACAATGCAGTCTCTTTATATATGGAACCACACCCAATTGCAGGAGAAGATGGCGAAATTAGTGATGATTGGTATGTGTGTGCTCAATTTGGATTAGACATATGGAATCCAAACCACCCAGAGAGTCATCTTCCCTCTGGTTCGAGCCATAGATTTAACAAGAATGAAACTGATTGGGGATTCTCGTCATTGATTGATGCGAAGCAACTTGTTTCTACCAATAATAGTAGAATAGGCAACCAGCCTCATGCAATTTTGGAAAACAACAAGGTCAACATCACCGGTTATGTGCGGATTATTGATGACAGTTCTACAGGAGTCTTGTGGCATTCATTTGTGGACTATGACTCAAAGAAGAGTACGGGATTTGTCGGTTTGAATAACCAGGGGGCAACCTGTTACTTGAACTCGTTATTGCAATCTTATTTCACTACATTGAACTTCAGAAAGTTAGTATACCAGATACCTACAAATAGTACGCCAAGTTCAAAACCAAGTGTTGCATTATCTCTCCAAAGGATCTTTTACTTACTTCTGACGTCGAAGGAACCAGTAGGAACCCTAGAGCTCACCAAATCATTTGGTTGGGACTCGTCGGATGCCTTTACACAACATGATGTTCAAGAGTTAAATCGTATCTTGATGGATAAACTTGAAACCGCAATGAAAGGATCCGAAATAGAAAATAGCCTCAATGATATATTTGTCGGCAAAATGAAATCATACATTCGTTGTGTGCATGTCCCATACGAATCATCGCGTGTTGAAGACTTCTGGGACATTCAATTGAATGTCAAGGGATTTAAAAATCTCCAAGAATCGTTTGCAAACTACATCGAGATCGAAATGTTAGAAGGCGAAAACAAATATCAGGCTGGAGATGAGCATGGTTACCAAGATGCAAAGAAGGGTGTTGTGTTTGAGCTGTTTCCTCCTGTTCTCCACCTCCAATTAAAGCGTTTTGAGTATGATTTCATGGTTGACGACTTAGTTAAGATTGATGACTTCTATGAGTTTCCCGATTCCATAGACTTGAGGCCATACTTGGATGAAGAATTACCAAAGGAAGTCTTAGACCAAAATTGGACATATAATCTTCATGGTGTCTTGGTACATCAGGGAAGTATTTCTAATGGCCATTATTATGCTATGATTAAGCCCCAAGCTCGTAATGACACATGGTTGAGATTCGACGATGACAAGGTGTGGAAAGTGACTAAAGGACAAGTATTCAAGGAAAACTTTGGTGCTAACGAGGTTAGTGCTGAAGAGTTTGCCAAAATGTCTAGATTGGAACAACAGGAGAACTTGATACGTAGAGTGACAAGTGCTTACATGTTAGTCTACTATAGAGAGAGTCTCCTCGACAAAGTCCTTCCCAATGGAGAAGAGGATATTACAAGTGTAATTCCAGATCATATTCCTAACCAGATCAAATACGAGATTGAAGAAAGGGAGAGATTAGAACGTTTGAAACAAGAGGCGTTATATTATACGAATGTGAAGTTCATTACTACCAACACTATCAACAGTTATTCTGGGTTTGATCTTGCTTTAGATCCTACCTTACCTAAATTCTACGATGAGAGTCTTGTAGGAACTGACAGTGAGCCTTTGACATTCAAAGTGAAGAAAGACGATCCATTCCTTCTGTTGAATAAACTCATAGGTAAGCAATTAGGTTACATCACCGAAGACAAGGATGGCGAGAATGCTGATATGAACGTCGACAGCGACGAGCTTCCATTTAGATTGATTGCAACTTGTCACAGAAACAATCATACCAACAGAACAGACACTGAAGTTGTCGAAGAGCTTAAAGATGCCACTATTAATTCCGTATTTTTCAAAGCTTTCAATAGGAAGTATGACGAAATGGTGTTCTATGTTGAGGAGATAAATAAGGATTTGCGTAATGTAACCAAGATTGTCCCTCCAAGTAGCAACCCAGTTGATCCAAAAGATTTCAGTTTCGATGTTGTTTTCGACAAGTTGAAGAAAATAGGAACAACTGTGTCCCCAGAATTCAAATTTTCGGGAATATTTGATTACTCGAACCATATTCTTATCTTCGTCAAGTATTTTGACCCAATTTCTCAACAAGTTCGGGGTTTGAGTCATATTGTTGTATCCAAGGATGATATTATAGGAACCATTGTAGAACCAGTTAACAAGTTCTTAGATTTTGACCCACATCTTCAACTCGACCTATTTGAAGAGTTATCGCCAACCAAAATTGAAAAAATAGACCCAGCTTTAACATTTGAAAAACACGAATTGAGTAATGGTGATATAATTACTGTCCAAGTGCACAATGCTTCAGAGTTAGCTGGAGAAAGGAAGTTTAGAGACGCCAAGGAATACTATACTTTCTTATTAACAAGAATGCATATAGTTGTAAAGCCTTTCAAGGCTGAAATTGACGAAGAAGATAGTGATTTTGTCGCTGACGAAAATGACGAATCGCCAATTGCTCCTTCCGTTGGTAACGGTAACAACACCAATGGCTCGAAAGCAATTCCTAAAGATCTTATTAAGGGACAAGATGCACAGGACTTTCCATCTGATGACGAAGTTACTGCTAAGCAAATTGAAACAGCAAAGCAGATTTCGAAGTCATTTTCTTTATGGATATCCACTACTTATAGCTACCAGGATCTTGCGTCTGAGATTGCCAGTAGATTAGACTCGAGCGTTGATCCTAGTTTCCTTCGTATATTTGTGCTCAACAACCAAAGACAAAGGTACCCGCTCAAAACAAGTCATCATTTAGGACTGTTCTTCCCAAAAACAGTACCTGTTAATCAAACAGTTCAATTCGAATACGAGATATTGAACATCAAGCTCCGTGATTATGAAAATTTGAAACTGGTAAAGATTCATTGGCTTCATAGCCTCCTTCAATACCAAGTCTTCGAACTCTTAGTTCCTAAAAATGGATTAGTTGTTGATTTGATCAACAAACTCTTGCACAAAGTTCATGTTCCCAAAAAGGACTTGAAGCATATTCTTGTATGGTCCGGATCAAACCATACATATCTTGACCTTGTCAAGTTTGATAAGCCGATTGACCAGATCCAAGATGGTGTTGATTTATATGCTGGTGTCTTCCCTGCAGAAGTAGAGATTTTGTCCAGCCATGATATGTTCAAGCGATTCGTTAACGAACCCGTCGACTTGAACGAATTTGATAACGATTTCCTTAAAGAGGAGTATGTAACTTCAAAGAAGCTCAGCAAAAACTTAAATTTGATCCCAGCTTTTCATTTCTACAAAAACAGCACCTATCATCACGGAGTTCCTTTCATTTTGGCAGTTTATCCAGACGAAAAGTTTCCCGAAACAAAGGAGAGGTTGCGCCGGAAGTTGGGTCTCGGAATTCAAGCTTTTGAGAAGATGCGCTTTGCTTTAGCTGACAGTCACGATAAAGGCGTTTATATTGATCACGAGAATTCAGATTTAGTTCTTTTCAACGAGATCGGTAAGGCGCAGTCAGCTATATCTTTTGCATTGGACCATCCTGATCGTAACCCACGTCGCCAAGGTCAGTTCGATAAGGGAATTTCCATTAAGTAATTGAGACAATAAGCTTTGAATACAGTTGACAAGTTAAGATATCAAATAGTGTAAGTGGTGCCATTCGTGGGCACTAAACTTATTATAGCGAATAGGAATATTATACAAACTTGCTGGCTTTCAAGTACAGAATATTCGGGGCTCTCAATTACGTTGCGTTTGCTTTAATTTTCAGCATATACAAAGGAGTATTTAATATATGTGGTGTCATATGGACTTGGAAATGTAAATACTAGATATCTTTTAATCTTAATCTACTAAAAATATCCGATGACCTTCTTTCTTCGTTCTTCATTTTCCATTCTACAAGAAACATCTTCTACCTACTTCAGCTCTTTGTCTTCGTGGCTCCTCTATATGCTTGTTCTCTGATTTCAGTTGAACTCAATTTGCCCTTCCAGTTGTTCTCCGCTGTAGACTCGCCTTCTCCAATCACTTGAATGGCAGTTACATCCAATTCCTTGAAACCTCTCTCCTTTCTATAGTTATTCACATAGTCTCCTCCCTTAAACGACTCATAGCTCACCACCAAAGCATCTATGTCCCTTACAAATCCAGTAGGTCCACAGATATCATTAATCTCATATATCTCATACAGAACGAGTTCGTCTATCAGTATAATATTGAGGAAAGATAGAACACTATTCTGTCTTTCTGCGTAGGTTTCCAAAACATCAGCATATCGCTTCTTCACAAGCAATTTGGGACCCGTTATACCTACAATGAGTTTCTTTCTGGTAAGAAAGAGGGCCACTGAGAGAAGAATCTTGTGGCCATCATGCAAATGATCAAATGTGCCTCCAAGTGCTCCCACGTTAAAAGATTGCACTCCTTTTCCGGGTGAAGTTTGCTGTGGAGGCAATTGGGGCGATTTTTGAAGTTTTGGCGGCAATGGAATCACCCTAACGTGTGGAGGTATATCTATACCTGTGGTGTCAGTGCCTATTGTGAACACGGTGGACCAGTTACGTGTGGCCGAAGGCGACGACGATGAGTGGGTGAACTTGTTGAAAACAACGTTGATTTCAAGACGGTAATCATACCCAGCAGTCATAGCGGCTTTTCTGGCTACGAAGTAGTATTTGCTAAGCACGCTATTGAGGTCATTACTGTCAAGAATCGGTTTAAGAATAACAATATCAAATCGGCTCAATCCATACTGCACTTTCTCCAGAAATACCTGCTGTATGTACGAAGTGTAGTCGTGGGACGTAGGGTCCTGAAGAAGAATTACGGGATATGCCATTGCACAACTCCTATCTCTTTCAATGCACAAGTTGTATGTCTATTCAGAGTGGTTTATATACATCAATCGACCACTTCGAATGGTTCCAAGTCCTGAAAAATGGATTGTGGAGAGGTTTTTCTATGTACAGGAAGGCGTATAACCTCTTATGTATGGATGATATGATAAGAATGTTGGGGTATGGTATTTCTAGGACCAAGGGTATAATGGTTGATTAAACTGACTTTTCAGAAACAGGCGACTCTGTTGTTGACTCAGGTGAAGTTTCAGTTGAATCAAAAGTCTCTTCACCACTTTTCTCTGTGGTCTCTACTACCTTATCTGCTGCTTTGTCCGGCTGCAAACAGGTGTATATTTTTTTTGCGATCGTGCGAAGCTTACTGGTGGCAGTGGAGTCGTCAGATTGCAATTGGAAGATCCTCTTGAGGTTTGTTACGAGGATGACATCTTGCCTTGATAAGCCTTGCTTCTCCTTGAGTTCATTGTAGACATACTCCATCGATTTGAGGATTGGGGTTGAATAGCTGAGGTTCTTGCGGGAGTCGATAAGATTCTTTGGAGAATAGATCAAAATTCCAGAGTGGATGATTTCCTTGTGGAACTCTAATTTTTCGGCTTCGGTGCTGTCTATCCATGTACTATTGTAGATTCGTTCAATAATCTTGTTATATGAATCGACATAGAGATTTGGAAGAAGATAGTTATTTTGTGAGTGTGAAGTCGAGCGCGATTCCATGACTAAGAGAGCATCCATAAAGTGGCTTAAGTTGACGAGGTAGCTTCCTAACTGTTGACCTGAAATTGATTTCTTGGGGGTGTTGTTCAGAATCTGCTGTTCTTTCTTTTCTATCACCGATTTATTGTAATTGCTGTCGTTGAAGTAATGTAAATCCTTGATCAAACTGGAGAAAATCACATCTGCCGTCTTCATTCTTGGTCTCAAGGAGTATGTGGCATTGCAATAGGGACTAACCAAAGATGAGAAGATCTCTACGATGACATTGCTAGCCGAGGTGCCCTTTTGCTTGAAGTGCTCGTTAAGTTTGAAGATGAAGTTTTCAATCAACATGATATCAACTATCTCTTCATTATGTTTTTGACTTGTTTTGGCTTCTCTCTTAGCTGCTTCTCCGTCATTCAGAGGATAGAATCTGGCAAAGTCACTTGTGCTTAAGACTCCCTTCTGAATGCCATTCTTCTTGATACTTGCAATGCTGTCAGAAGAAATATTAATTCCTCCCCACTTAGTTAAAGCATACCATACAGCAACTACAAATTCTTCCTTTCTTCCAAGCTTAATTAATCCCTCCAATGCTTGAGCAAGTAAGAATCTGTTCACCCCTGGTCTCTTTCTCTCAATATGAGCTTTAGCTTCATCCGACAACTTCTTGCCAAACTTGCCCCTAGAAGATTTGTAGGCTTTATGCAATTCTAGTAATTTCATGTCAGAGATAGGAATTCGAGTGAAATCCACAAGTGGCTTGTCCTTGCCACTAAATATAGCTCTAGTTTTATTTTTCGAAGAAGGTGGAGGAGGGAAAATAACGTTTGGATTGACCTTTGATCTTTCCAAGGACGACGAGATTATATTTTCTGGAAGGATATCACTTGCTGAAGCTCCTTCTTCCAATGAATTCAAGAAGATATTTTGCTCTTCAAATTGCTTAATGACTTCCCTTATTCTCGAATCCGTGTGGTATTTGAGGTTTTTATTGACCAGGCTTGCATTGCCATCGAGCTCAATTTCACTCATATAAGTGAAAACTTCTTCGACCTCGGGACACCAGAACTTCAAGTATTCCAATCCCCTCTGAACGTAGGCATAATGAGATCCCAGTTTTATATCCGCACCAGTGCCTAAGTTGCTACTTATGAAGCACGAAACAAAAACCGAGACAAATGCAGGGTCAATATTAACCAATTGCCGTCTAGCCTTAGCTCTGTAGTCTATCAACAAAGTTGGGTTAGCGTCAGCCTCTTCCTTAGTAGGAGGAACAGGAGGAGTTGCAGCATGTAAAACTTTTTCCAATATTAATTCCGCTGTTGACACCAAAGTTCCTTGTGCCTCTAAAAGTCTCAAAGTCTTTTCAATATTGGGCATCTGCTTATTTTCGTGGATCAAAGTACTCTTGTGGTTTGTGTATCTCTTCACACCATCCAAAAGAATCGTGAATGTTTGAATATCAGGTACTAGTACAGGCAAAGTTGACTTTGGATCCGGAATTATAGTATCAAAAAATGCCCATGCTTGTTCTTGATCATTCTTGAAGTTCTTGATCAACAAACTCAAGCATGCGTTGAAATGCTCAATTGAGCATCTGTTATCTATCACTTCCCTCTTAGATTTCGGATCTTTCTCGACTATAATGTCTGAATCATGTTTGCTGTATTGTTGTCTGTATCTGTCAAAAATTCCTTTGATGTTTTCACACATTTCGTCTGAAACGCCACCCCATTTGTGGGACTTAGCTATTCCATCAAAGAATATAATATAGGTTTGTGAGTTGCTTGGGATTCCCCATCTTTTACGATCGTTGTGGTTTTTCATCGCACCTTTGACATCCCCACGTTCTAACAACCACTGCAAAATGGCGTTCATTCCGACTACTGCATCTTCTGGTTTCACCAATCTTACTAGATAGAGGGCACGTTCGATGTCGTTATCTCTTTCCAAAAGTTTTAGGATATCCGAGGTGACGAGAAAGGGGTCCTTTAACTGCAAATCGTTGGTTCCAAGCAATGTGAACACGAGCTTCTTGTCTGGAGAAACCTTGGTTACTTTCTTCATATGAACAATATTCTTAAATATGAGCAATGCCTTGTCTGAATCTGGTTTAAGATCCTGGGGCTTGAGTTGGTGAATATTGATTGTTGAGCCGTTTTCAGTCTGAAAAATCGCCGTATCGTACTTTGACTTGAGGATCAAAAGAGCCTTCTGCAACGAATAGTTATGACTAGCACGACTGGACAGTTGTCTAGTCTTCTGGGCCTTTCTTTCGTATTCTGATGGTGCCTTTCTGAGAACTTGTCCCGTTTCTATGAAATAGTTCAATTTGGCTTGAAGATTTGTAGAATTCTTCTTTACCTCTGGGAGTTTCGATTTTTCACTCTGATATCTTCCAACAGTAGAGCTCCTTTCCCTGGTGGCATAGCATCGTATGAGGTCTAACTGTGTTCTTCGTACAATACCAGCTGATCCTATACTTCGTAACATATTCATCTTTAGTGTGTTCTATTCTGTTTAAAGTAGTATTATGAAGAGCACTAATGTAACGTATAACTTATATCCTATATCTTTATAACTTATATCTTTATTAAATATATCTTACCAGTTCTTTCACTCTTTCACTCTTTCACTTTTCCACCACAGTGCCACTCACAGTATTGTTACCTTTATGAGCCTAACAAGCAATAACGCAATAATGCAATTCTCTCAACAAAAGAATACTAATGAATAACATTCATTCATCACTGTTGCAACTTCTTCTCTTCTCTCTCTTCTCTTCTCCATAAAAAATCAAATCGGATGCGTTCTACATTTTTTCGGGTGCGACATCTCAGATGCCGGACACGTGAAATTTATTTGCAGTAGCCAGGAACAGAGAAGAGGAAGAAGATGGGGATGGAATCGGTGAGATAAGTGGTTGTGTTTGACCGGACAGAAACTGGAAATTGGACCGGGAGACATCATGCTGGTAGAAAATGATACCAACAGGGATCAAATCTCCGAGGAAATTGTCCTGGGAGTGAAGCTGAAGGAAAACGCCCATGATGCCCTGGGAACCATCGCTAAACTGGAAAATCCACTGAGTATCGACTATTCCGATGAAAAGTACCAGAAAGACCAATGGAAAGCACTCAAACGGGCCATTCACAAGCAAATATACACATTGGAGGCACACACTGTAGAGAAAGTTGTTTTGGACTTGTTTAAGTTGAATCTCGTGCGAGGAAGAGGACTCCTTGTACGAGAGATAATGAAGGCTGAACTAGAAGACAATAGATACACCGCTGTATTTGCGTCATTGATAGCAGTTTTGAACTCCAAAATCCCAGAAATAGGTGAATTACTCGTACTGCGGCTTGTGTTGCAATTCAGAAAGAATTATAAAAGAAACAACAAGCGTATTTGCATTTCTTCCTCCGTATTCATATGCCATTTGACCAACCAACGAGTGGTCAGCGAAATCTTGATCCTTCAGATGTTACAACTTCTTTTGGAAGATCCGACAGATGCAACCATAGAAATAGCAACGAGGAATTTAAAAGTGGTAGGAAAGTATTTGAATGACAAATCTGCAATTGCAAATAATATGATATACGCAAGATTAAGAGATATACTACATGATAACGAGTCAATAAGCGAAAGAAGCAAGTCAATTATTCAAGAGTTGACAAAAATCCGCAAAAGTGGTTTTAGATATTATCCAACAATAGAGAAATCCTTGGACTTGGTAGATGAGGAGGACAAGGAGACTCATGTAATAGAATTGGGCGGACAAATCGAATCACAGGAAGAGTTAAATGTTTTCCAATTCGACGAAGACTACGAGTCCAATGAAAAGGAGTATGACCAAATACGAAAGGAAATACTAGATGAAGAGGAAGAGGAAAACGTGGAGCCTGAAAAGGAAGAAGAAAAGCCAGTAAAGGTGGAGATAGAAGACATGACACAAGCTGATTTGCTCCAGTACCAGAAAACCGTTTACTTGACCGTGATGTCGTCAATGTCATCCGAAGAAGCTGTTCATAAACTCTTGAAATTAAACTTCAACCAATCTAAAGAAGATAAATTAAAGAATAACGCGATATTGGCAGACATGATAGTGAAATGCTGTTCACAAGAGAAAACGTACTCAAAGTACTACGGAGTTATAGGAGAGAAATTATGTTCAACAAATAAATTCTGGCATTCAACATTTGTCAAGCTCTTCAAGCAGTATTATGAAGTCATTGACCTGTTGGATACGAACGCATTAAGAAATGTAGGAAAGTTCTTTGGTCATTTGTTTGCTTCTGATAAACTTGCAATCGATGAAAGTTGGAGCGATATAAGGTTAACAGAAGCAGACACGAACGCAGCTAGCAGAATTATGCTAAAGTTTATCTTCCAGGAAATGATAGAAGAATTAGGCACAAAGGAGGTGAAAGAGAGGTTAATTCATGACGACTTCATAAAAGAAAAAATCAACGGTGTTTTCCCCGTAGTGAATGTCACCTGGAAGGATGCGGAGCATTTGAGGTTCTCTATCAATTACTTCACAGCAATTGGCCTTGGCGTGTTGACTGAAGAAATGAGAGACGTTTTGAAGGATTTGCCGCCTCCACCACCATTTGAAGACGAGGACAGAGGAAGATCCAGATCCAGATCAATAAGATCGGCAGACGATTCACGCTCTAGAAGCTACTCTAGAAGCTATTCCAGAAGCAGATCTGGAAGTTATTCAAGAAGTCGGTCCAGTAGCTATTCGCGTAGTAGATCAGTCAGTTATTCCAGAAGTCGGTCAAGAAGTTATTCCAGAAGTCGTACTCCGTCTCGAAGCAGAAGCAGAAGTCGTTCACGAAGCGTTTCGTACTCCAGGTCCCCCAGTCCCGTCAATAGGAATGGGGAGCATGTAGAGCACGAATCTCGTGGCGATAACGTCACTCGTACACCTTCACGGGAGCCCCTTAAACGTCGAAAAGATGACGTTGAAAGTACACATTCTGGCAAAAGAACAAGACATTAAACTACTACAATACCACAGCAGACATGAAAAGTGAAAATTCTGGAAAATAAAATATCGAACTATTTTCTTCCATGCCATGCCATGCCATTCCCAAAATTTTCTCCATATCCCCCATACAATCCAATCCGGGGTATTTATTTAAAAAAATTCTGTAGTCAACACGAATGAAACGAAATATCACATAATATACCACTGGTACCTAAATTCGTCTAAAAAAAACCCCTTCTTCTCTCTTCATCACAACTCTCATTTTAACCATTCCACTTATTCCTCTACCATTCCACTTTTTACTTATTTCCTCCATTCCACCATTTCTCGGGCTTTGCCGTCCCCAAACGCCCTCCCACCAAACACCATCCTGTAAACAATGGCTGCAATACCTGCCTCCACGCGCAAAATATTGAATCATCGTCGTGTTATATATACTCTCCACCTGTCAACATGACCGCGGACTTATCGGAGCCTCTCACGAACGGTGCAACACAAAGCTCATCTTGAATCATCTCATCTCATACCAGGAATGACTGTCGTGGCTTGCGGGTGCAAAATGGCAGTTCCAGTGCCGGTCTGGATATCCGGAAGTGGGCGGGATTTTTCGGGTCGACTCAGCAACGGATTATTCCAGCGAGACTATGAGGCTAGAGAGAGAGAGAGAATACCTACTAATGAGCATAGAAGCACAGTAATTCACGCCACAAATACCAGAAAAGTTCAAAATAACCTTCCCATCACCATCTACCAACTACTACCACCATCTCCACCAATTTCCCCCCTTTCTTACCCCCAAAATCCCATCTTTTACCTACTCCCTCCAATAGTCCACCTCGTCGCAGGAACCACTTGTCCCCTGTGTATTCCGAGCAATTCCGGTCTTCCGCCTGCAGCCAATGAGAGGCCTTTTGTTAGCAATTACATTTATTGGCTAAATTTTTCAGCTCCCATATAAAAGGAACAGGACATTCCGAAGGAAAAACACCAGTGGTTCTTTTGTGAAGAAAGTTTTCTGTTTAGGCTAGTTTCTCAGCGAAAGTTACACCGATATAATTTACAAAAATGCCAGCTCCATTCGAAAAGGGATCCGAGAAGAAGGGTGCTACCTTGTTCAAGACCAGATGTTTGCAATGCCACACCGTCGAGGCTGGTGGACCACACAAGGTTGGTCCTAACTTGCACGGTGTTTTCGGTAGAAAGTCCGGTCTTGCTGCTGGTTACTCTTACACCGACGCCAACAAGAAGAAGGGTGTCGAATGGTCCGAGCAAACCATGTCCGACTACCTTGAGAACCCAAAGAAATACATTCCAGGTACCAAGATGGCTTTCGGTGGTTTGAAGAAGGCTAAGGACAGAAACGACTTGATCACCTACTTGGTTTCTGCCACCAAATAAGTGGTATGACACTCCGCCGCCAGACGCTCAATTGAATAGCATCAGATGTATCGTGCTCCATCATGTCAGCATCGAATAATGTTCTAAACATTGAAAAAAATGAAATCAAGAGAGCTACAACTCCTTTCAATCCTCATCTGCTATTTTTATAGATTTATTTCTTTCCAACAAGGACTTCATCCTCGTGGTGTTTCTCCTACACTCTAATTCGAAAATAGTTGATTCACTTTTATAGTCATAGTTTCTGTATATACTCGTATTTATAATCAGTACAATTACATCACTGACTCCCTATTTCGTAGATTTTAACCAGAATTGTACGGCGCTCTCTTTAGGAGAACACTGTCACCCCATGGCTATTCTCTGCCTACCTACCTATTATATCTCAGATAAGAATGGGTGAAATTAGGTTATAAGTGAAATTGTTCATAATGTACGGCCGTGCCGATTCACGTGATCCCGGCTTTAAGCCTCTAACAATGACGTCGTTAGTCGACGATTGCAAAATGGAGATTTGTTGATAGAATGTCTTAAGATAAGGTTAATTAATGATTCGGCGAATTCAATCTTTAGCTACGTGTCAGAGATATGTGTCGCTTCAAATGGAAAATAAGTAAGTTCTAACTATAAAAATCCTAAATACTTAAAGTTTGGCTGTCTTTTGGATATCCTTCACAACTTCCAAGGCTACATGCCTAGCGAAAGTCATAGTTGTGATCATAGGATTAACCCCACTGGCTGTTGGCAACGTACTTGCATCGGCAATGTAGATGTTGCTGCATTCAAACAAGCGCCCTTTCAAATCACAGGCTCCGTATCCAGGTCCCCTACCAGACATACGGCAAGAACTCATTTGATGAGCAGACCCGTAGGCACATCCGTAGTTATCGAAAGACACATTGCCCATGGCCTTTCTCCACTCTTGGTAGTCCTTGTCATTAATATCTCTCTCCTCTTTGCGTTTACTAGTCTTAAAGGAAGGAGACCATGCCTGTGGAGAAAATATCTCCTTTGCACCTTCAATGTATAGCATATCAGCAGTTACCAATGCAGCTTGCAATAATGCATTACGATCGAACTTGTTGATCTCGTAGTTGATTGATATAGCATCCGGTCTTCTACTATCGCACGAAACAGTACCCGAAGATGTGTCTCTGGTAATAAGGAGCATTGGGGTCAAATTCTGGTATTTCATCGAGTCTTGTAAGAACTTGTCACTAGACTCCCATGGTAGGAAAACTGCCTCCAACATCGGAGTCGTCAAAATCGTTTCAACCTTGGCACCATGTGCCTTACCATCTAAGTCATCTACTTCGGTAGCAACGGCTGTCATGATGTCTTTCTCGTATGGGGCTGTTCTCTTTTCCTTACCAAAGTCTCCAAAGAGAACAGTAACTGGATGCAACTTTAAGTTGGCTCCAATATGCTTGTTTTTGAAGCCTGAGTTTTGCAATATTACTGGGGTGTTTAAAGAACCTCCGGCAACCACAAACTTCTTGGGTCCCGTTATCTTGAACGTATTTCCGGTAACCAAGTCGTGACATAATGCAGCCGTAGCCTTGCCATTCTCATGAATAATTCTAAGCACTCTTACTTGATCCAAGAATGTTGATCCCTTGGAAGCAGCATCTCTGAACCAACAATTAACGGAACCCTGCTTGATTCCATATTTACAACCTAAGTAGCAAAATCCACAACTATGCTTCTTATGGCCACCAATATTCTGAGCCACTTTCTTTGCTTTATAACCTAACTTTTTACTTCCTTCCAAGATGACTTCATTTCCAAGTGAAAGATTAATTGCCTCTGTAGACGCTCCCATCTTGTCCCAGACATATTGTTGACAAGATTCAAAATGCTCTCCAGCAGCCCATTCAAGACCGTAATCGGTATACCATTCATTTCTGACTTTGAATGGAGTCTTTAAACAGGCAGACCAGTTTACAGTTGAACCACCTCCAAAGGTAGATCCAGCAAGTACAGTTACTTGCTGGTTTGCAGTAGCCAAAAGTCCACCTTTTTGATATAAGTTCTGGAACCCCTCAAGGTCATTAAAAGACAACTCGTTATTGGAATAATATTTACCCTTTTCGAGAACCAATGTCTTGAGTCCTTCATTTGCTAAAGTATGTGCAACAACACCAGCTCCTGAACCTGAACCAATTATCAAGACGTCAACATCTGGTAAGTGCAATTCCTTTCCTTCAGGTCTGGCTATCATGGAGTACTTGAACTGGTCAATTACTTGATTTTCATATACGCTTTCCCTTGTCTCCCTTCCTGGGTAGCCCATCGCCTTGTTGTATTGTTCTGAGGCCAATTTGTTAAACGTTGAAACAGTTAAGCCATGGACAAGTCTGAAGATTTTCCTTTTGGCAGTGATGTTGGAATCACGCCAAGATCTCAACAATGCTTCCTTTTGATCGAGAGTCATGTTTCTAACCAACGTTGTTGACCCTGTGAGTATGGGAGCCAAGATGGAAGAGTCCAAAACGGTGGTTAGGACGATAAACAACTGAGTTCCTGCGATTGTATCGCCGTTAACAGCATCTTTGACAAGTCTAATAAACTGTGGGTTCCGTGAAGGACGAACAGTGGTTCTGATAAGCTCGTCCAAGTTGGCTTTATCGAACTCTTGGTCCACGTAAGGTTCAAGGGTCAGGGCAGTTGTTTCGTGGACAATACCGTCTGACAAGTGGACAAATACTTCCACGAGCTCGTCGCTTGCAACTTCTGGGATGAACATCACTAGCTAGTTTATTGCAATTGGGTCAATGGAGAGTAATGGTATGCTTTATTGTCTTATCGATGACTGAAGATTTTGTGGGGTACAACCTTAAAGCTCAACTGGGACCGAGTAAGTGGATGAATGCCTACTCTATTGAAACCTTTCTGTGTTGCAATTTGAACCTCGGTTCTTTGAAATAGACAATTGAGAAGTGCAATTGATATGTATATATATCATACATATATATATAAATGACTAAATCTAAATTCAAAGGACTCCACGCCTAAACTATGTAACTAAATATACAAACCAAACGACGAGCATTTGCATTTGAAAATATCAACTCCCCTATTACCAATCATGCCGAAACCGGTTCCATTTCATTCTTGTATACATATACGTATACATATATCGCACTACCGAAATGCCGACTTCTCCAATTAAACAAGCTCTTCTCCACTTACGGAAATGTTCAATATACATCACCATGTTGCAGATTACCAATTTGGAAGGAGTCCATACTAATGAGCATGCACAGTATGGAGGTGGTCAAGTGGATGACTGTGTACATGCGAAAGTAGATGTCACGGTCAGAAAAAGGGATAGATAAGAGAGAAGACACGATGAGTGAGGGCTGTTTAAAAGGTTAGGGACAATAACGCAATGGATAGTACAACAGAGAATGTTAAAAGGCAATTGACAGGTTCAAAGGCAATTAACGGGGGTAAAAGGCAATTAACAGGGGCTACTTGAGGGTTCTCTACGGGGAACAGAGTGGGTGATAAGCACTCAGTGTGCGAAAAGTGGGGTTGGGATGACGGTTGGTTAAGCAGGAGCAGGAGAGATTTGGAGTATGGGCACTGGCATAATTGAAATACGTGTGTCATAAGGGTTTGCTGTAGAGCTGGATTTGATATAAGCTGGTACAGATATTAAGAATGGCAGTAGGAATGCAAAAACACAGTTTTCATTATCTTTCTGCATCTTCGTGTTCTTATCTTGACATAGATTCATAGTTCAATTATCTTGCTGCTTCATTTTCTATACCATGCACAATGGAGTTTTTTTTATCATCACCTTCGTCCCTATCTAACCTACGGAACATAACAATTCCCATCGAAAGTCAATAGAGCAGCCATTTGTGTTGAACCATGGCTGGCACAAGGCAGGCGGCTTGAATTATCTTTAAGGTCTAAGGCACAACCTTTAAACGACATTCTGTCAGTCAGTTGATATTAACCATGGGCTACGGTAATAAGTAGAATTATGCATATTGAAGTCAATGGACTGGTTCTGGAACTTAGATTTTATCTGAGGAAGTTATAGTGACAGTTCCATGAAATTAACAAAGGGATGGGAACCTCTTGGCTGCAAAAGTTTAAGCGTATAAATATGCTCTGTAAATGACTCCTACGCACAAGTTTTCTTCATAAAAATCCTTGTATGAACATCAACAAATATGAGTGAAGCGTTCTTGAGTAAAGCTTTCAGAGATCCTCCTGAAGTACTCATACTCAGATGTTTACAGTTTGTGAACAGTTCACTATTAACTTCGTTGTGTCATGGAACTGAGATCCCTCTCATTTTCGAGCACAAATGATGGCATTCAATTTAGCCTAGCTGAGTTTATTGAAATGCGTGTGCAGAATTAATCACATTTAGAATTGCACCTCTTTGATGTAGATCTTATCTTACTTCATATCAACATCCCGAAGTGCATTTCCCAATCAAAGATAGTTCTATACCTATCAGATTTTATTACTGTCATTCCAAATATCAATTACAAAATAGAAGTCGTCATTTGTAATGGGGATAACAAAGATAATAGAAATTTCGATAAAGGGCGTGAGGATATGATGACTCGAATACAGAAAGACAGTAGATTTCCCCTGAACTTCGATTCAAGCAAGTTAAAATTTTTTGACGTTAGAGAAACTTCTCCTTTTGGAAAATACTTTACTAGATGGAATAGAGAGCTCTAAAATGATGATGACCCAGTCGAACTTTGCAATATCCCCTAAACACTTGCAGAGTCTTGCTGTAACAATTGACGGTTATAAATTGCGAGAGGGACCATGGGTTCAGCCATTGTTTCCACCACGACTTCGAGAATTTCGTATTGAAACCTTTCGTGTCGACGGATTGGATATTAAAAACTCAAAGTTACGTAAAGTGATTGTGGATTTTGGACGGAGGAAGTTCCCCATTTTATTCCCCAAGTGTATTCATGACTTGCATGTTCTCAATATGGACTTAGACGACGCTGGAGTTCTAATCCAGGATGTTAAATATGGGCATACTTTCTGTAGGAAAAAACTTACTCTATCTTGATAGAGACTCTCTATCATTATGGAATATTCAAGAGTATTTTAAAAAATTACAAGGGTCCACGAATACGATGTCCCGAAACATCCGTCAAATAAGTTATTAGGAATCTGAATATCATTGTAGTGACAGAAATATCCACGAACCCTACAGGCCTCACAAACTTGAAATTGTTGCAAAACCAAGATCGCTAGTATTACTGGGAGTTCAAGCTGATGAGTTGGACGCTTTTGCATTTCCCAGCAGCTTGAAATGTCTAATCCTAACAAGGTGAAATCCACTCTACATGGACTTACTATTCCAGAGGAGCCTATAATTGCATTCCCCAGTAATACCCGTCGAATCTTCTGGCAGACTTTTCAACAGTGGGTATCCCAAGACGACTTTGGTCATTATTGTCACAACCCTCCATATCCTAATGACCATGTTGTGCCTTTTAATTTAAATGTTGTAGGTCTCGACATGACCTCGAAGTAGTGCTTTGTTAGGAAAGTGATAAGCAGCAAAGCTTGCATATGCATCTCTCTGTGCAGGGGTTAAGCATAGTTTAAATATATAGACACTTTGTAGGGTTTAACGAATTTGATATCAGGTCTATTTCTTGCAACAGCAGTTACAATTCCATATCAGAGCTTGCATTGGAATTCTTCTCTGTAAGTACGTGTTTATCTTGTGTTCTATTATGGCAGGGCGAATGTTGATGATAAAGGTTTAAGTCTTTCCCTCATTGTATGCTCCTGCCGTGTGAGGTGAAAAATCTTTCTAACTCACAATGCTGACACTTTGTAACACATTAATTGACCCGGATACCAATCACAGTTTTCACTAAAAGAGAATATACCTATTTACGACACTATCTGATGACGGCATTCTCCTTTGAAATCTCGCGCTGCTGACAAGATATTGTCCGACAAGCCATGGATCGGCGTCTCCTCCCCAGCTTCATGAAGAGCTCCAGTAATCGAAGAGAAGTCACGTGCCTCAATCACAGTCAAAAATTTCAACGACGTCATAATTAAGAGCTATTCATGGTTTTCATATTTCATTATATCGGCTGAATAATACACAATTGCAGCTATGAATAATGCTAAAGTACAAGTGGAAGTGGATCCTACAGAGGATACCGAGTGGAACGATATTTTGAGAAGTCATGGCATAATACCGGAGAGACCACCATCTCCAACGGCGGAATTAGAAGCTGCTCTAGATGAAGCTGTGAAGAGACAGCATGAAAACAGATTGGAATCCAAGGATTTAGACGAGTTGGACGAGTTGGAGGATGAGGAAGATGAGGAGTTTTTGAATTTCTACAAACAAAAGAGAATGGCGGAAATGAAAAAACTTGCCGAAAAGAAAAGGTACGGATCTGTATTACCAATAGTGAAAAACGAATACGAAGACGAAGTCACCAAAGCCTCAAACGAAGCATTCGTTTTGGTACATATGTCGTTGCAATCTAGTTTGCAGAGTCGACTTTTGGCATCCATTTTAAGTACGACAGCCCACAAGTTCCCAGAACTTAAGATCTGTGATATTCCTGCCAACAGATGCATCGAGAATTACCCAGAGTCCAATTGTCCAACTTTAGTGATCTACCATAACACCAATGTGATCAAGCAGTACATTACTTTGACACAATTGGGTGGAAATGCTACCAAGCAGGAGGACATTGAGCGTGTTCTTGTGGATATAGAAGCAGTTGATGTCAACGACAAGAGATTGTTAATTAACCAGCAGGATGAAGACTTGGAACAAGAGAGAAAGTTGCGATTCATGAAAAAGTCGCTTAGGGGAAGTTCGCTGAGGGATGACGACGATGATGATGATGATGACTTTTACGATTAAAATCAGGAGAAGCGGTTGTTATAGAGAAGATTATACAACAGGGAGTATTACCAGTCCTATTGATCATGATATTACCTAATGTTACATATATATCTAACTTATATAGAAGATATCATAGAAGATGCAAATTAATCTTTCGCAGCATTCATTAAATAGTGCGTACCAAACGAGTATGCAAAAATTAACAGAACACTACGGACACTGTAGACAATAGTCAGCATAGACCACATGACGTCAGTCTACTGTATTAATTATATACCAACGCAAGTTCTCAAAATTATCTAGTATATAGAGCTCTATTCTAGCCTCTATTCTAGCCTAATATAATATAATATTATTACTGCCATATAGCAGCCTTCACATGATCTACAACTAATGGAACAGACCACAAATAGACAGCAATTTTAGGCTAACAAGTCACTAAACTTCACTACACTAAGTGCACTTTATGGTCGCAGTATTTGTGCGTACTGGTTGTTTCACGCGTGCCGCACTGAGCAAACTCTCAGGGAGACAATAAAAATATTTTGGTAACCAGTGTGATACAGTGTTTCCATTAATTATTCAAAATAGAGGCCAGAATTGATTCATATTAAACCCCCCAATAAGTTCATACTACCCTTCAAGCAAATTAGTATTGAGAACTACATGTTGTAGGTTTGAATTATTTCTTGTGATAAGTATGAATTAAAATTGAAACCACTGTAATTATTGCTGGAGGCTCAATTGAGACGATAATGGGTACAGAATAATGACACTATTGCAATTATAGACTACGTCGAGGAGTCAATGATTGGTTTGAATACGTTTCAAAGCCATGAAGAAACAACGTAAATAATTGCACTTATAATTATACATTTTTGCAGACATAAAAAAGTGATACTTCGTTCTCCCGTTGGAATGAAAAATTGCTAACCCCGGTATCACTCTCATAATCTTTGCATCTGTTTGTTTCAGGTCCTCCGTTGTTCTCTGTAGTATTATTCTCTGTAGACTGTACTCAGTCCTTCCCCCTCCGTCCTGTTTTCTTCGCCCTTTTGTCCTGTATTCCTCGCTCTTCTCACATTTCTTTCCCTTTTGCCTCACTAACCGTCACAAGAGGACTGCCTCATCCACTATACACTTTCCCGCGAATCTTGATTACCTACCGGCCGGACCCCCCCCCCCCCCCCCCCCCCCCCCCCCCCCACGCTCACTACACCCTCTCCTTTCGCTGCACCCTCATCCTCACTGCACCCTCATCCTCACTGCACCCTCACTCTCACTCGCCAGTTCTCTCCCTGCCAGCACCCTGTCCTCCCGCTAATATATTCGCTAACCTCGTCACTACGCAGCCCTTTTCCACCGAGCCCTCTCGTGATTTTCTGGGTCACTTGCCCTATACAGAAATTTGTGATTCCGATTCATCTCGGTCTGTCCTAGCTACCGATAGCTTGCCACATCTCTGTGAACAAACAGTTATAGTCACCACCAGGCCCAGTTTAGAACCACATCCCATCATTCTGGCACTCGTTGTGGTTCTTCTCACCCGCTTTTCGTGACAAGACTCCTTCTGATAACCCCGTGGATTCAGTCCTTGTTGCTACTGTCACAGTGTTCATAGTTAATTTTCAGTGTCAGCGCTCGTTCTAACAATCCATAGTCACCGTTGGTCTAGAGTTGTTTCATAACTAGGTTAAAAGACACCCAAGAGGTGCCATAATTATACCGAAATAATCCCATATCGATCCAAGCATATTCATCTCATCTAATCCATTTTTTCATCCTCATCAATAGCATTTCTTGTTGTTTGTAGTCATTGATAGTCGTTCTCACCAAAAAAATAGCAACCGCCATGAGTTCATCTCGGAAAACGATTCCAGGAACAAGCGGCAAGACGTATCCAGGCATATCAAACGGCATCAAGACTCCTCCGGTGTCATCCAACGGATCGTCTAATGGATTTCATAAGCTGATCCATTCGGACTCTAACTCACTTAGTCCAAGCGATAACTACGGCGATATAGAGCCTTGCTCACATTTGAAGTCGGTGCTAGAGTCTAATGCCAAGGAAACAGCGCTAATCACTTATAAGCAAGCAGTTACCATCTCACGTCCCATAGACCCCCAGCACATCTACACGTCTAAAAAGGACGGGTCTGTGGTCTCTCATCATAAGTTACTTCAGCGTAAATCCAACTCGTTGAAGTGCACCGACTGTTCGTTAAACAACTTCCATAATAACTTCACTTGCCTTCAATGTCCTCATGTTGGATGTTTCAACGACCACAACCATGCATATACTCACTACAAGTTGAACCAGCACGTCTTCGCAACTGATAGTCGCAATGGGCTTCTCTACTGTTTTCCATGTGGAAACTACGTGAACCATCCCCAGCTAGAGAAAATCAGGCTGGAGATTCTTACAGGTTACTCCGTATCAAGACCAACCGATGATATTATAGATTCTAGTTATACAGATCCAAGTGGATTGGCTGTAAGTGGGTTGAAAGGTTTCGTTAATTTGGGTGCAACATGTTTCATGAGCTCGATTTTGCAGACTTTCATCCACAACCCCATTATCAAAAATCAATTTTTTAACAACGACTTGCATTACTTCAACTGTGAAAAGAATCTTGCAACTAACGAGAGCGGGTTGCTTGATGAGACAAACGCTTGTATTACTTGCAGCATAGATAACATTTTTCAGTTGTTTTTCTCATCCAACACCAATGAGGGTTTTGGCATGACGAATTTACTCACTACAGCATGGTATAAGAAGAAATCTCTTGCGGGCTTTCAAGAGCAGGATGCCCATGAATTCTGGCAGTTTATCTTGAATGAGTTCCATTCAGACTACGAGAGAATTAGAGAAAACATTGGAAAAGATCCCGTCGATTCTTCGGAGTGTACTTGCATAACCCACACCACATTCTCTGGGGAGCTCCAAAGTTCAATCAAATGCTTGTCATGTTCTTCAATTACTAAGACTATTGACCCAATGGTTGATTTATCGTTGGAAATCAATCACTTGAAACTGAATCATCCCGGAAGTGAAATCAATTTGTACGATTGTCTTGATTTGTTCACACTGGAAGAAAAATTGGATGTGATGTACACATGCCAGTCATGTGGCGACAAGACAAAAGCTATTAAGTCATTGAAATTGAAATCGATTCCTCCAGTATTATCTATTCAGTTGAAACGATTCAAACACAATTCCTTGAACGATTCCTCGTCTAAAATTGAAACTCCCATCAAAATCCCTTTGTTTTTGAACATGACAAAATACGCTATAGGTCACGACGCAGAGGAAGACGCCGATCTCATTGATGGCGATAAAATATTTGAACTCTTTGCATTAGTCTGTCATATCGGTTCTGTCAATACGGGTCATTACATTGTTCTAACCAAAGATGGTAATGGTCAATGGTACAAATTCGACGACAGTGTTGTCTCATTGGTGTCTCAAGAGGAAGTCATGAGGACAAACGCATATTTAGTTTTCTACATCACACATAAAATCTAATTAGCATAGGATTGTACATCGATGGTTCAGGGCCTACTTAGATCTTATGAATCTAACAATATAAGCATATGCAAACCCAGATAGGCAATTAAATATGTAAGAACTTGAAATTTTACCTAATTTCTAGGCGGCTTTACTGAACAACTACAAAGCACAAAGAAACTCCTCCACTGTACAAATAACATCTTGTGAAGAGTAAGAAACACGAAGAACTGAAGTTCTTGACGGATTTACTCCCCGTTGCATGTTTTGACATGAGCTTCTTCTATATATATTTCCATGCAAGACCATGTCAGAGCTGTGGTATCCCCAATTTCACTAAATTACGAATTCCGATGAAGCAAGTCCTGGGGGCAGCCTTTTAAATGATTATCTCTCTTAAAGACACTAACTAGATACCTTAATTCTAATAATGAGACTATTTTTTATTCACACTGTTCTTTGCAACCTCCAACGATCTATTCTTTGGGTTATGTATGTGTTGTCTTTTGTTAAGCCATACTTCCGCACATAAGCCCCTCCTTCCTTTTTATCCAACACTTGCGGTATTCCACCCTTTTTTTTCACTACAATCTCTCCTGTTTTTTCACAGAATTATCCCTTTGTCTGTGTAAAGCGTCACAAGACTTTGTTCCCCTCCACAAGATATCAAGCAAGCCAGAATAATCCAGTTGCTTATGGTATTCCTCTACGTATTCCCTTCACATTCTCTATGTTTCGAACAAGGGCTGCGCTACCACACTCTAAGCAGTACCTAGCGATATCTCGGAAAATAATATATTATGTGAATCATTTATCCCCATATGGAAATGTAATATATCATCTAGAATTGCGAAAAAGGGAAGAATGGGAGATGAGTCAATATGCGCTTCAACTTAGTTTATTTGCAATAAAGAAAGATACCACTGGGCTCCTGATCTCCTGACGTTCCGGCTGTCTGGCGTTTACAGCTCCTCTTTATTAGCATTCAATGGTGCGAAAAGTTGGAAAACATGGGGAGATGCAAGATGTCATGAAAGATGAAATCATGATTCCATGCCCTGAAAATAATATGTGTTCGTACTTTCGGGCTTACTTGCGATAATATCCATCATACAATAGTGCTATCAGTAATAATATCCTAAGACGGAGTAACACAACTCCTAGGGCCAAGAGTCTTATTGGATATCGCCATCCGTTATGGTCCCTGGCATAGAAATTACAGCATGTTTCACGACTTTTTCACAGCTTTTGGCCGCTGCTAAACACACGCAACTTGTCTAGTTTCGATCACCGCTGCATCTTGGTGAAACTTTCTCTAAATTTTTTCATTTTATCGTTTTAATATTGTCTCGGCCGTTTTCCATCCCCCTCCCTGGCGTGTTGTATATGCTCGGATTTTTAGATGTTGCGAAGAACTGCCCCCATCAACTATACCTAAAGTGGAACCACGGCCGGTCGCCTAGAAGTGTCTTCGAGGTTAATTGGCTTCTGTACATTTATTTTATATCTATATTCCAGAGACCGTGCCTCTGATTTTGAACAAACATATATAAACGTAGGCGATTGCTGGGTTTTATGTTCACCGAACCATGACAGTAATCCAGCTTTTAATCACTTCAATTCTCGTACCGTGGGCTTTGTCGAATCACTTTTGAGTCTGATTTTTTTTTTTGTTTCTTCCTTCTCTCAATAATGTATTCGTTGCCCTCGTTGTTGCAGATTTTGTCATTCCTTATCTTAGCCAGTTTTTCTGTGGCAGCACCGCTTCTCAAGAAGGACTTGGCTTCCTATGATCCTAATTCTGCATTCCAGTCCGCGCTAAATGCAACATGGAGCACGTTTTGGAACTACCAATATAACTCCTTTTCTGCAAATGATCCTACCTGTCAGGGTGCCGAATTTACTAGTCCGGTAGTGTGGGATATTGCTGTGGCTGGTAGAGCCCTTACCGACAGCGGAGATCAAGCAAAGATTAATGCCGCAGTGCAAAATCTTTTGCAGTATAGACGGACTGATGGGTGGTTCTCCGCTAGTACAGCCAAAGATGGTGACGTTTATGTAGATGACAACTCCCAAGTATTGTGGGTATTCGTTGATGCCTTCAAAGTTACCGGAAACCAAGATTACTTGGATGTTGCCCAAAGACTTATGGTTTTAATCAGAAGCCAATGGAATTCTCAAAGCGGCGGTGTCCAATGGAAATTGGATGGTGACTATATCGCTTCTATCTCCACTTCGGAAGCTGCTTTGGCTGCTGTTAGATTGTATGAGGTCAGTCCAGATCCAGATTTGGTGTATTTTGCCCAAGATTGTTTGAATTGGTTGTACTCAAACTTGCAGGATCCCGCTGATTATTTATTCTATGATGGTCTCACGGCCTCTACTGGTGTGGTGAACAAGGGCAAACTCACATACACCGTTGGCACAGCACTCTCCACTCTTGCCTACTTGAACAAGTTCACCGGATCAAACTCTTTTATTGTTAGTGCAGTAGCTTTGGGATATGCGGCTGCAGGAGGTAAGGGTGCCTTTTATGGTTCCAATGGTTACTGGAACAACCAGTTGCAGTACGTCCACTTACTTTTTGCAGGTATTGCTGATTTGGTCAATATTGGTGTTGCTGCAAATTCTCAACAAAGTGCTGCATTCGGAAATTTTGCAAGCGAAGCAAAAAGGAACGGTGCGTACATATACACCTATTTGCAGCTAGGCAATTCTGGTAATTATCTTTCCAGTGTGACTTCTGGACCACAGCTGATGTTCAGCAAGTATGCTACTGCTTTTCAGGGAACTGGCAGTTACAGTCCTGACTCGACTTATTTCTGTGGTGGAAATGTTAGCGGTGCTGTGCTGAGATCGTTCATGGACGATTCTTCTGCAGCACAAGTATTCTATGAGATAACTAGACTTTAAAACTAAGTAGTCATCGTTGTAGTTAATAGAAAATGATAGATAAAACATTGAATATATATATATATTTTGGGGTACATTTAGTAAATAAAAAATGGGGCGTGCCATTTCAGTTGCCGACACGAAATTCCTCCAGTTATTGTATTTCAGACTGCTTGGGTTACGCAAAGTTAAGTACATCCAGTTGAATTAGGAAAATGTAATAAATGTATTAAAAGTTCTATGTAATTTTTGAATTGAAAAATAATAAAACAAACTTTTGAAAGTTATATTTAAAGGTCATTAAATTCGTAAGAAATGCTGACTTCAACCTATGACTGGAAATCGTCAGCAGTGATATTAGCCTTGTCACACATCTTCTTGAAAGCACCATTTTCGTTATAGAGAGTCCATGGAACTCCCTTTTCAACAATTTGACCTTGATCCATAACAACAATTCTGTCGTAGTGTAAAATGGTCTTCAATCTGTGAGCAATACACAAAATGGTGCAGTGTTTGAATTCGGATGCAATAGTACTCTGAATCTTGGAGTCGGTTTCGAAATCAACAGAAGAAGTGGCTTCATCCAAAATTAAGATCTTTGAATTACGAATCAAAGATCTAGCCAAAGCAATTAACTGTCTTTCACCTAAAGAGAAGTTGGCTCCATCGTCTTCAACAACTTGGTCAAGATGGAACTTGTGTAAGTCCTCATAACCAATACCGTTTTCTGGATCGTATCTAGTTTGTCTGACGTGATGTATGGTGTGTTCATCTAACAATCCAGATCTTCTCAAAGCATCCCACAAAGTATTCTCGGAATATTCCCCAAATGGATCCAAGTTCTTTCTAATGCTACCTTGGAATAAGACTGGGTCTTGTGGAATGATCGATAACCTGGATCTCAAGTCATGAAGACCCATGTTGGCGATGTCTAAACCGTCAATGGTGATAGCACCTTCGTCCACTTCAGTTAATCTGTATAAAGCAGTCATAATCGAAGACTTACCAGCACCGGTTCTACCGCAAATACCAACCTTCTCACCTGGGTAAATGTTAAGGTTCATGTTCTTTAAGACAGTTGGCAAGTTTGGTCTGTATCTCATGGTGACATCCTTAAATTGGATGTAACCCGATGGAGGCCATTCTTGTGGTGGGGAGCATTCCGGCTTCTCATAGGCAGCTTCTTGTGGCAAGTGGAATGAGTACTCATGTAATCTTTCGACGGAGTTCATCTCGTTTTCGACCTGAGTCATAGATCTGACCGTCAAGGCCAACAAACCAACAATTTGGATGACATAGTTCAACAACAAACCAGTAGAAGAAGCACTGATGTTAAACTGCTCAGTGATACAAAGCATACAGATAATCAAAGCAAAAACACTGGTGATTACATCCAAGTGTACACATAACCATCTTTGAGTAGCAATCGACAAATAGTAAGCTTCATTCATCTTGTTAAGGTAAAGATCGTTCTTCTTAATGAAGTCACCTTCAGCCTTGAATGACTTGATAGTATCCATACCAGTCAAGGTCTCATTGAAGTTGTTGTAAACCAAAGATCTCTGGGTAGCTTCTAATCTCTTGATTTCTCTGGAAGAACCTTGGTAGAAGTTTGCAAGGAAAGTGAAACCAAAAGCCAAGAATGGAATTGCAATGGCGAACCAAGGCAAGTAACAAGTACACAAGATTAAAATACCAATGATGGTAGCCAATGGGAAGATGAACAATCTCAATTGCTCTCCAATTTCGTTGTCTAATGAGTCCGTATCCTTGGTGAATCTGTTTAAGATTCTACCCAATGGAGTGGTGTCCATAAAGCTCATTGGTGCATGCAAAATCTTGTTGACTGCTCTAACATTTAAGGCGTTGGCAGAAGTGTTGTTCATGTATGCCAACATGGTAAATTCAATAGCAGTGAAGACAACTGTCAAGCAAGCAAAGGCGACGTAAAGGGCGATATACATGTTATCACTCATTCCCTTAAACTTCTTTTCGGTCCAGAAAGACAACCAAGTGTTGGTAAACAATTGACAGAATGTTGCTAAAGCGACTAAGAAAAGAAATACTGGAGCAGCTGTCCAACCAAAGAAGCCAGCTCCTAAGTTGATGTATTTCTTGTAAACGCTCCAAGAAATGGCATTGGTAGCTCTCTCTTCATCAGTAGTTGTTCTGCCAGCAAGATCGGCTTGTTCAGGTGCCAATGATCTCTGTCTAGTTAATCTCATCTCGTCTTCGTCATCAACATCTCCGTCTGCAACGGTAACATTTAAGTTATAGTCCGAGTTGTTGTTGGATTCTGGTTCATGTTCCTTGCTGAATTCAATTAAACGTTGGAAGTGGACGTTTCTCAATAACAATTCAGTAGCTGTGCCGCAGTCGACTGAACCATCACCGTTCAAGAAAACGATTCTGTCGGCGGATTCAAGTATACCTAATTGGTGAGTAGCCAAAACAATCGTCTTGTTCTTCAACAAACCCTTAAACAAGTGGTTGACAATGTGTCTACCAACTCTAGCGTCAACAGCAGAGATAACGTCATCGAATAACAAGATCTCAGCTTCAGCGTAACAAGCTCTTGCCAAGTTAATTCTGGCCTTTTGGCCACCAGATAAAGTGATACCTCTTTCACCGATCTCGGTTCTGTCACCAGCTGGGAGAATGGCCAAGTCATCTTGTAAAGCACAAGCATGAAGGACTTGGTTGTACTTAACAGGGTCGTAGTTCTTACCGAACAAGATGTTCTCACGAACAGTGGCATTTTGAATCCATGGAGCAGAACATAATAACAAGTCGTCATTAATCTTCAATGAGCCAATAGTTGGATTGGCGATCTTCATGAAGCCGGCAAGGGCGTTCAAAAGAGAAGTCTTACCAGATCCGATGACACCAGTGACAATGATAAACTCGTTCTTCTTGATCGTAAGATTGACGTCAACCAAACCAGGAAACTTGGTATGAGAACTTTGAGAGCCTAAAGACTCGACAGATTCAACAAAAGTGCTCTTTGAGAAGTAGGTAGAGTCCTTGAAGTCTTCCTTTTCAGTGACAACAGCGATGGCACTTTCTGCGGCCTTCTTTTCCTTTCTCGACTTCTTCTTTTGCTTCTCTTTTCTGATCTTCTTACCATCTTCACCAATGTCCCAAAGGTCGCTGTCCAAGTCGTCATGGAATGACTCCCAAACAAAGTTAGCATGGCTGACTTCGATGACATTTCTATCAGGGTTTCTGGATCTAGAAGCATAGCTGTCTTCTCCAATGTAATACTTTTCATTGACAATTGGAGCATCTAACTTATCCTTCAAGTCGTCATCGTATTCGGTAGCACTCAAGTAGTCTCTGCAACGAGTGAAACCAATCATGGCATCAGCACCAGTTGCCAAGGCAATAGGCAAAAGCATAATTGCTTGAGCTAAAATGGAGAATAAGGACAATGAAGAGAAAACAGCACCTGGAGACTTCATGTTACCGGTTTTCCACATGGTGACGAATGAGATCATAGAAGTCAAAGTTGGTAAGGTAACAGCATAAGCGGTAATGAAGTTTCTCAAAACCTTAATAGTAAAAAGGTACTTCATTTCCTTGTCCCTAACTCTTGTGATGCTCATCTTGTAGGCCCATTCCCATGCGTAGAACTTGATTACCTTCAAGTTGTTCAAGACTTCTCTCATCAAGCTAATTCTCTCGTCAGTGTACTTGACAACTAGTTCTCTGGTGTCAAACAATTTCTTGGTTGCAATGACACAGATAAGTAAGGAAAAGATGAACAAACCGATACCAGTCAAAGAACAGACACCGATGTTGACCAAAAGTAAGACGACGGCGATAATCACTGGGATTGGAAAACAAAGCACCAATGGCTGGAATCCAATGGCCAAATCAATTCTGGCCAAATCGGTACTCATTAATGAAGTGATTCTACCAACGGAGAATAAATGTCTGGATTTAGCACTCAAACCAAAAGATTTCAACAATAATGCTTTTGTTAAAATAGCCTTGGATTGAGCACCAGTGATCATGGCAGTGTGGAAGAAATGGTTCAATAATAAACCGTTGACGAAGATCAACACCACAGAACCAAGAGTATAACCAATACCTTTATTGAGAGTGGTTTCGATACCAAAATAACGGTATTCAACGTAATCGATCAATCTTCTGGTCAACAATGGAGACAAGGATTGGCAGACAAATGAGAGAGCCAAGAAAATGCATGATAAAGTGTACTGGATCTTGAAAGTCAAGAAAAGAGCCCATGGGACAGCCCATAATGGCCATTGGAATTCTGACAAATCGCTGTGCTTCTTTAAGTGATTCTTTTCAGCATTTGAAAGGATCTTTTGCATGTGTCCCTCCCACTTCATGTGCATGTCCTCTACAGTTAAATCTTTTGGTAAAGTCCACAAGTCATTTGGCTGTAAGGTTCTTTTGTAACCCTTGACCAACACTGGCCATAACCACCAGAAAAACAACTTTTTGATAGCGGTTGTAGTATTCCATGGGTATTCTGTTCTCTCTTCTGGTAATGGTACAATAGGTACTTCTTTGGAGAACATCCAAGAAAACCATCTCTTTTCGTTTTGTAATTGGTTTTCTAAGTGGGCGTCATCGAGGTAGGCTTGAGACAGAATGCTATTAGAAGTAGTTGTTTCAGCTGGCAAGGCTCTGAAGTCCTGGCTTCTGTATAAATGAGGAGAATTAATTTTGTCATATGGGTTGACAATTGGTTCCGGATTGTATTCCTTGATGTCCGAAGGTCTTCTTCTGTTCTTTTTTGCACCCAGCTTCTTTTTCTTTTTAGACTTGCGGTATGATTCTGGCTCCGGATCTTGTTGATCGTACATGTCCAGATTTTCCACATATGTGGTTGTTGTGTCAGAGGCATTGGATTGTTCTTCCAGGTAGTAGTTGTTGCTGTAGGAGTCCCTGGTGACGTGCATATTGTCATAAGCTGCTCTGCGTACATAAGCCTCTTGGTAAGAGGCCCGGATAGGCATCACTACTTCAGGTGAAGCCGATCTTTCATAGTTGTAGTCGTTGTCTTCCACATCGCCGTCTTCTTGCGGCTGCTGGTTATAAATATCTCTGGCGTTGTAGTAATAAGGATGGTTGACCATGATTAAGGTTTATAATTATCGTGTGATGACAAGAAAATAGAAGAAAACTGAAACGCGAAGCGAATGTCTTATCAGTAAAGTAAAGGGGTATTAAGATAAAAGCTGTCAAAGCTGTGTAGACCTGGTTCTTTCCAGAAAGAGTCTCTAAGATGCTAATAGCACTTTAAGTATGGGTATAAATCACAGAAATGCGTTTTCAGTGATGCCAGGAGATCAAGTCCTGGGGATGCTAGAAGCTAGGGGTATTACTGTTGTCAACAGTTTGATTAAAAGGCTAAGAAGTTATGGATGACTTGACCACGAAAAAGAGAGAAGAAATGTTTTTTCCAAAAAAATCTAAACTACAGCAGCAGCCTACTTAGTATTTAAACCGACACATGGCGATTTTGCTATCAACTCATGATATACAATCATCATTTCTACCATTATGAAGTGCAGAACACCTTTGTCTGAAATTACCCAAAGGGGAAGGTTAATAATAAATTTTGTGCGATCAAAGTTGGAGTTCTCCTCAGCTAAAAAATATCATCTCAACTGTATGCTGCATGACAATTACCACAAGGGGCTAAAATACCTGCATGTGACGAAATCATGTGTATATAGACAGATAATCCTGTGTATCGGTGAAATCCCCGTACAAACGGATAGTCAACCGCACATCATTTTTGTTGATGAATTGCCGTTTGCTACTGTGTTAATGATGTAAAATCAATTTGAAAGGTGTGACAACCCCACTGAAAACAATAGCCCTTCTACATGTGGCAAATAAGCTTTTATCTACGGATGTTAAGGGGTTGGTCAAGGCCCGGGGAAGGCCATAACAGGTTTGGAGTCTTGTGCTATTACTAACGCTCACACTACTGGCAATGAAGAAGACAATGTCTACAAGATGTGTTGGAGAGCTAGATAAGCGCCATCAACTGGCAGCAAGGTAGAACGGCACTAAAAATATTCCAAAGTCAAAGACACCCATCACACAGTAGGAAATTTGTTCTCTAAAGTGCAATGGAACAGGTGCTGTAGAAACCAGGCTTATTGCATATAATAATTCAAATAACGGGGAGAATCAAAGCCTTCCCGATTGAAGTTACTAGCAAACTGAAATACCGTTTTTGCGGAGTTTCATGTTCAATCACTCCTAAAATCCATCTTCTCTACTCCACTCTACTACCTGATATTCGTCCATTCTCCATCGGCTGTTATCTTCAGGCCTGGTCGAGCCGATTCCCCTTAAAACTCTTCAAATCAATTAATCTCTCCGAAGTCAATGCATCAAGTGCAATGCTTGCTCTCCAAAAATTTTTCAGAGGGCAAGCGAGGAAGAACTGTTCCCCCTCACGATCAACTTTATTAAAATCAGATGAAAATGCAAATCGCATCATGTATGCCATACTATCCTTATTAGGAAAGTGTCCAAATGAGTTGCATGATCGTGCATGATCGTGCATGATATTTCTAATGATACTTCCTAAATAGGTAAAAGTGTTTTTTGCAGTCCATTATTACATTTACTCTTCAAAGGCATAACCACTAAAAGATAGTCGTATATTATGATTTAATCTAATGTCAGCGTAAACACTATTGTCCCAAGAAGACTAATGGGGAATTACCATTTCTGAATAGAGTATAATGGTGAAGATCCTGTTTTAAACTTAGGCTTTTGGCTAAAAAAAATGTGGGGTCCATTATGTATTTCGATTGTTTAAGGATACCGATATGACAGTTACCTTGTTTGGGTAAAGAAGATGTGAAATACCGGCTAGTAAAAGACTCAAAAAGGGTATGAACTCTGACGACAAGAGAAATGTAAACAGTCGGCCCACAATGTTGGGGTAACGGCTAAAACAGGTAGGCTAGCTCTTAGGCTCCATTATCTCTGTGAAAATACAA
Source organism: Scheffersomyces xylosifermentans (assembly GCF_036884685.1). Taxonomy (NCBI): domain Eukaryota; kingdom Fungi; phylum Ascomycota; class Pichiomycetes; order Serinales; family Debaryomycetaceae; genus Scheffersomyces; species Scheffersomyces xylosifermentans. Next base: position 1,255,257 of record NW_027042945.1, read on the forward strand.
TGCTTCTAGAAATCGTCTAATTTTTGAAGGGTTCCATGTGCATTCTTGGAAAACGTTTATTTAGTTATTAGAGATGGACAATTGTAGTGAATTACGTCTCTGACATACATAAATGGCGTTTAATGCTTACGCTGTTTCACGCTAAAAAGGGAATCCACCACTGGCACCCCCAAAACCTGGGAAGTTTCCCCCGCTATTACCACCACTGCCAAATCCACCACCTCTCAAATTTCCTGGTAGGCCACTTCCAAGGGCATCAAGATTGTCTTCACCATAGGGGTCATCGAACCTTGCACCTGGTGGAACACCCAATCTAGAAGTATTGCCTCCTTCTTGTCTACCTCCAAAGAGAGGGTGGTCAGGGGTAGGATACATTCCTCCATCGCCGCTGCCGCCACTTCTAAGCGGGTCAATGTATGGTTTCATCTCGGGGTGTTTTGGAAGTCCTGGTGGGTTCAAATCACTGTCGCCAACGAGAGGAAACCCAGATGGTTGCAGCAGTGATCTAGCAGAGCCTCTGATTTCCAATTCATCCTCAAAGTCAGGCATGTCATTGGGACGATGTGAGACAGGAGGATCTGAAATTAACGAACTTTTGGGTAAAGCAGTATCCAATAAATCTGCCTCGTTTTTAAGTGGGTCGGGATGTGAGTGTGGGCGTTCTGGGACTGCCGAAAGCTCGCTAAGCCTAGAGCATTCCTTAGAAAAATAAGCGTCAAGCTTGGAGCAAACAGCCAATGACTTAACTTTCCTATTAAAAGCTTGGATCAAGTCGTTGGGTAAGTTCAATTCGCCTATAGGGAAACTCACGGGATGGTTTGTAAGATCGCTGTCGTCCCAGTCAATTAATAAGTTGTCAATGGTTTTATTTTGGGACTCATTGTTATCGTAAATCAAATTAATTAGGGAGGACTTGGGACTCAATTCTGATATATTGGTGACAAGAAGAACCTTGTTGTTGTCCTGTTTATCAATCAAGTTGTACTGGTTCAATTGTTGACTAGATGTAGCCACTTCTTGGTCATATTGGTTCCCTGTAGGATACAATGAGCCAATAAAGTTGTAAATGAGCGATGAAGTCAACTCAAAGTAATTGGTTATAGTCATTCTCGGCAACTAAGTATCTTTGGTTTCTGGAGTTTTGTCTATGAGAACCTGCCAAATTTCAACTTTCAATGGTCTACTTTATACCTCCCAAATTATATAATCCAATAGCAATGAGGAGACTATTAATGTTTAAGCCTATAAACTGCTGTTGCCACTTTGTTTATTCTTCCCATAAATTTCGCGGGGACTTTTGGACAATCTGAGTGTCGCAAATAGTGTCGAAAATGACCAGAAAAAATAAGGACCGAAAGGAAATGCGACACAGCAATCCCAAAACAGGGTTGTTGTTTATGGGGAAAGCACTTTTTGGAGCAAGCAAAGATAAAGTCTACAGGTTTGCTGAAAGATGTGAAATGGAGGGTGGCATAGTATTTCTCCTGGATTCTTCTAACCGTGTCTAGAACTTTCTGGCTATCTCCATTCACCTACAATCTCTCTCCACTGCTCTCCACAGCTCTCCCAGCTCTTCGCAACCCCAATCTCCTCCTCTCATGAGAATAGAAGCTTCTAACCTCGTTTCTGTTCTTCGTGATTACTTGAAAATATTACATAAGTCGATTTTGCAATATTTTCAGCAAATTACAGAGATTAGCTGAAACCACAAAAAAATAGTTACAGCTCGTGTTGCACCCTGGATGCAAAAAAAAAATGCCTCGAATTCCCGAATTCACTGGAAGTCAGTCATTCTTCGTGACCAGATCGGACCTCCAAGGAGTAAGCAATCTACAAAATTCCAGGGAATTTTTGATTTGACCTCGATCCCGGTGCTCAAAAACAAGTATAATTCCACCCCAATGGTTTACGAAAGCTAAGGTTCCAAACTGAAAGTACTGGCTGGTTCATTTCTACACCATTCTCTCCATACCTTGTCCTCAGCACAGAGAATGCCAACTTCAAGAAAACTGGAATTTTCTAGAACAAGAAATTGCGACCGGTTTTAACTGTCTGAGCCACAACGTGCCGGACTTGTGGCAACTTCTTTGCGGTATAAATACTAAGTCATGCCTGGAATCTTGAAAACCCCTACCTCTATTATAATCTTTTCCACCTTTCACCAACTTCCAGCGACCTGGAAATTTGATCCAGTTGTTTCCTAGCTTTCTACACTTCATTCAACCTTTCGACACACTACCTTGCTTGACTATATTCCGTGCACGTGACTTATCGGCAGTTCCTATCTCACCGTTTTTATTCTTTGCTACCACCTGTTCCGCGCACGCCCTACCGGTTCTAATCTATTAAGTTAATTTGACTTTTCCGATTGAGAAATTTTACCGGACTGCAGATAGACAATCTATAGATCAATAGGAAGAACAAGGAAGCAGGAGATTACACATTCTGCCTAGTAAAAAGCGAAAACGACAATATACCCCGAACGAGAAACTCGCCAAAGGATTTTGTCTTTCTATCTGTGAACGTATTTTCTCCTGACCCACATAGGAATATCAGGAACACTAAACACTGGCCATCCTGCCCCATACCTGCCTTCCTCTGTGCCGCAATAAAGAAATAGCCCTGGGATATTAAACCACATCGACCACAGTTCCCATCTCATTTCTTCTCTTGCTATCACTCTCTGACTTTTCCCCGTCTACGCTTGCTAATTTCCGGTGTATTCCCAGCTTTCTGCACTCCTCCCTGATTACGCCCAGATTGGCTTCTACTCACCAGACCCTCCGATTCTCAATTCCTGGTGTGCCCCAATCTAGACTATCACACCGTCAGTAACTACTCCATTCCAAAACGCCCGCCACAACCGATTTTCTGGCCAAAGTCCCCCAACTGATTTTCTCCCATCTCTACCCTCCAAATCTCCCCATACATCTCCAACTCCTATCCCCCTCTCCCCATAACACATCTACTGTGATTCCTCCCTCCACCACTTCCACATACCTCACCAACCCAGTGCCGCCGCCTGCAGACAACACCGCCCAAATCCAAAGCGTCAGAAAAAAATTGTGTTAATCTCAGTTTTTCTTTACAACCCTTGTTTCGTGGACAGTTATAGCTTCATACCGTTTGCACAAGAGTTCTCTTTGTGCTGATTGATTTCCATATCCGTGTTCTCGCCGTCAAGACCATTCTGGTGGTACTTTTTTTGTGAGATTTACCCCATTTCTTAACCGTGTTCACTTGGACGTTGTGTCGTTGTCGTGAGAAACATCAACCGTTCGGGTATCTCCACCAAGACTTCCGTTGTGAGATAACCACCAACCCAAGAATCCCGGTATCCACCTAGCACTTTGGATCGAATCGCAGTTCCTTACTTATCGTGATACCATGACCACCACCGTTCCTTTGATATACTCGTTCCCCGAGTTCCTAGGCGTCGCAGAAGCCGTTGCGGACCACATCATAACGGCCCAAAACCAAACGTTGTACAACACACTCGATGCAGCCCAAATCGAACTTATCAAGCAAGACCGCTTAAAGAGACCGGGTTTATTAAGCTCATCGCTGACGGTTTCCATCAACCAATCGAATGGGCAGAGTGGCATTAATCTCGCCAGTAGTAACAACCAATCACAAGTTCAATTGGGAAGCCCCAATCCCAACAGCAATGGTAACGGTAAACTTAAGAAAGAAAAGAAGAAAAGGGCAGAAGTGCGGTTTAAAATCGCTATATCTGGTGGTTCATTCATTAAGATCTTGAAAGAAGGTTTATTGCCCAGAGAAGACGTGATTGAATGGGACAAGTGGGACATCTACTTTGCAGATGAGAGATTGGTACCGTTTGAATCTCCAGATTCCAACTATGGCCAAGCCAAGAGAGAAATTTTCGATCAAATAAAATCGGAAAATAAGCCTCGAATCTTCCACATAGACGAGTCGTTGATTGATGACCCACAAGAGTGTGCTGACGCTTATGAAAAGGTTCTTATCAACAACTTTGCTCGTAAGGACTCTGTGAAATTACCAATGTTTGACCTTTTACTTTTGGGTTGTGCCCCTGATGGACACATCGCATCATTATTTCCTAACCATGGAGAACAATTGCGAGAGAAGTTAGCCTGGTGCTTACCTGTGTCGAAGGCGCCTTCAGGTCCAGAGAATAGAATCACCCTTTCCATACCCGTCATTTGTCATGCTGCCAGAGTGACATTCGTAGTTGAGGGTTTAACAAAGGCTCCTATTATGAGAATTATAATGGAGAGACCAGAAAAAGGCTTGCCAAGTTCCATTGTGAATGAAGGTGCAGCTGGAAGAGTCTCTTGGTTTGTGGATGATGATGCATTGAATGATTTATGGGATATTACGAAGAAGAAGTACAAATTCTTATCCATTGAAGAACCTAAGAATTAGAACCCGATTGACTAATATAAACCAAAAATTGTAATTCTGATTGAGCGATCGTTCGTTTTCTGGTTTCATTCTTACCGCTCAACCCTTTTTATTTGTCAAACGACAATCTTATTGTAATTCAGTTTCCATGTCACTTACATATCAATTAGCAAGGATCGTTCAACTTCATGATTCAGCGTCTCATAGACTTTTTTTTCCTGTCCCCATACTATATCCTACATTGCCTCGTCATCCCGCGTTTGGTATCAAGAGTCGATAAATTTATGTCCAAGTCTTCTGCCTACACACCCATACATGTTCTATCTCCTCATCGTCATTGTCATCGAACCTTTTAGCTAGTTTGTATCATTGTGGTCTCTAAATTTTTGTGTATTGACTACTTCACAAGGTACTCTTATATTAGTTGAATTCTCTGATGTTGCTTATGAATCACATAATTATCATTGAAAGGCATATGTAGAGTACAACTATGATATACCTTTGAGAGGTCATGGTTTTTTAGTTTACCTGAAATGTTTCATACCTTACATCTTAATACATACAAATTTGTTTCAATCAGGCTCAATAATATTGTACATTAATAAATTAGATCACCTATCAATGACTAACTTGTTATATATGGTTGTATAACATTCTAATAAATAAATAAGTTAGAATAAATAAGTTGCAGTTGTAGGACTAGTTAACCAAAGTCAAAACTAGTCCCGCTAATCTCTTGTTGAAGTCATTTCCTTCGTAACTATTGTCGTTTGATCTCGTTGTCTGTTGTTTGTTCTTGTTCTGTTGCTGGGCGAATAACTGCGTGATATCGTCAAACGTGTCATCGACCCTCCTAACTAAATCTTGGTTGCTGAAGCTGCTCTTTCCTGGTGTGAAGACCTTTTTAATAATAGTCTTATAATTGTTACCGTTATTAGAGCTGATGGAATTTCTGTGCCCAGTAGAAGTGATGGTGTCAGGAAAGTATGAAGTCGAGGGAGATGTGCCGATCAGGCTATTTGAAGGCGTTGTTGCAGTAGAATTCAGAGGTGACATATGCTCATTATTATAGCTCATCTCAAGCACTTTGATTTCTCTTGCCCTTAAACTGATGAAGACTGTTCTAGAAGTAATACTCTCGTAATTGTAGTTACTCTGGTAAAACCTCATGTCATTCTTCATGCTGTTGATAACTTGAGTCTCCAATTTTGGATTAACAGGGCAAGATTGGATATTAAATTCTGGCCTAAACTCATCTGTAAATGCAACATTGGGTAGTTGTGCTTTGTGTTTGAAAACCGGACTGAATGACGAGCTCAAATTGTAATGATTATATCCATCCTCCGATTTTTGCGATTTACGGCTTGCATCCTCTTCTCCAGGTCTAGAAGTAATCGTACTTTGGTCGTTCACAAAACTATCAGCTTCGTCAATATCGATATAATGGTCAAGCTTGGATTTCTGGCTAAGAATGGGAAAAACTTCCAAAATACCGTCCTGCAAGTTTCTCTGAGAGATTTTTAACTTCATTATCTCTGCACACTTCAGTTTTACAACACCTTTGTTGTGCTCTGTAATATTCTTGACCAAGTTATCATCAACCAAGGGCGAATACACCAGTGTTTTCGCTCTTTTGATTGATATGGAACGCCTGCTACTGGCGCTAGAAATATTTGCTGTCCCATCACTATAACTCTCTTCATTCATAACCTTATTACCGCCGTTGTTCATATTATAAAGATCATACATCGACTGCGTACGCGACAACTTCGTAGGGGTTCCTACAATGGTTGTCTGCTGAGAGTTTATAGCGTTTATGCTATTACTATGTGACAGTGACATTGGAACGGTGGTTTGCCATGAGAAATCCTCGTACTCTATAGCAGGTGAAGGAGTCCTCAACGACTGAATAGAGTTCCTTTTTGACAAAGAACCATACGTTGGCGGCGGAACATACTCGCTTCCCTCCCCGTTACTGAAATGATTGTGGCTCATGGAATTTGAAAATTGATTAGTATGAATGGAGTTAGTAGTGTAGGAGTTATTAAAGGAATTCTTCCACTTCTCCATGAAGCTTCCTCCAATCTTTGACAAAGAATAATTCGAAAAAGAAGATGACGAAGACGATGAGTTCAAAGATGACGAAAGATATGCCACTGACGAATTCTTAGAAAGCGAAGAATTTCGAAGATGATTCTCTGTATCAATAGCTGAAGTAGTTGCCATCGTTGCGGTTGCGATCGGAATTCCCTTTGCTCCTGTTTCCATGTGCTTATTAGGAGTGGTGGTGGTAGTACTTGCCGCTGACTTGCATGGAATCTCCCAACCTTTTATTGAAGTAGTGGAGCCAGAAAGTGAGTTGTCTGAAGAGCAAAGCGAAGTTGACATATTGCTGGGCTTTATTGGAATGGGATGGCTGGAAATTGGAAGTGCAGTTGATTGCAGGGGTGATGCTTTCCTTGGAGAATTTGAATTTTGAATACCATTCAAGGGAGATATTTTCTTAGGAGAAACAGTTTGATGAACGGGTGAAGGCAGCGAGAAATTCAGGTTCTGGTTGGTGGTAGAAGGCAAGTCGTCTGATGATGAAAATTTGCTAGACCCATCATCTTCATCGTCTTCTACTCCTTCTTCGATCGCTGATCCCATTATTTCTTCGGAAGTTGCTTGAAAGTCATTAATTCGGCTGCTCGTGCTACTACTGGCACTCACTGCTATCCTATTCTTCTCATAACATATGAGTCCATTGTCTAGTGCTGGGATTAAACCGTTAATAATGAAAATAAGCTTTTTAGCTACCACAGGATTTCCTGTCATAATCACAACTCTTGTTATCTCCCTATTTTTAGTATTGGTCACGTTGTGGAATGGCTTCACGGCCAACAGTTTCCGTAGTGGTAAAAGCAATGCGATTAAACTTGCCAAAAAGGTGCTATTGCTGCAATTGTTGTTACTGCTGTTGTTGTTGCTAATACTATTCATGGATGTGAGAGAGTTGTTCATCCCTGGAAGGTCTGTGTTCGACAGAGAGTGAGAGAGGTAATTATAATGGAAAGATGAGTTGTATGAGTAGTTATTATTCACCATCGATTTTCCATCCTTAAATTCCAACCAATTTAATATCTCTAAAACCCAATTCAAAAGCATATAATTAAATTGTGAGTTATCGTTTGTAAGTGCAGACTTTATGAGATAATTTGAGTTGATCAACTTTGGGATGTTCGAGTTGTAGTGAACTAGTTTGATTAACTTGTACAATTGTGCACCAATTTCATGATCAGGTTGAAGAATGTAATTAGGGAACTGGATCCTCTTATTTATCAAATAAGGACAAGAGGTCAAGCTATTGTCTTGATCATATGACGAGTCATTGTTAAGGTGAATTATTAGTTTCTTATAAACCAATTTTTGTGCTAACACCATGTAATGCGAGATCTCATCCCAGTTATTGAATATAACATCGTTGAGGTCATTTGCACTTTCTATTGGTATCACTATACCTATGGCAAATCTACTGTTGACGTTATTTTTGTTGGGGTTCGAAAGACTGCCGTTACTCTTGGCAAAAGGGTACTTCTTGATAGTGGGCATTCCAATCAGAGAGGTTGGAGTTGGACACCAAGACGACTCATATGAGTTTCCAGCTGTGTCTAGAATGCATTCAATATTCTCAAAATCACTGATGGAGAACAAACGAGTGATTAAGACGGCATTATAAGGACCACAAATTGAGTTAGATAGCACTGGAAGTACATGAACTTTTGTGGCACAGTTGGTTTCATTCGTGGGTAAACCACAACCAAACATGTAGTCGTTTATGTCACCCGAGTTGTGATATATTTTGGAAGTAACCATGTTTTTGGAACGAAACACTGACTTGATGGTACAATTACTTGCATTCGTTGCATTGAACGATGAAGGAGATGCAGCGAAGTTTCCTGTCGAAGGAGAACTGGTATCATATGCGGAGTCATAAAGGACTTGTTTGCTTCTTAGACTGCCTCCATCCTGAGAAATAATGATTCTGAATAGCTTATTATTGAACAGATATGGTTTGAGCTGGTTAGCATTGTGAGTGCCATAGAGGATTTCTCTTGCATAAGAGTCCTCAAAAGAAGATATTGCGGGGGAAGGGTTTACCGACGAGTTGCTGTGTGGAGTTGCCAGCTGGTGATGGTGATGGTGGTGATGGTTGTGAAGACTATTGGAAGGTTGCTGCTTGAAGAGACGCCCTAGCATTGTGCGATTAGATGTGATGTGTAACGGCTTGGAGTCTAGGATAGCAAAAAAAGGTTAATATGTGAGGGGGGTATCGAAGTTTCAAGTCGACGGTTGTGGTACGCTTTCTTGCAAGGGAGTGCAAAAGCCACGGACGCTGGGAAGAATCTCTATAAGTGGTACGATGCTGTTGGTGGGACTAGTGTTAACAACAATTATGTAATATGAGAAGGCACTAATCAGATGCGTTCTCTATTGGTAGACTACTGTTCTGCTGGATGCTCAACCGCCCTGTTTAGAGGCTGCTGGATGAACACATGTGGTATCGGGAAACAAACGGTGGTGGTATGAACGGTTTTAATAATAAGTTGAGTTGCAGTCGCTTTTTTGACGGCCTTAGTATTAGTAACTGCTAGCTAGTAACGGACACCGAATAACACAGCTCCGAAGAACAACCACTGATAGTAGTATACGAGTGCTGAAAGTTGGTGGCTTTGTCTTACTGGCACGGTATCAACACCTGATAGAAGCAAAAGACGCTAGAAGCTGGATCCGAACCTTCTGTCAGCAACGAAATGGGTTATTATGGATTCCTGATGGTTCCTTATTGAAGACTGTATAAATCCGTGGTTATGAGCCCGTGTTTCTGTTTTTGGCGGATAGAACGCACACGGATTACGTAATCGATGTGATGGAAGAGCTATATAGCAGTAGAGAGCAGAGCCCAGAAGAGTTGAAGAGAGGATGACGGTAAAAGTGATGGGTGATGGTGGTGGTTATAACGAGAAGGGTAAGGAGAATGACAGTTCGTAGAGGGGATACTACGGTACTCAAACGCCGTTTTGCTGACTCTGGAATCGGCCCTTATTGACAACTGCTACAAAGAACTCTGAATTGGGTATATTGTACTATTATACTGACTAAATTTGGGAGTTGCTAAAACACTTATAAAATACATCCCAATTCGCACATATAACACATTCCACGTACACTCTTGAGGATTGCCCTGTGCTATTTTTGCTGTTGTGACAACAGAACGAACGAGACCATGGGAGGGAGTAGAGAGATTTGATAATAATTACAAATATTGCAGTTTCTACTTTGTATCGTGCCGGCAGCGAGCCGGCGATGCGTCTATAAATTTATGGCCAATAACTGGGGTAGGTTCGCCGGGTAGTATCTTTTCCTGTCGGTTGGTTCGTTCGTTTTATTGTGCCATTGTGCCACTGTATTGTTGTGCTGCTGTTGGGATCGTCGTACTTTTTTCCCAGTGTTTGCGATAAACCCGCGCACTGGGACTGCACTGTGTCAACCTCTCAATATCCGCATTGTTAACAAAAGCCGTCGATTGCTTTTAACGCTCATGTCCCAAATAATACTACCCGCCTTACCGGTTGCAGATGGCCCTATGCAGTGAAATCGTACTGGATATGGATCAAGCCATTCCCCATTGGAGGATTACGACCCAGGGACTGGAAGTGACGATGTCCCGATGGGTGGTTATAGTCTCATTAGCGCATCCCGCTGCGTGGCCATATGGTCATTGGTGGTTCCAAAAGGGCACTCACTTGCGATTACCCCTTCATGTGGCCGCCGAGACCGAGACCACTATGGGAATGCTTCACCGACAAAACCACGTCACCGTCATCTCTAATCTAAGGTAACGGCCAACGGTTTCTCCGTTCCTCCAGTTCCCACAGTAGTATATAGAAATTATGTGCAGGAATGAGCGCATCGGGCTTCCAGATTAGAAACAGGTGCTGTTGAAGCACGTGACTTGTGTTGCTATTCCTGTTTAGGCAATGCTCCAAGCGACCCAAGCAGTCGTGAAAGGGTGGTTCCATAAGATTTGCATCCGGTTGGGGATCTGTGTTTTCGTTCTTGGTATTAGACCGATTACTCTTGGGTTCGGACTCGGACAACTAGCGGGAGAGAATTTCTTAGTTTGAGGCTTAAACCTCCTTCAGGCCTAAATTGGAGCATTTTCGCTCAATATACAACTAATATGGAACCGCTTATTATAATAAGCGGAATAATCTTTAGTCCCGGAACTTAAACGGCCTGAAAGGTGCAAACTGCAAAAATCTTAATTCTAACGCTACTCTACGGTTATGGGGGGCTATGTGGAACGATGTTAGACCTTATATCTCTTATTTATCGGTTGTTCTACATGAGCTATCCATTAAATTGACGTCACATTGAATCTGATCATTTTCATTTTATTAAGATTATTTTATACCCATTACCAATTATCAAATTCAATCTGGATTAATCGGACTTAGCGGCTGCAAAAGTTTTAAAGACTCTAGTTATTGTTGAAGACCGTCGCGTGTAGTTGCAATTTAAACTTCCTTTGCAACGTCTTCCAAAACTTGTACCAAAATATCAGCATGCTTCTTCTCGAAGGTTAATGTTGGTCTTAATCTGATAGCAATATCACCACAACCTCCAATATTCACTCCCTTAGCACGACATTTCAATAATGTTTCATTTCTAGCACCAACGTCGTTGCAGTCCCATGCAATAAACGTACCGAAGTTCTCACCTCTCAAATTTCTGAAATTTAATGGGTATTTTGCTGCAAGTTGCTTCAAGTTTTGGAACAAATAGTCTCCTACTTCAGCTGTCTTGTTGACTAAGTCGTGCTTCACGATCTCCTTATAGATAGTCTTGGCGATAATGGCCTTGGATGGATCACCACACCAAGTGTTGAACTGTCTGTATGCTTGTTTTGGTTGCAAATCTGGGTTGCTGTAGTAAAATCCTGCTGCTTGGAATTTCTTAGAAAACGTAACCATGTCTGGAGGAGTTGTCAAATTCCAGTGTTCATGTGCCCACAACTTTCCACTTGCTCCAACACCTGTCTGGACTTCGTCTACGATCATTAAAATATCGTGCTTAAGAGTGATGTCTCTCAATCCTTGGAAGAAGAATGATGTTGCATGGTTGTCACCACCTTCTGCTTGAACTGGTTCGACAATTATTGCAGCAATTCCATGAGGTGGAGTGTGATGGTCTTTTTCAATGATTGCCTCGAATTCCTCTAAGCATCTCTTTTCTTCAAGGTGGTTTTCTTCTTCGAATTCCTCTAATGGGTACTTCAATTTAGGGAATGGAGCTTGTGGCCATGGGAAGGCTGGAATATCCAACTTGTGGATAGCCTTGGATCTAGTTGTTGACAAAGAACCAAATAATCTACCATGGAAACCCTTTTCAAATGATAAAATTGACATTTGTGATGCTCCTGGAGCCTTATTGTCCATTACCGAAGTCAATTCGTCTCCGGTGAAATCCATTGAGCCTCTGAGTTTAGCGTGTTGGTACATAAAAGCGGCCTTGTATGCTGTCTCGTTGGCATCTGAACCACTCAACGACGTCCAAACTCTATCCATTCCTGGTGGAGCTGCAGCCAAGATTCCTTCGTCCAAAATCTCCTTGTAATCTGTAGAAGGGAAGCAAGCCAAAGCAGGACGGTCAATCAAGGCATAGGTCATTTCATCGGATTTCGCAGCCTTTATCAAAGCAGGATTATTGTAACCCAAGGCTATTGATGAGATCTGACAGTAGACATCGAGCAATTTGTTACCATCAGCATCGCTGATGTAGTTTCCCAAGGAATTAACATAGTCAGCTACGAAATATGTGGCTCTGTTGTCGAACTTACGTCCCAATTCTTCATTCAATTGCTGAGATTTTGGGCCAGGGATTGTCTCGGTAACAAGCTCGGGCTTGGTTGGTTCATTGGGGTAATACTGAGCAGCAACCGAGGCCAAACGGATGGAGTTGAGTCTGATTTTGAGGTTGCTGGCTGCGTTCTGTCTGAACGACTGGGCTGTTCTTAATCTCAACATTATCTGGAGATTTCAGGTTATATATTGGTTGTTTGACCAAATTAACGGGTGTTAATGAGCAACTCGAGTGAAAAATACAGCTGAATGGGGTCTACCGCAACTGTTATCTAATCGGACTACACTGATATATATAATGGTCTAGTGGTGTTATATACTTGTCACCGGATTCCGAGGCTCTATTCTATAGTTGAAATTATTCTGTTTCACTACAAACGAAGAAATTCTACAATTTCTTCACGTTTTATACTCTGTCCTCTAAACCCGCCAGTACTAAACGCCTATTCTCTTGACACTTAAACACATCTCGGCACTGGGTTCACGAGACTCCTCTCCACAAATCCAATGAGGAAATCGGTTCCCGCGACGATTAGTAGCAAATGATGGGGCGGAAGTTGCATTTAGTGACAATCGGAGTGCGAATAGCGAGACACGGCGTGAGGTACGGTACAGTTGAGCGGGAGGAAAATTAGGAGGGAGCATCAGGAATTAGTGAATTATCTCGCAGTAGAATCAACGGTATGAATATTATGAACGGTATTAGCAGTATGATCAACATGAACAGTATGAACTGCCACAAGAGTGTGAATAAAAAGGATGGTGTTAAATGAATGTCTAAATCGTGAAAATCACCAACAGTATTTATTCGGAGACAAGTGCCTGTCTGTAGTCGCTACTGTATGGTAGTCTTCTCTCGTAACTTATGCCAATCAGTACAAATGGTATCATCGTTCCTGGATGATGTGTGCAGAACATATAGCAAATTAAGGTAATGAATTCCTCGCTTCCTCATTACGCCGTTATCAACGCGGAAGGGGAATTCCATGTCTTTTTACTGCGAAAAAAAATCTTTTAGTTGACAGCTCCACGCAGTGAGACTTTTGCAGACTCAAGTGGGGAGAGGGAATACTTGGGTTGGACAGTGCTATAGGGTACCCACTTAGTCATGTGGCTATGGTTCAAGCTTGGGATAGACATTCCCCGTCTATTTAATTATTCTCATTCCGGTTACAAGTATTTACAGACGAAAACTCATTTTATATCACCTCTTTTATTTTGGTTTATAGACTCATTCTTCTTCTATATAACGAGTTACTAAAGACTCATTCCACTATGGTGCTGCAGTTTGAAGCCACGGCAAAGAAAAGCAGTGCCATGAGGTTTTAACGTTCAACCATCTCCAGCAGCCCTTTATGGGAATTTAGTCTCTCTTCCAACGAACTTGCCCAGGTTGTCTGGCATAATAGATTCCACCCACTTCGATGTTGGTATTCCACTGGTCGATGTAGGAACATAAAGCGCTACCTAAAGCAATCTCTCTGGCTATTTTGCTTTCATCAACATTTAAAGTGAATCCATTTGTTCCATTGGGAAGAACTTGGGCAATTCTCTCTCTCACCTCAGACTCCTTTTCTCCCAAGTTATAAACTTTCTCTAGCCATTTTCCCTTACTGGTCCACTGGTAAGTGAACCCATCGGCTAAAGTAAACATTCTGTAGCTGTCATTGGCGTCGACTCTGTGTCCAATAATATGCCAACCTAATTCGGCGGCAGGAACGTCAGGCGCCCGAATAAGAAGGAAGTTGGATCTCAACCCTGCTCTTACAACAGCAACGGGTTCATCCTCTCCATCGGGCCCAGTACCAGTGATAGCACTTGAGTACATCTTGTAAGCACCCTTAACCGCTCTGGACCTGACAAACCAAAAGAGTTTCAGGGCTGGGTCGTTGCCTCCGATTGGGAACTCTCCTTTGTTGGTGTCAAAAACGTCGTAGATCTTTGATCCAGATCCAAACCTATGAAGTACAGCGTACTGACTAGACTTTTCTTCAGACAACTCAACAATGTTTGGAACATATCTAGAAGCGCTTCTGTGGGGATGAAACAAAACTGCTTTGGCCATGACCAAAGGTCTCATGACAGGGGAAAGAATAAGCTCAATTGGCATGATAGTAGTAGTTTCCTTAGCAAGTTATCTAATTTCACTAAAAGTCCCCTATGAACTATAAAAAAGGTAAGGTGGAAATTAATAATTATAAGCGCTATAAATGAACGATCGCAAAGTTCTACTTTTTGCGGCAATTGATAAAAATACTTGATTTGAAACCAAACATATTTGGGATAATAAGCGGTACCAAAAATTCAGGAGTGAACCGGAAGTGTAATAATCAATTATAGTAGGTTTTTTCATAAAATTTGGAATATTTGTTGAGGGAATAATATTTTAGTATTATTCATTTGAAAGTTTCAAAAAGCATAAACATTAGAAGTGTCTATCAAGCACAAGGCTTATTTCAGCTAAAATTCTAAGCTTAGTCAAACAAGTAGGGAGTTCTTCAATTTCTAAGAATTATGTAAACTATGGCTAACCTAAGGATTAACCTAATGCATTCCCTATGTGTTAGAAGGGATTTCTCTATTCCTAACTAACTAAATGAAATAAAGAGAAAAGAGAACACCAGTGTGATAAGGGTTTAATTTTTTAAGAGTGTCTTTTTTTTAAGGTGGATGTATATTCCTATCAACTACTTATTGGGTTGAAGTAAGCCCACTAACTAATGAGAGATAATATAGATCGTATCATGAGGGAGGTTAGTACGGAGAGAAACTAGTGTGGACTACAGCAAAACTCTCCGGCAAAGAACATGCTCATCTTTTCAGATGATCATGGCGATGGAGTAGAAAGATTAGTGAAGATAGTTGAAAGTCGATACCCAAGTAGAGAATTCTCTGTCGGTTAAACAAGTGTTAACCGCTTGGGCTCGTCATTTCATATACTAAAGGTGGATTGAATTTTTTTTTGAAGGGGTATATCTTTATTCTTAACTAAAAGTCACGTTCACGTGAGAACTCGATCACGTGATTCAGAACATCAAGTTCTATATAGAATCAATGTTGATAAGAAAAATCCGATATAGTGTAATGGCTAGCACGGTTCGCTCTCACCGAGCAGATCCGGGTTCAATTCCCGGTATCGGAGTTCTTTTTTTCTACTCTTAAAACTCATATGGTTTCCAGTATTTCAGTTGGCTTAACTCGCTGGATTCATTGCTCCTATGAAAATGTCTAAAGCTACAATTCTTTATTGTTCTTCAATTTGTTTAGAATAAATTAATAAATACGAATCTATTTGGATGCAATTAACTCTTAACTGTTAGTATGGAAAGTAGGCGCTATTCAATTTCTTAGTTCTCCTAACCTTTTGATCTTGTTTAATCAAGGTAGGCGTTTTCTGAGAGCTTGTCTGTTTCTGTTCACCTTTGTTGTTGGGATCGTCAACGTTCGAATCCGACTCAGATTTAGGTACGGAGTTGGCAGCAGCATTGGAATCACTGGAAGTATTTTCTTCATTGATGTTAGATTTGAAGTCGGATATCTTCTTTCTATTCGCTTTCTTTTGTAAATTAGGTGTAACCTCTTTATTATCAGAGGCATCTGACTTTGGGGGGTCCTTCTTTGGTTTCTCCGACATTTTCGTCACCATCAGGTTTGGATTCTACGTTCTTTGCTTTCACTTTTCATTGGAAGGCTCTTCTTCGGTCTTTTGGTCATCAGATTGTACTTCTGGATTTTTAATCTTTGCAGCCGGTTTTTTAGGCTTTTTCTTCTTTGGCTCTGGCTTAATGTCTTCCGTCACATAATCATCAATTTCCTTACCATTCAATTCCAAATTGCTTACAACAACATCCTTCGGCTGCCCTTTTTTGAGGGGTACGTCTTTAAAGTCCTGGACTGACTCTGACGTGACAATGGCCTTCTTTTTCGGTAACTTCAAATCCTCCTCTGGAATAGCGAACTTGTCGTCATAGTCATATGTTGTTGGACGCCCTGTTGGAATCAGACTGCCATATAAACTAAAGTATTTCTTCCTATAATCATTCATTTTTTCTTCTTCCAAGTCTTCCTCGTATCTGTCAAACTCTGATTTGTCAAAAACTTCATCTTCGTGATGAACAAACACAAAGTCCTTATATATGTTATGATTTTCGAGGAAATTCTGGCCCTGTTCATGGCCATATTTGGAGCAGAATTCCGTAGAACTCAACATTGCGCAAACCACATTATCATTGTTGAAACCAGAACGCGCAGCGGAATCATCAAGGTCGCGGGGGTCGGGAATTTGCAATTTTTGCTTAACTTTATCTGGCAACAGCTTGACTTCATTGTCACTTGGTGTCAAAAAAAGTGATTTATCTGCCAACTTGAAGATTTCATTCAATAAACCCTTCACATTAACTTTGTGGACTGTAAAATCACTTATGGACAACGAGAGAGTCAAGTAGTCGTCAGCTGTCCAGTGATGGGTACCATTCCTTCCCACAGAATTCAACGTCCACGAAGATATTCCATTTGGCATTAATATGTTGGCTCTCGTGCAAAGAACTTTCGGGTTCATAAGATCCCAACCTATAATTGGTATATCAAACGAGATTGAAGAACTTATATGACTGATTTTGTAAAAGTCCTTAGCTATTGGCTTCAAAGCTCCACCTCCAAATAAACTTGGTCCAGGTGCAACTTCGACTCTGTCTTTAACAAGCACGACAAGATTCGGTCTATACATCGTATTCCCGCAGCCACACTTGTCCAAATGAGCTCTGGCGAAACCGAGCCAAATTTCTCTGTTTGGAGGTATCATTTTGGCAATTAATTGGGGCTCCTGTGTACCACCGAGAAGTTCATTGATGTTTATGAGTTGAGTTCCTCCTCTGAGTGGCCCAACGGAAGCGCTAGGAGCTAGCCTGTCATTCAATCTGTAAGAGAAGCCACAGATTCCACTGGAAAGACTACATCGAAGAACCTCCAAGTTAGCCCACCTGTAGATGAAGTTGAGATGTGTATCATAGAAGTAACTTCCTGCTGAGTGCTTTCTACGCTCCAGCTCGCTTATGAATGGTGTCCAATTCTTCTGTGCGTTTAGTCGAGGTAAGTTCTTGAATTGAAGTTCTGTTACCCTGTTATAGAACCTATCGTCATATTCAGGATTGGGTATACCATCCATATTCTCTTTGCCTCTTTGAAACTGCCAGGGCCAACAGATGAACATAGAACGATAATAGCGGACTTTCATAACAAGTCTATCGTCAAAGTCATCATCAAAATGATCCAACTTCCTGTGGTATGCATTGAAAATAATTAAAGGTTCTTTATATCCCCTCTTGTTATTTACAAGTATAATACGAGGATCCTCAGGACCATAATACTTGCCTTGAGTTACGTCGTAGTCGTGCCAAAAGGGAATTGGGAGGAAGCTTGGAAATTTTAAAACTTTGAACTGCTGCTTCTCTCGCTGAGTAGTTTTAACGGGTGGAGGCGGCATGAGCCCTGCACCTACGTTTGGATCTGGTACCACTTCTCCTTCAGGTACTATTTTACGCATGCTATTTGACGGCACCACCAACTTTGTGTTAACCAACTCATTCCAGTCTTTATCGTAGAGCTGTGCGTATGTTAAAGATACAACTGGTTGGCTCCTAACACCCTTGGGACTGAAAAGGACTCTCGAGATCATGTAGTGCACTCCATACTCTTCCAACCAAACTGACGAACCCGCCAAACGGTACCAATACTTTTCTGCAACGTTGTGTTTGAGCTGAAGTTTCAATTCAGAAAGGAAAAATGGTGCCAATTCTTCATAGTAGGGGTTATTTCCTTTCTCAATATCTCTCACCAAGTCACGTAAGATCAGAACTAGGGAAATATCCAAATTCTCCACTTCATCTATATGGATCTGAATATCTTCCCTGATGGTATCACATTTGTCGAGGTCGAGGTCTATATTTGAGCGACTGTTGTATATGGTGACATTGTGAGGGAAATATTCAAGATGAATCTGGCTTGCTGAGGAATCTTCATCTTCAGCTTGAACAAGTTTAGCTCTTCCCAAGTTAACACGATTGAAAAAGAGTGGGTTTTTGTCCACGAAGTTATCGAGATTCAGGATCTCTAGACTCTTCGGGAACACTAGTTGGTTTGTCGTTATCTGTTTCTTTCGTGTCCAGAAGTATGTTCCCTGGTGAAGTGCAGCAGTAAAGTTTGTCAGTATTCCACCTTCGTCATAAGTGACAATTTGGGAAATAAGCAACAAGAATAGCACTATCCCCATGAGAATGAACGGGTTGGTGAATGTGCGTCGTAACCGTCGCATTCTGAAGTGTCTTAGTAGTCGGGGATGCGAGAAGCCTGCCAATGAGTATAGCAGAAACACCTTCGGCAGATTATAGGTGTTGAATGGCCAGAAATGACTTCGTGGCTATGAAGAGATTGTCGTTATAAGAGTACGATCTCGAATGAAACAATCAAGGTTCACTGAATAGGTAGCTATCTGTGGTGGATCGTTTTTAGATATGAATCACTAATTATACTCTAGCAGTAAACCACAGTTTCCTCGCAGCAATATACGCTAAAATGATTATGGAGATTCGTGGCAAGCAATGTAGTCGTTTGTGTCGATTACCAATCCCAAAATTCACCGCTATTGCCAAGAAACAGAACCTCCTTTTACTGGTTCGGAGCGATGTTCCTACTACGATGAAAACCGTTACCTGGAAAGGCTAATCGTGAGATAGGAACCCGTGAATATCTCTATCTGAGGAGTTCCTGGAAGCTGTGAAAAGCGCAACAAATTCCGATTCGTACCGTGGCAGACTCTGGTGACTGTAAAACTACGAATTCTATGGTTTCCAACTATCCCGCCGTTGTTTTCCATGGAATGGTTATCAAACTTTATCACTTCTCTACCAGATTTCACATTGGCACCGCCGCTTACGTCAGCTTGACCCGCAGGGGTCTAAAAATGTAAGGACGTGTTGAAGAATTTTTTAGATTGACGGGTCGTGTATTGAGGCGAGAACCAGATCCAGAGAATGCTGCGACTGTGCGCATGGGGCGTCATCGGGTAGAAGTACAGTTGAAGGTGGTGTGGTGAGTGGACCATTGGGAGTCGTTGGACAGTTGTTGGGGTGCGATTCAGGAAATGTCATACGAGAGTACATGTAGTCGGGAAATTCTCCCTGATACGAGAGAGGTGATACACGGAGACGAGATATGGTAGAGTACATAGAATAGTGTAAGTGTATTGGCTCTTGGTACTTGGTTCTTCATATAGTGTACCTGTATACGGTGCAATGGACTTTTTTTTTTGTTACAGTGCTTTCATTTATTACTCCAACTAGGCCAGATTTGATTCTATTAATCCCCAATAAAGTCAAAGTTCAAACTACCCTTGAAGCAAATTAATAAAGAGAACAACATGTTGTAGGTTTGAATGATTAGTATGAGCCAATTCGAGCTGCAAGTTTGAATTAAAATTGAAGCTACTGTACATATCTCTTGTTGTATGGTGGCTCATTCCGTGTAGTATATTATTAATTAGCTATATGGTAAGGAATGTCTTACAGATTATATATGCATGAAATGAAATACCACTATGGAACATTATGCAGTAGGTCCAGAACTAAGCCAAGAGGATATCTCTCAATAATGATACAATACAGCACTATAACTATACTCCATTTGATTTAACCTTGTAAAATGAAGTCCTGTGACATTTCATAGATCTCGAACAGCCATATTTAAAAAGGACTCATTTCAGTTCCAAGGAAAACCGTTATCTAAAGATTATGACATTCATGGAAGAATCAACTCCGGACCTGCACATAGAGTAGTGGCTGCAAAAAGAGCATATGACAAAGAGAGAGGGAGAGAGAGGAAGAGAGACGGAATATAGAGATGGAATATGGAGATGAATAGAATGTAAGTAGAATATGGAAATGGAATATGGAGATAGAATATGGAGATAGAATATGGAGATAGAATATGGAGATAGAATAGAATGGAGATACAATAGAATGGAGATAAAATGGAGATGGATTAGTATGGGGATATAATAGAATGCGGATAGAATACAATACAGATTAACTTCTTTTAGAGGACCTTTCCACATCTTACACTTCTGAAACTAGGCGCAATTTAGATCATAATGCAGCGAATGCCGTTTATACTGGTTTCTAATATTTTCTATACATTGAAACTAAATATACAACAGCAAGCAGGCCCTTCTAATATTCTGTGTCAACCAAAAATACCACGTATTCCCTTGCCCGTTAAATAATAACTCTTCAAAATTCCCTAGCTTGCTCTTTCTAAGTGACACTTCTAAGTACACTCGACCTGAATTATAGTGTTTGTTGGGCGTTTAATCCTAGTAGTCAGTTCACACATCCTTTAAACTGAGTTTATTCAAGTCATTTGCGCTAATAAATTTGGCTTCGTCATTAGACGTGCCACCACCATTAGAATTTACGGCAGCAGTACCGTCTTGTCTGAAGCTTGTAGTAACACCCTTCTCTTCATCCGGAATTCCATCATCTTCATCGAGTTCTTCGTCATCTTCATAATCACCCTCTTCATCTTCATCATCCTCGTCTTCATCATAGTCGTCTTCGTAGTCCTCATCTTCATCTTCATCATAATCGTCGTCCGTGTAGTCATCATCATCCAAATCCTCTTCTTCAGTGTAATCACTTTCAAGATGAGACAGATCTTCAATTCCAATGGTGGTGTCATTTGACACATTTGCAGCTGCATTCAACTTTTTATTAACTGAGTCAAGGGCTATGTTGTATGCCGAATCTGCCTTGGCTGCACGGTCGTTTAAACTGAAGTCGGCGTAATCATCGTCGTCATTAAAGTCCTGATTTTTCTGGCTACCACTACCAAACATCATGAAATTCTTCAAAGGCGAAGTGAAGGAGGAAACTGAAGTTGGGCGATCATTGAGGCTCGACAGAGCACGTGAACGAGTTCTTACATCGCTCAGTTCAGGGCTGACAGGAATCTTTGTTGTATTGTAATCAACTGGTTTCTCTGATGTAAAAGATCTAATCGACAAAAGGCTGGGAGATTTGGGTGCTTCGGGTTTGCTATCTTCTTCATCTAAATCACTTAAATCGCTGAGGTTAAGTGGTGGTTCACGCCAGTAATTGACATCGTTGAATTTCTCATCCGTTTGGATATCTTGAAATACTTCTTCATTCAAACTTCTAGGTGAACCAGGAGATCTTGGCGATCCCAATCCTGAAGAATTATCAGGCGTGTAGTCTATATCCCTATTATTCATGTACTCGTTAAACTGGTTGTCATTCCAGTAGGTATCAAGTGAAGAAACCTGCTTTATAGGCGGGAAAAATTGATCCACCAACTCCCCAATGTGTAAATATGATGACTTATAACCAGCTAATTCCAAAAGTTCCATATGTACCTCACCATTGGGGTTGATCGTAAAAATACGATGACTTGGAATTTTCACTGAACGATAACTAATGGCATCAGTTATACGGTTACCGAATCCAGCATAAAATGGGGTTCTGTCATCTTCTTCGTCCACGTCCCCTCCTTGTGGATTGTGGAAATACAAACTCTTTATATCATTTAAACAGGCCATTTTGAAAACTTCTGGTTTCTTAAGGATAACTTCTCTTCTAAGAGCTGCCATCGTTCTGTCAGGACTCAAAATGACGGGACCTGGTGGCAATTTCACACCATTCCCCTGGATAATTCCTCGTAAATATTGTCTCGTTGTATCTGCCTGACCCACAGATCTGGCTGTCAAAT
Source organism: Scheffersomyces xylosifermentans (assembly GCF_036884685.1). Lineage (NCBI taxonomy): Eukaryota > Fungi > Ascomycota > Pichiomycetes > Serinales > Debaryomycetaceae > Scheffersomyces > Scheffersomyces xylosifermentans. Next base: position 1,277,327 of record NW_027042945.1, read on the forward strand.
ATATAATATTATATCCATTTGCTTTTATATCCTTAAATAGAGTCGCCACACCAGGATGTGTCCAGTCCTTTCCGAATAAGTTTAGGACATGACCAAGCGCATCGGATTTCGTAATGGTTCCATCAATATCTGAGATAACTATAGGTGTAGTGGATCTCCAAAGATATAAGTTAGAAATGATTTGAGAATTGCCTTCACTCAATTTAAACTTCAATGTATTTTCACCATAGTGAAGGTTCATCTTTTGGAGTTGCTCTGAAGTTAAACGAAGAGTCTTGAAGTAAGTCTTGTCGGACCCAGAGGGGTTTTCCGTATTGCTTGTTGCGGCAGTTGCCATCGACTGGTCATCGTCGGAGTCACCATTCAACCCATCACTATTCAAAAGATCATCTTCCAGCGCGCTCATCAAGCCGTCTTTATCAGTATTCAAAATTCTAATGTTTCCATTCTCATCTTTGCTAATAAACTGGTCCCAGAGGCCTTTGAATTCATCATTAAACTCATCCAGGTCAGTACCAATACTGCTCTTGTTCGCAGCATTTTGGTTCAGCTCTACGATCTCTTTCAAGATAATCTTTTTGAAAAGTTCGTCGGAGTTATCGATATTTTTCTGAGCATTGGGCTTGTACCCATCCATATCAAGAACAATATCACCATTGATATCAATTTTCAGGGGAATATTCAATTTTTGTGTGATTTTCTTCACCTTTTCAAATGCTTGTGTGTGTAAATTGGTACTATTTGCACTCGGTGTCGGAGTGCCGGTATTCGATCTTGGGGAACTTGGAGTTCTTGGAGAGGAGTCAGACAATTTAATTTTACTTTCAATGTCGGCAGGATCTAGTCCTTGACTGCCATTGCCATCAGAATCTGGTTTCGCCACATTTAAGTCCAATGCTTCCGGGTCTTTCCCCAATTCGTAGTCAGTGCCACTTGGAGTTTGTGGGGAGCCCAAAGGTGACGAGCCTGGAGAGCTTACGGGCGAAATCACTGGCGAGGTCAACACGCTTCGGGAAAGCAAATCGCCATTTTTACTGTCTGTCTCAAACACGAAGAACGCTTCACCACCATCGCCCAATTTCATGGGCAAATCGGTTTTCACGTCATTGACGTAAAGATCGATCTTTTTTTGTGATGGTTTGATGATCTGAAACTTACCAAACCGCACATGCCATGGCGAACATTGCAATGATCCATCTGGTTGCTCTACTGTGATAATATCAATGGCACCAGAAAGTGTAGAAGGGTTCAATGAGTTCCACTGATTGTACACATATCCACCGACTTTGCCCACGTACTGCATTCCTGCTGACTATGTGACTTTTCTGGTGGTAATTGCTTGTTAATCCTACAACTTGCTGATTGAAAAAGGAAAGAAGACTGTGTTTTTACTACCACTTTCTTAACTGCTGAAAGCCTTTAGTTAATTCTATACGAGTGGAGAAGAATAGTATTGCGGTACGGGTTTAGAGACTGAGTGGAGTAGAGTCACGTGATAATATTGCATGTGAATGCTGTTGTAGTACTTGAGAGTGTCTAGGTCTTGGAAGAAGCGGAAAGACGAGTGGAGTGAATGAAGTGGTATTTCTGCAAATTGGTAAATTGGGAATACGCTGTGAGGGAGTAGAGAGCCACGAGTTGACTTAGATCGAACCGGAACTCTCTCTTAAATTAACATCCGGAATTACTACTCATACAATGAATTGCTGCACAAATACCAATACCCATCGAGTTTTTTTTTGCAATCGCAGTGTCGTCACCCACTGCGAGTAGGTTACGAGACGGTGGTAATACTACAAAGATGAGGACTAGATAATTTTTTCAAGACATGTTGATACGTGAATGGCTGTAAAACTGGAGAACTGGGAAGGGACATTTGAGTGGGACATTTTTTCAGTACTACAAGCAAATACGGAACTTTCTGGAAACTACGTTTTATATTTGCTCTCGGTACTGCCCGGTCCACGACGACCAGGCCAGGGCCCCAAAGCACCGACGTGGTTTTTTATTTTTAACTGGTGAAGTTTTGGTAGGCAGTCTCTTCCAGTATGGGTATGGCTCCCTTGCAGCTAGTCGTCTCTTCCTAGTATAAATAAAGAGTTATCCAACAGGTAACTGCAAAATTTATAGTGTATGAAATTGGTAGCGCCGTAATACCGAACCATATTCTTTTTCATTTGATATTGTATTGCAATTATTATGGTGTCCTTTTAAAACCTGTATTCACTTAATGAAAACCCTATACTGTATGGAACTACATTGAAATTGAAATAGATATCACCGTAAGAGCAATTGAATTAGTCATGTCACCAAACAGACGCAATTACTGAATGGTGGTTGGATCATGATTACTGGCAATATTGCATTGATGCATCAACCTTCTCTCATCACCACCGTCTTGACCAACACCCTTGAATTCTCCAGTAACAGAATGCCACAATCCTCTGTTGTAGAAAATGACTAAATCACCTTGGTTCCAGCTATGAGCCAAGACTTGATCTGGAGAAATGGAAGGTCTCATCAACGAATGTGCTTTCTTACGGGCGTCCTCCAAGTCCAATGTCTTCACGCTTCCGTCGCTTTGCTTAGTATGCAACTTATATAAACAGCATCCATGTAACTGCAAGTGGTGCTCCTTGGTGACGGGGTTAGTCCAAACCATTGGCAATTTCTTAACTTTTGACTCCTCCCATTCTGGTAATTGGTCAAATGGGAGCTCCTTTCCTTCAGAGACCATGGTTAAACCGTCAGATGTGGCTCCAGCTGGAGAAATGAAAATGTATGGATGTGGGGCATATTCCACAGTCGTTGTAAGAGCGAATTCTTTGTCTTCTTCACTCAAGTTCTTGAATGCTTGTGCTCCACTAACAAAGCAAGTAGCACCTTGTGTCAACTCTAATACATCACCAGAACCATCGGCATAATCGATAGTCTGAGTCTGAGTCGATGGTGGCACTTTAATACCTAAAAGGGTAGTAACCACTGGAGGGGACAAGTCGTATAAAGCACTGTCAATGTGCCATCTGTAGAACCGTGTCTTGTGTTCCTTCTTGATCTCATCTTCAGTCAATGGTGTGTGATGAAATGTAGTGTGCGATGGATGGGTCAAACTGATATCCTCTCCATTTTCGTTGCCTGGCTCATCTGCTTTAAACACACCCTGTCCCAATATTTGGACTTGAGGCTGAGATTTCACCGAACAACCGTCTTTTCTTAACACAGACTGTGCATGTCTAAACTCTTTACCATGACCGTAGTTGGCTCCAGACTCCTCTTTTGGCTCTGGGAGAGTAGGATCGAACCTCTTTGTTAACAAATATTGAGATTTTGGCAGCAATTTCTCTTGTTCTGGAATGATAACAACCAAGTATTTATGAACAGCTTCGAAGAGTTGCTGGAAATCGTCTTCAATCAAATTTGCTGGGTCCATATTGGCATATTCGGGCAAAGTAACAGAACATCCAAATGGCTTTTTAACCAATGGGGTGATCTGCAAAGTATCTGTTTGATGCATTTTTCAGCTTCTTTCGTAATATTAAGTTAGTTAGATCGACTCTACTGTAATCTATCACAATAATCACAACTTTACTTTTTTCCTCAAGGTGTTGCTATATATATACCATTTCCACTCCACCACGTCAAAGTCATAGCGTGCTGAATTTCTTATCAATGGGACACAATCTGCAGGACGATAAGCTTAAATGCAGCACATGTGAGTTTGTCCGACGGAACTTGTTGTCCCAAAGAGGAAGGAGGTCAGGTAGAAGTCATGTGAGGGAGCAAAATAGAAACGTTCCGTCGGAAGCTCCGAAGGGACAAAAGTCGGTATTGTCCGCAAGAATGACTAGCAAAGTAGCACGGAGAGCCGGTGTATGTATTTAGAGAGGTGAGAGATGTAGAGTATTTGGCTGCGAATTTGAGGGTTACCGGGAACGGGAAGAGGTGCCCGCTGTTGAGTTATCATCATGGAAGTGGCGTTATTCAAGAGAGAAGGTGCTTGATACTTTGATGTTTTGATGCTTGGTGCTTGTTGAGCCTTCGGTTCTTTCAATTGGTTGCGCTTTTAGAAAAGAAGGAAAGTACATAGTACATAGTACAAAGACGTAGATCAAGGTGTATGGGGGTGTCGTACAATTGATTTGTTTGCTCTCTCAAAAAGAAAAAAAAGCAAGACGACAAATTTGGAAACATGATGAAGAATTATAGTGAAAAGCTATTATTGTTGCTAAAAAGTGTAGAAGGGCACGGCAACCACCCCTGCCTACCTTAAGCGATATGATGTCAATTCCTACATGTCAGATCGAGATATGACGATACGACAGCAATTGAGACCATTTATGGCTCATCAAATGTACATCCTCCCTCTCTCTCCATACTCAATAAATAGCCACAATTATTTGAGTCAGAACCCTCAAATTTTTCTCCATAAATTCTCAAAACCGTTTCTCCCTTCTTTCAAAATCCATGCCATCCAATCACAAACCTATAGCCTCATCTCTCACTCTTCAGCCCCTCAGACCACCATTCCTTCTTCCCTCAGTCTCAGACCACCAAAGTCTCTCTTCGTCCTTCCATACTCAAAATTTTTTCGCAGCCCGTTCCTCTTTGGGAAAGCTATCCTGTTTGTAACAACACCCCAACCTCACTACAGAAAATCCATCAGTCACCAAAAAGTCATTTACACTATCTTAAAGATAGCATATATCACCTTGTTATCCAGCCAATTGGTAACTCAAACTAGCTAAAATCAGTCAGCAACAATGGGACACTACATCACAATTGCTACTTGTAATCTTAACCAATGGGCGCTTGATTTCGAGGGAAATAGAGACAGAATCGTCGCCTCTATCGTAGAAGCCAAAAGACAAGGTGCTAAGCTTAGAGTAGGACCAGAACTCGAGATCTGTGGTTATGGTTGTCTCGACCATTTCGCCGAAAATGACCTTTACGACCACTCTCTCGAGATTTACGGGCAAATCTTATCGAACCCCGAAACTCACGACATCTTACTAGACATCGGTATCCCCATTATTCACAAGTCTATCAAGTATAACTGTCGTATCATCTCATACAACGGGAAGATTCTTCTTATTAGACCCAAGGTTTATCTTGCCAACGATGGAAACTACCGTGAAATGCGTTATTTTACTCCTTGGAATCGTCCAAAGTACTATGAAGACTACCAATTGCCTAAGTTCATTGCCAAGATCACTGGTCAGTCGAAAGTGACTTTCGGAGATTGCATCGTCGAAACTTTGGAAACAAGACTTGGCTGTGAGACCTGTGAAGAATTATTCACTCCTCAATCTCCACATATTGCTATGGCCCTTGATGGTGTTGAAATTTTCACAAATTCTAGTGGATCCCACCACGAATTACGTAAACTCGACACCAGACTTCAATTAATAACAGAAGCAACTAAGAAGTGCGGAGGTGTTTATCTTTACGCCAACCAGAAGGGTTGTGATGGTGACAGATTATACTATGATGGTTGCGCTTGTATCATCGTCAACGGTGATCTTGTTGCTCAAGGTTCGCAATTCTCACTTCAGGATGTTGAAGTCATCTCAGCTACTATTGACTTGGATGATGTGAGATCCTACAGAAACCAAAAGTCTGCCTCAAACCAAGCTGTTAACCAGACAACAACGTTCAAGGCCATTGAAACTGGTATAGAACTTTCACCAACGAGCCATTTGTTCAACCCTAATGTCGTTCCAACAAACATCAGACCAATTAGATATCACTTGCCAGAAGAGGAAATTGCCCTTGGCCCAGCATGCTGGTTATGGGATTACCTTAGAAGATCCAAATGCGGAGGATATTTCCTCCCCTTGAGTGGTGGAATCGATTCTTGTGCTACCGCTGTCATTGTTCATCTGATGTGTAGACTAGTAGTGGAGTCTATAGACGATCCTCAAGTTTTGAGCGACATACAATCTTTGACGCAAGACTCTACATTCGTTCCAAAGACTCCTCAAGAAATCGCTGGTCGTTTATTCTATACCTCATTTATGGGAACCGAAAACTCGTCTAATGAGACCAGATCAAGAGCTAAAGATTTGGCAGAAAAGGTAGGGTCTTACCATGTTGATTTGAACATGGATAACTTGGTGTCCTCTGTTATTTCGTTATTTGAAGTTGCTACAGGTAAAAGGCCAATCTTCAAGATTTTTGGTGGATCTCAGACTGAAAACTTGGCCTTGCAGAACATCCAAGCTCGTTTAAGAATGGTATTGAGTTATTTATTTGCCCAATTGTTGCCATGGACGAGAGGAAAATCTAGTGCTGGTCTTTTGGTTTTGGGAAGTGCCAATGTTGACGAGTGTTTAAGAGGATACTTGACTAAATACGATTGTAGTTCAGCTGACATCAACCCTATTGGTGGTATCTCCAAAACCGATTTAAAGCGTTTCATTGCATGGGCTGAAGTCAACTTTAAATTGCCCATTTTGCACGATTTTTTGACTGCAGTTCCTACTGCTGAGTTAGAGCCAATTACCAAAGACTATGTTCAAAGTGATGAAATCGACATGGGTATGACGTATGATGAATTGTCCAGATTTGGAAGACTCAGAAAGGTCGATAAGTGTGGTCCTTTGGCTATGTTCATCAAGCTTTACCATGAATGGTCGCAACCTCCACACAACCTTACTGCTGAACAGGTAGCCGTGAAGGTGAAGCGTTTCTGGTTTTTCTACGCTATCAACAGACATAAGATGACAACCATGACACCAGCATACCATGCTGAACAATATTCTCCAGATGACAACAGATTCGATTTGAGGCCTTTCTTGATCAACCCTAGATTCCCATTTGCCAGTAAGAAGATCGACGAGATTGTTAAGGAAATCAACGAAAGGAACATTGAAATTGAAAATAACAATGTAAGTGTGGAGTAAGTCTGGACTAGACTTGTTCATATGGCTTATAATGTATTAGATTTAGAATAGTAAACGGAATGAAATAGAAGATTTATGGCATATCGAGTCTACAATATTAGTACACTTGTACAACGCAAAGATGACGTATCATTGGAAAGGAGAACTATTGGCCTTGAATATATGCTAAGACATCTCTGCCCATGTGAAATCTAGTTATTTTGTATTTTACCACCCCATTTCGGAACAATTCCTAACTCCTCTCTCATAAAAGTGTTGGGATCTTCATTTCTCTTTATGAAGTCCACTAAACAGACAGCCACCTGTCTGGGTAGGTCTTCATGAATAAAGTGGCCGTATTTCTGCTGATTACTGAAGACCACGAGTTGATACTTTCCTTGCATTTGGCCAATCATTAAGCTCTTATCCAAGGTTTCGTGTGCCGAGAGGATCAATAACTTAGGATCTTTAAAGCTCAAAAAGTTCTCAGACAACTTGTCGAACCACGTATCCCAATACGGTTGTGTTAACCTAAGATCTGTCTTCCATGTCAACTTGTCTAAATCTAGCAAGTCTGGAACACTGATTTCTGCTGAATCGTTGTTGAATAATAGGAATCCCTTGTGCCACTTAATTGCTCTACTAACAGACGGGAAGGACTTAGGTCTGTTACTTATAAAATCAGGCATAGCACTTAGTGATTTCACAGCTGTTTCCTCCACAATGTCGAGTACCACCAGTCCCTTTATATGTACGTATTTGACCTCGTCTTGGTACCGCTTTAGAAAGCATGACACCACCGCTCCACCCAAAGAATGACCTACAAGGTAAATTGGGTTCGTGCTAACATCGTGCCTCGACGAGAACTCTTCCAAAATAAACTTCAAGTCCTCTACCAATGTATCCATTGAGAAATCTTTGGTAGGACTAGAACCACCATGACCTCTGAAGTCAAAGAGAAACACACCAATATGCTCTGAAACTTCTGCTAAACTTTGAGTAAGAAAGGCAAAGGTCATAGCTGACGAACCCGCTCCGTGAACACAGATACATATAGGGTCCGCTTTGGATTTGGGAGGTCTATAATATGTTTGGAAACAGATCACTGAACCAACTTCAGGCCGTGAAGTGTAGAATTCTGAGATTGGAAACAACTCTTTCTTGAGTGAATTATATTTACTGAGGATGGCATCATCCAACTTGGCATCTTCAGATGACTTTACTATAGGTGTAGGTTTTGTTAATTGTTGTTTTGGAGCCTTTAACGTCAGATGTTTACCCCTTGCAAGAGGAGACGCGAAAGATAAATCCAGTATTGAGTCGTTGACTTCATCTGCGTCTTGTTCATCCTCTTCGCTTGCATGAGCTATCAGAGAGAGGCCTAGGGCTCTTTCTTGATCTTTTATCCTTTTAAGGAACGCTTTGTGGAGATCGGACATGATGAGATATCGTTATGAAATTCGTATCGAACGGTAAACTAATGCGGTTTAAGACGAATCTAGTTTAATCAAGATCAACAAGTGCTAATGCAAAAACAGGATGACAAGCAATACCAACGGGTCAATTTTGTTTCCAGTGTGAAATGAAAGCAGGTGTATGCAACAAAAGGCGTATACAATTGGTGGATAATATCTGCTGATGATGGTACAAAAAATATGAGATAATCTTGACTATACTATGACTATGAATATGGCAAATAAGGGTATCAAGTGTCACCGTATACTGCGAGGATACAATTAGTGTAATAGTATGATAGTATAATAGTATAATAGTTAATAGTATAATAGTTAATAGTATAACAGTATAATTAGTCTATCAATTCCCGAGCAATTAGTCAAATCAAATAGATATGCCAATAATACAAATAAATAGTAACAAAACGAGAGACTAACAGCTGCAAACCAAGGATCAATAGTCACAAAATGGAAACCAAAGTGAGACTTATCGCTATACAAAACAGATTATACAGATCAAGTATCAAAGGATCAAAGGATTAAAATAATCAAATGAGGTACCAAATCAACTAAACAACCAATCAATAAAATAATAACCAATTGAGAAAAAGAAATGACATTTCACATGTACAAATTACAACTAAAACAACGAGATGCTTTCCCTCTGTGAAATGATGGGGTAACAAAGAACGAACGCCGAAAACAGCCGATGTCAAGTCAAATAGTGCAGAGAAGCAGAGAAACAGAAAAGACTGCGAAATCTGTTTACGAGTAGTGAGAGTGAGAAAGAGTGAGTGAGTGAGAGAGTGAGAGGTTGAGAGAGTGAGAGGTTGAGAGAGTGAGAGATAGCAATCAATAGAAGAGGTATTGGAGCACAAATATTGAAGTAAAGGAAGCAAGAAGACGCGACGACGACTGGAAAGAGAAACATCAAAGAAGAAGAAGAAGAAGAAGAAGAAGAAGAAGAAGAAGAAGAAGAAGAAGAAGAAGACAGTAAAGGAGATAAAATATACATCAGTTGAGGTTATAAATCGCTTCAGTATAAATTGTATATATTAGTGTTTATAAGTACTTGTTTTAAAATCGTGCTTGATTTAAAATAGTGCTTAAATTACTGTTAGAAGAGGAAAAAGTCTACGAAATTTTTCAGATGGATAAACATATAGAAATCTTCTTATTGATGATTTATTGATTGGTTCCGATTTATTTATTGGATATCATATCTTACCATCCAAGCACAAGTCACACGACACACCAATGAGAATTATTAGAAGCCATTCTTTGTGATAAATATTCATCAGAATCTTTTACTCTCTCTCTAGCAAGATATATTAAAAGTCTCCATAACTTCATGAGAACACGAACATACGCCTCATTATCATAGAATCTTCGAAGATCCCATTTTTTCACCACCACTGTAGACACCATATCTTCCAAAGAGCAATATCTCAATCACCACATGTCCGACTTAACGCCTGATTTCATTGAGATGGCCAAGTGCTTGTTCGTTGGCTACAAAGCATTGACTATCAACGAAACTCCAGTTTCTTGTCTACTCGAAGATAGATCGACAAGCTCCATCATAAGCATTGGATATAACTACACAAACACATCCTTGAATGGAACAAAACACGCCGAGTTCATAGCAGTACGAAAGTTGAAGGATAAGAACCCAGACATTGACTTTAGCACCGTCAAGATGTACGTTTCAGTCGAGCCATGTATCATGTGTGCTTCATTCTTAAGACAACTAGGCATCGGAGAAGTGATATACGGATGCAGCAATGACCGATTTGGAGGTAATGGAACAGTGTTAAGTGTCCATCTGGACTCAAACTTACCCCAAGAAAACTACACCAGCTACGGAGGAATCCTAAGAACAGAAGCGATCCAACTCCTTCGAAACTTCTATATTCAAGAGAACGAATCGGCTCCTCAACCGAAGATCAAGAAGAACAAAGAGATCGAGAATAAGACGTTTCCTCCCAACAGGTTCAATTTAAGCAGAGAAGAATTCATTGATCATTATGGAGTCGAAAGAATAGGCGTTTTCGAGTCCGGAGAAGAAGAGATAACTCCAAAACTTGGAAAGGGCTATTCGCTCAAGGAATTCATAGACTTGAAATCTCTTAAAGACATCCCTTACCTTGAAGAAGACTTAGGAGTAGTAACAGAAGATCAAGTGAATGAGTTTCTTGACTTGTTCTTCGATATCAGTGACGATGGAAAGGTCAACTATTCCAAAGCAATTAGAAAGTTCAATAGCAAGAAGAGGCACTTAGAGGAATAAGGTGGATCGGGTCGATTTGGCTCCAACGGGGCTGCTGTCACATTCACTACTGCTCTCACATTTCACTTGATACAAAGACCAGAATACAATTGACTTTCCTCGAAACTGCTCGAAAGGTTGCCAAATATAATGAAAACATGGTTCAATTCCTTTAATAAAGGATACATTTCATTTATACATAGAACTTTATAGACATCATAGAAAAGACATCATAGAAAAGACGATAAATACATAGTAGTACAACAGGCACGACACAAATCCTAACTTAATAACAAATGACTTTTCTTCCTACAAAATCATTACAATTTAAACTAACTCTTCAAAATTCAACAAATTCACTCTTCATTAGGAACATATCCACACCTACTTCTTCTACTACTTTATCTTTCACCAACTTCCCCTTCCATCTCTTCAACTACGTCATAACTGTCACTAGACATTATCATAGAATGTCTCGCTAGAATTGAAAAATCTATACCCGACATCACGACATTTAAGCATCTACTTTTAATGGTTGCCATGAAGATTACAACTTTCTCTTAATTGGAAGGCTAATATCCTTGGAAGCTAGTCAAACAATGGGTGCTACAGACGAAGAGTATTTGTCACCGAATAGGGACACAAATACTCCTTCCTCAAAAGCAGCTTCCGCAGAACCTGATTCCAAGGTGGATAAAGATGAAGGTGGGGTGTCTAAGAGAACAAGATCCACTGCTCCTCCTCGAGGACCAGTGAGCGATTTGAAAGGTCAAAACGGTTATGCATGGGAAGACGAATACCAGAGATCATGGGATATTGTCAAAGACGATGAGCACGGAGGCAGGTCCTTGGAAAATATCATTAAGACAATGATAGAGAATAGAAAGAAGAAGATCATGAAAAATCCTAGCACGCCATTCCAAAGAGGAATCATCAGAAGCTTAATTGTTATTATAGATGGATCGCTGGCAATGCTGGAAAAGGACTTGCGTCCAACACGGTTTTCAATGACGTTATCATACTTACAGGAATTCGTGGTAGAGTTCTTTGACCAGAATCCCATTTCTCAGCTAGGTATAATCTTAATGAGAAATGGTGTGTCAAATCTCGTCAGCGAGGTGAATGGCCTGCCGCAATACCACTTAGATAAAATACGACAATTGAAGGCAAGACAGCATAACAGGTACGAGCCCAAGGGTGACCCATCTCTCCAAAATTCGCTTGAAATGGCTCGTTCCTTACTTAAATACAATTTTGGAAATAACGCCAACGACACGAAGAACTCCAAGGAAGTACTAATTATATTCGGGGCATTGTTTACAAGCGACCCCGGTGATATCCATAAAACTATAGATAATCTTGTAAAGGATGAAATCAAAGTCAAGATAATTGGCTTATCCGCACAAGTGGCTATTTGCCAGGAATTAGTGAATAGGACAAACCACCAACAAAAGAACTTAGGATCTAAGAATTATGGAGTAATAATGAATGAATCACATTTTAAGGAGCTTTGGATGGATTGTGTGATACCTCTTCCAATAACTACTACAGAATCACAAGAGACTAAAGCTTCTAAAGGAGTCCCATTGATCAAAATGGGATTCCCCACAAAAATTCAGCCGGTTTTGACTTCCAGTCTTAGCAGTAATGACTACATAATAGAATTTCCACAATTGAGTGCTTCCGATCCGACACAAGGTCTTGAGGATGCCAAACAAGCCATTGAAATAACAAACAACAACAATGGCGGAGGAGGCTTACACTCCAATAATGTCATTGGATATCAATGTCCGCAGTGCAAGAGTAAGGTTGTCAACCTCCCAACATTATGTCCCGTGTGCGGACTCATGTTAATTCTTTCCACCCATTTGGCTAGATCATATCATCACTTGGTACCTCTTGTGCCTTTCAAAGAGGTACCTGTCAGCTCCAAATACGACAGCAAATATTGCTTTGGGTGCCTTCTTAAATTTCCGAGAGGTGTAAAGAACGACGGTAAGAACAGAAATGCCTTGGAAACGATGACAAGTTCAAGATACAGATGCTACAAGTGTAGTCATGACTTCTGCATAGATTGTGATGTGTTCATCCATGAAGTTTTGCATAACTGTCCTGGATGTGAGAATAACTAGATATTTATAGAGTTCCTTGTCATATATAATATATACTGAAAGAGAAGAACTAGATTCAATTTCCTTGTCCGGTCAGCCATCATTTAATATATGTTTTATTATAGTATACAAGTGATTAACTAGATAGATTATACATAAAGGGTTCTTTTTTTACATCCCATATAAGTAATTGCAGACACACATCTCTACTGCTTTCCCCATGCGCTATTGTTGCCTTTATTCTGCCCCCATGTGGAGTTGTTTCCATTATTCTTAGAGCCCCACGTAGAATTGTTTCCACCCCATGAAGAGTTATTACCTTTGCTCTGGCCCCAAGTAGAGTTGTTGCCTTTGCTACCACTTCCCCATGTCGAGTTTCCACCGTTTCCTCCCCAGGCAGAGTTACCTCCAGCATTTGGAGTCTTTCCTCCATTCCAGGTTGAAGCACCCCCACCCCAAGTGGATGAGTTTCCACCGTAGGCTGGCGTCTTACCTCCATTCCAGGACGAGTTGCCACCCCAAGTTGATGCAGCTCCACCCCAGGCGGAACTGGCACCAACACCGGGTGTTTGGCCTCCACTCCATGAAGATCTTTCACCCGAGCTGAAAGCTGGAGCATTAGGCCTGTTGAACTCAGGAGCATTACCTGGAGCAGCACCGATGAATCTGAGATATGGAATAGCTTCACCACGAATCAACACATTCAAGTTGTTTTTATTCACTTTAATCTTCTTACTCTTTGTGTGCAATTCAATTCTTGCGTATACATCATCTGTCTCCACGACCTTACCTTTCAAGCCTTTGTAGGACCCACTCGTTACAGCAACATCCTTATATATGAGTTTATCTCTACCTCCAGCTCTGGTTTTCAATCCAGCAGCAGCAGCTTGCGCAGGATTTGGAAGCTTCAAGTTAGGATTCATAGAAGTTAAATCTGGACCCAAGTTTTTAGAAATCATAGAATCCTTGCTGGAAATCGTGCTCACATTCATACGGTTTGTGACGAAAATACCCAAATTCTCTACTATTTCATGTGACTTGATAAACAAGGAGTTCTTATAAATATGGAGAATGGCACCTTCTCTCTTCTTGTCTCCCAAAACTTCCTTGACAGTATCTCCGACCTTGATAGTGAAACCATTACGATCAGTAGCGACTTGTTCACGGCGGGAAAGTTGTAATTTAGAGGAAATACCAGATGGCTTCACTGATAAAAGTCGACCATCAGACGTCAATATTTCGAAAATGTTCTTCTCAGCCTTAACAATTACACCAACAGATGAAGCATTCAACTCCACTAAATCTTTAATATCATACTTACTGTTCATGGTATCCATGTTCAGCGAAGCATCGGTGGCTTTAACCAAGTAGTTTGCAAAGACACGTACATCTTCCCTTGTCTGGTCACTGACAAGAATAACGGAGTCACCATCGATCTTAATTACTAAACCAGTTTCGTCAAAGTGCTTACCCTCAACGATTCTTACGTGGTCACCTTCATTGAAGATCTTTCTTAAGTCATTAGCTGGAACAGTTAACTTTTGGTTGACAAATTTTGGATCTCCACTGTCAGTGACAGATATAGTAATTTCATTTAATGAAGCTTCCACCACTACACCTACGGTTTTAGCTTGTTCACCACGACGGATTTCAACCTTGTCACCCGGTTGAAAAGCTGTAGACTTACCCTCGCCCTTCTTGTTCTTCAAAGAAGCAGCAATTGCTGCTAAATCGAATCCCTCCTCTTCATTATTACCGGTTTGGAATCTATCCAACTCCTCCAAGGTAGGGTGTACATCCTTAGTTTGAATAAATTGCAACTTGAAGTCCTTGTACAAGAATCCATCGCTGTACTCTTCTCCTCTGTAAATATAGTTTCTTGGGCCTCTTCCTGGTTGTAAAGCTTCGCCATCATACATTCTGGCTTCTTGTTCGTTGAAGAGTCTAGGGAGTGGTCTCACCTTCAGCTTTATTCTCTTACCCTCCTTATCGAATTCATCATTACGACCATAGTCCAATCTAGGAACCATTTTACAGCGGACTTCCAAACCATTTTCGGATAAGTTATCGATAATGGCCAAGTCACTCTTGTATTTACCTCTTGTGATACGCACGTAAATACCTGGAACAAGCTCGACATCTGAGGATTTCACTTGCTTAAGCAAATCTGGGTACTCTTTAACTGGCACTAAGAGCTTATCTCTAACATATATGTTGACCATACCAACCAATGCTTTGTCAATAGCATCAGGTCTCTTGGCTTCTATGTAGATATAACCCTTAAATGAGTCTCTTTGGAAAACAGTCAATATGTCTAGTGGCGAGTTCAGTCTGTCTAAAGTTCTCTTTTTCTCATATAATTTACGCACAAGCTCCTTCTCTCTTCCTGGTGTACATCTGATTGCGTAGATAGAAGGATCATTGATAGAAGGCATCAAAAGTTTCTGAGAAACTGTACCACTAGCGGCGGTGTCTCCTCTATACACGGTGTGGGTCTTTCTGTATCTTTGTTTCAAAGTTTCTGCCAATTGTTCGGCATCTTGGTCTTCGACTTCTTGACGTTTACGATCGTACTGTCTGTGCAATCTGTCGTCGTGATGTTCTCTTTCGTTGGTTTCGTCGTTCTGGCCATCGGCGATGAACTGCTCCCTCAAAAGCTCGGCTTCTTCGTCATCTTCGTCCAATTCGTCTTCTTCTTCGTCGTCGACTTCGGCTTCGATATCAATAAACTGATTGGCTCCTCTTCTTCTCTTTCTCTTCCTGGTGGTTGTTACGGCGTCTTCATCCTCATCTTCGTCCTCATCATCTTCTTCTTCCTCGTCTTCCTCGTCATCGTCATTCTCGTCGTCCTCAGCTTCTTCAACACGCTTTCTCTTCACCCCGGTTTCTTTTTCGATTTCCTCTTCTTGTTCCTCCTCTTCTTCCTCCTCTTCATCGACGTCATCCTGGTCTCTGTCTTCTACATTGTACGACAGCTCATCGCCCACTTCCTCAACTTTTGGCTGAACTGGCGCTTCCTTTTTAATTAGATCGCTTCCAAACGACTCGTTGTCTCCCGCTGTGGACATGGTCGATGTATGTTACTTGGAATCAATCAACACGATAAAGAACATGGACATTTAACTGTCTTCATTAAGAAATGAATTCGTTGAAGACCGTGGAGTTTCTGCAGGACGACTGTGGGATAACGGAAAAAAAAAGTTTTTGGGGACGCTGGGCGCTACCAAGTGGGGAGGGGGGAAGATAGAGGTAGGTGAATGTTAATGGTGAAGGAAGAAGAAGAAGAGGGAGAGAGAGTCTATGGGTGGTTGAAGTTGGTTGATGTAGGGAGATGTTGATGTAGGAGTGGTTAATGTAACAGAGGAATTTATGGAGAGAAGAGGGAAGGAGCAGAGTCTATGGGTGGTTAATGTAGGAGTGGTTCATGTAGCAGTAGTTAGTAGTGGTTAATGTAAAGGAATGAAAATTGGAGAGAAGACAAGAGAAGTATTACAGGGAACTAAATAAAACATTTAAACAGGGTTGACATATGGTTTGTAAATCTCTAGAGATATAGATTTCTTTCATCCTTTAAACATATTTTCAAGCAAATTGATCTGTACTTCTACAGCTTTCGTGTTATGCACTGACACTGTTTTTCTGTAGAGAAGAATGAAGAGAGCAAATAGCATTGTATAACTTCAGTGTAGAAACTGCACTGAAATGTTCCAATGTCAAAGTGAGGAAGGATTAGACTGGGGTCTATTGAGGCATGGAATAATGGATAGTATTAATAAAATAATGGATAGAGCTAAACAGCATTGGTTGTGAGTTCAACAGCACAATATCATCGATAAAATATGATCTCAATTCACGGTTATCGTGTAGTCACGGCCCATACAGAGCGAGAAGCTACATATAATTTAATTCCTGTTATGTAACGCTGCATTTTATATTATGTCAATTCCATAGATCATTTCAATTTTAATTTATTCCTATAACACTCCTCTGTTCATTTGCATGTTTATTCAGAATAGCTCACTTGGCGGGCATTTTCGCAGCCATTTTCTGAACCGTTCACTACATCCTCCTACATCAAGCTCTCACACCACCATCATCTTATATTTCTTCTAGTTCATCCTATTAATAAATTCACTCCTCAACGTAAACATGAAGTAAATAATCCAATGACTTTCCAACTGCCGCAATGTGCCACGGCACGATTCCCCTAGCTTCATAGTCCAATATTTCCTTGGCTTCTGTCTCCTCATAGGTGCCATCACTATCTCCAATATTGCTGTCGTGTGGCACAATGTTACCGTCAATTTTCCGCAAACCTAATATGTCATTCAATACTATCAATTTCTTATAGTGATTGAGAATCAACTTCATCAACGACTCCAAATCCCAGTAGTTGGAACAACTCAACAAGTTAACCTCATAGACCAAATAGGACTTCTGGCAACCGTAATATCCAGAGCATTTCAGTGTGAGCTCCTTTAAAAGATATCCGATCTTCATTCCAAGTCTGGTCGGAGAATTAAACGATGGCAATGGCACCTTAGGCACAATACCCATTACATCACTGCTAAAATCATGAAGAATTACTTCCGAGTTGTTAGCATTAACTCCGTTATTGTTTGAAGCAGCACCCGCACCTCCGCCACTTCCTCCTGACACTAAGTCCTGGGGAGACAAGAAGTTCCCAGGAGCATTCAAGAATTGCTGCGGTGAATGGAAACTAAGCACATTGGGAGATGTCACCAAGGTCCCTCCTGCCGTAGTTGGCGAGGAATTGTTCGATCCTGGAAATCCCTTGAAAAATGCATTGTCGCCAGTCTGCAAAGACGAGCTTTGCTGCATCATTTGTTGAGACTGAGCCATCAAGTTAGGAATCTCAGTAGCTGTATCTGAAGTCGCTTCGGACTTGGGCGTTCTATCTTCAAATACTAACTTGGGGGCATGACTGACAGATAGGACAATTAGAGAAATGTCCTTGTGCTTCACACTTAGCCTCTTCCAATGTACCAACTCGTCATCAGGAATAATACTATTAATACGCGTAAGAACAAGGAACTTCTTGCCTCCTGAAGCACTTGACTTGTTGTTTATCTCGTCATTCAACTTTTTGAACAACTCATTGGATTTGTTCCATATATCATCACAAACAGAAGCAATATCATGTGCATCCCTGCCAAAAATGCCAGATGCATTTAAGTTGGTCTTATTGGGACAATACCACGACTTGGTATATGTCACAACACCCAAAGGATCAGACCATGCCGCAGAGAACCAGCTGCGGTCAATAGATCTCTCATATGCGAGATGAAGGAATATATCGTCGTTGAAATTATTATCTTTGAAGTTGGTACTCATGAACTTGAAATGAATCTTGGATGGAGGCTCCTTGACCAATTGTGTATATGCATTTTTGGTGATCTCCTTACTAACTAAACCATTAGGACATTGGTTGTATAGATTCATAGACAACTTAGAAAGCTTGAAATTGGATAGTATCTTCAAACGATTCTGGTTGTGGCTGTTCTTGACTATCAACGATCCAGGTATAATTTTGGTAAATATCAGCACGAGTGGTAACTGATGATTGGTCAAGTTGACCTTAAAATTCCTGAATATTTTGGAGATTTGCAAAGTGGAATTCAAGTTGTCATTGTAATTGACAAAAAGCAACAACAATGGTCGATCGAATTCGAAGTTGTTTGTTTTGTTAATAAGATCTAATTTAATCAATTCAACCAATGAGCTCAATTTTTTGTTGACTTGACTGTAAGTATCGTTGTAAGTTTGCCCATTTTCCTTGTTCATTAACAAAATTCCATTGTTAATATTGTCAAGATCTGGGCGAGTCTCAACTGTTGAAAGATTAACCCTTGAAATATGTCCTAAGTTGCATTCGTTGTAATTATATGTCAACAAATCTAAAAACTCATTCAAGAATGAAGTTCCACATCCATTATTTTCACTGATAAGTAAAACCTGGAAGTTTTTGGTGGCATTAATAGGACTAAAATTCAAATATTTCCAAAAATTGATAGCCAAGCTATTAAGGTTAACAATGTTGTTATGTTTCATTACCTTTGTCTTAATAATTGGGAGTTTGAAATAGATGTCCTCACTGACCACCAAATTCGAGTTCAACTTATCGACAATTAATTTGTACTTTTCAAAATTTTCCTTGTTGTGAGTAGTTTGGGAAAGTGCATCCCATACTATGGACTTCAATTTTTTGTATTGTGACTTTGGATTGAGAATGTCCTCATTGTCATTGGTAATGTCATCGAGGAAGTCTAATTGATTCTCCAATTCATCTTTGCTTTCGTAGTCCTTTTGGTCATTAAGAAACTCAATTAGATTGACTTTATAGGAATTGGGAAAAATCTTCAAGAAATTAGATTCAAACTTATTACTTGGAGACCTATAATCGATGATATTGTCTTCAAATGGAGATACTATCTCCTCAATTTTTCTTTTCACAGAACTATCCATGTAATAAGTCAAGTTTGACTTGTATTTGTTGAGTCCCATATCAAATACTAAATTTGGTCCAACAAGATCTAAAAATTCGTCAAGATGATCTATTTTGATGATCATTTCATTATTCTTTGTGATCTCAAGATCATTGTCATTTTCATCGTCGTTGATATTGAAGCTTGGAAGGAGTTGATTGCTTATCAAGTTGTTCAAGAGATACACATCTGGAATGGTGGACACGTTGATACTTCTCAAGATGAGTGGCAAGTAATTTGAGGACTCAGAAACACTCTTTGACGCCTCTTCTGAAGAAGAGGTCCTACCACTTATATTATTGGATTGAGAAGTTTGCAAAGGCTGCGAAGTCGGGAACAGTGGAGTATGCTGACTATTAGCTTGATCATAATCTATAGGAGAAATTGTGTGCTGCAAATCCCCCGAAGAAAACGGAGACTCCATTTTGATGTTTGGGAACCTTCCAATGACAGAAGAGTTCGGAGACCCGAAGCCTCCAGTTGGAAAATTGCTCAAGCTAAACTGCTTGTTTTCATTAAAACTTGTCATCATATTGTTATCACCCATCAAGTTATTATTAACCCCACCAACCCCATTGTTTCCCACTGGACCAGCGTAGTTAGATACAAAACCCGGCACATTGACTGAGTTTACTTGATTCGGGAAGGAGTCATTCACAGTGTTTAATTTCAAAGGAGGTGAGTTTCCTATCTCATCTGGCATTTCTTCGTCTTCGTCACTCTCTTCACTGGAGACAGAGGAGACACTGCTATCCGCCAAAGAATGAGAGGAGTTGTTAAGTTTGGCCAAATTCAGAGCAAGCTTCCTTTGATCATTATCTTTTGAAAGCGGTATCTCGAATCCGCTCACACTTGTCTCTCTTACAGCCTTTTTCCTCTTTTCCACTTCTGGTCCCAATGAGGCTTCTTTCTCTACATAGAACTTACCACCCTTACCATATTTCGTATCAATATTACTCTTGATTATCGGGTTGAACAAAATAGGAGAAAATATTGATTTCTGATGAACCAGCATTTGATCTCCTCTCTGAGACAGTTGCAGAAATTGCAGTGGAGCAGTCTGAAGTAGCTGCTCGTCTACATAACCAGACATATCCGATGCAATAGGAGCCGTTGTTGGCGGGTTTGTGGAGTAGGCAGAGTTAGGAACTGGTAGAATTGGGGTAGGCATAATGGGTAAGGGGGCACCAGGATCATTGTAATCTGGCGAGTTCAGCTTTTTTATTGTCATTTGATCTTTTGGTATATCCAAATATGTGTACCTAGACTCTTTGCTGATAACTGAACTAGGAGCTGCTGTGGACATTGCTTCTGGAGAGACTGATTTTTCAATTTGTTTTTTTTCCACATTGTTGGTAAGGCCCGCCGGAGACCTCTTATCAGATTCAACTTCACTGTCTTTGTTCGGTATATCGAATAATTCATCTATTCCATCGTTTATCACTTGTTCGGAAATATCGCCTTGATTTTCAATACCGCCAACCTCATTATCTCCATTCATGCCAGCTATTATTTCCTTATGCAAAGTTTCTTCTGGTTTTGGAGACGATTGTTCCTTATTGTTCTGACTAGTATTACTGGCCTCCTCTTCTTCATCTTCGCTTCCTCCAAATAGATCATCTATTTCCATATCTTCTTGATCCAGCTGGACAGACTTCTTCTCTTCATCTATTTGGGGAATGTGCTCCACTTCTTCCTTCGTAAAATATTCCGTAGTGTCCGCATTTTGAAGATTGAAAAGTTCTGGTACCATTGGAGTAGACATTTCATTTATTTCCATCGTGCCCATGTCTTTGTGCGGATGTTGATCTATGGACATACTTGGATCCACGGAACCGATACCGGCCCCTCCTCCTGAAGACATGACACTGGGGATACTAAATGGATAATTGTTGGATGACTGGGTCAAATGCTGCTGATGATGATGTTGGTTGCTAGAAATATTGAAGTCAATAAGATCGCTAATCAAATCAAGAGGATTGCTGGTGCCGAAATACGCAGAGTTTGTGTTGGTCCGTTCCGTCGAAGATTCTTCGACTTCTTCATACTTTCCAAATTGTAAAAGACACAACTTCCATGGCCACAATATAAACTTTTTGTTATCTACCGAGTGAATGAATTTCGATATCGTAGAAGTTTGGTTGTTTAAGTGCTTCAAATTGGGTATCAACTTAATCCACAAGTTTTCTTCTTCGGAGTCGAATGAGTAGTGGACACCGGTGCTTAATTTGATAAGATTGATTAGATTGTCATTTTCTACACTCTTTTTGTGGATGAAATTCTTGACAAGGCTGGTAGGATCAAACAAATGACAACGAATACCACTGGGTATGAGATATATGACAAAATTGATGTCATGTGGAGAAGGCGAAAGTTCGTCTTTCAAGTCGATCACGGACGAGTCGAGCAATGATATCTTCTCCTTTAGTATCATTGAGAGTAATAAGTCTCCGTTTGGCAATAATATAGGGTCTAAATACAAGATTGAGTGGTTTGCAGAATCATTGGACACCACACAATAGTTACCAAAAAGTTTGATAGTACCGTTTTTTGACAAGTTAAATAAGATCATTTTCTTGATCGATTTTAAGAGACTTAGACTGGCGAAAGGCAAGTAGTCATCATTATTAGAGCCTGACGTTCCAGAGCTCTTTGGAGGATTGGCCAACATCTCCACGCTCACGGTGTTGGTTTTTTTCAATTGAAGGTTAGGATACTCTTTTGCGAGATCTAATGGGCTGGTTTTGCTCAGATTTTCGGAATCGTTCCCGTTCCTATTGGCATCTGCCGAACTGGTAGTGTTTGAATCGTCAAGTTGTGAAGTTTCTCCTTTGTCGTTGGTCGCTACTGGCTCAAGCGAATCGGTGTCGAGATCAACGGCATCTCGCACCGGTTCTGGAGTATTGGCATTGTGGCCAAATGTGAAATAATAGAGACTTTTGTTATAGTAAGTTACTAGTATATTTGGGTGTGAGTATCTAATCTGTAACTCGAGTTCGAGCAACGACTGGTCGTTGTCTGTAGAAGAGACATAGTTGTAGTAAGTGATGGAGCTTAAATGACCGAGCTTATAGTAATGGGTTGAGATATTGGAAGCGGACGCTTCAGACATTGTTTTAGGGCAGTTCAATTAGTGAATTTCTGCTGTTCCAGCTGTGAAAAGGACGTTTAGCTCTGTTTTAAATGGTCCTTGGTGGTTGCAACGGTTAAATGGCTCCGTAGAAATCATCCAAAGACGGTTGGAGACGGTGTGCATATACGCCGACTGTTGGTGAGGGTTATGCTAGTGCCCGATTAGGATGTAGTATGAGAGTGTTGAGAGCACTTAGAAGGGTATCTAAGAGGGTTATTAAGAGAGTATCTAAGAGTAAAGGGTATCTAAAGGATACTTAGAAGTGTATGAGAGGAAGGTATGATGGGTATGAGAGGAAGGAAATTAAGGAAAGAGGGTGGTGAAGTAGTATAGTTGGTATTGTGGTGATGTAGTATTATGTTAGTGAGGCGGAATATTTTATCGTGTGGTATCTTTTTGTATGGTATTGTAGTGTACGGTATTGTAGTGTATGGTATTGTAGTGTTTGGAATCGTGTGTTACCGCAACGTAGTATGGTTTCTTCGAATTATTTGGTATACCATACTGCACTTGTAACTTATAAGTTGTAGTGAGAGCTAAGATCTGGTCATTTTAGTAAAGTACTGAGCAGTTAATACAAACAACATCGGTGTACAGGTAGCCTCTTTTATTATAAAAACGATTTCTGGTATTATGCTCACCACTTATTATGGTACTGGAATATGTGAGCGTAATGTACAGTGACTACTTACTACTCCGTTCCTATTTCTCATTACTCAGTACTTTTTACTCAGTCCTCACTCAGTACTTCTTTCTTTTCACTTTTAACTCCTACAGAAAGATAATATATGAGCGATCATATTTAACTCTAGTTTGCTTTTTTCTGACCTGTTACTACCTTTATGGTTCTAACAAACATCTCAGAACATATTTTAAAGCTGTCATAAGAATTAGTGACAGCCATCGCCAATCTTAACCTTCCAGTAAGAACTGAGTGACAGCTTTGACAGCGCGGGGTCTGGTTGTAAAAATTGGAGATAATAAAAAAAAGAAATAGATAAGCAGGGATTGATATAACTAATAACTATGATGTGTGGTTTTGAGGAAGAACTCTGAAAGTAAGTAAAAAAAAGTATTATGAGGTGAAAAGTAGATTGGGATAAGCTGGCCAGAAATAATTTTGAAACGGTCTTATATTAGTTGCATTAAGAACTTTGTAAGTGTCATGATTGTTTAAACTTTCTTTTTTTTTGCAGCAAAAATTGATTCAAATAAATGGTAAATAATTTAAATTGCAAGAAACTTCAAGTTAACGATGATAATGCGATCAAGTAAATAATTCACAACATAAATTCAATTTTACGACAGATTCTATCATATTAGAAGAAGAAATCCAGTAGGGAGATTAAGTTAGAAAACGAATTGGCTTGATCCACGCGAGAATAGAGTGGCATATACGAAGAATTTCTAGATTGCGAGAACTCTGTCATTAAATTATTCCTTCTTTGAAATATGGCAACTCAAAACCAGACGGGCCATCTGGCGGCCCGTTCTACTGCATCTCCACCTTGATACAAATACTGCCATTTCCATCTCACAAGCTTATTGACATTTTTCGAGTTCTAGAACTTCAATCGCCGCTTTAATACACGGTGAAATCTCCTGCCAATATGTCATGCAAGTTATCGGACTTATTTCATCAGTTCCGCCGATTCTTTGGCTTCCGTCACTTAGGTGGACAAAGGATATAAACGACTCTATACGACAACTCGCCACTATCTCCGTGCGGACTTGCCTTAATTAGTTGAATGCGTGAAGTTTTGTATCTTTTGCAGCATTTGCATCAAACCCCATCGAGTGACTCTCAAGGTTTAGTTATTGGAACTCAATTTCTATCGGACCTATTATCTACATCCGATTCACGATAGCAATAGCAAGACGAGGACTTATCGCTTAGGATAAGAACCTCAGTGATCCGCTACACCATCTTCTACAATTCTTATTCGACTGGTTCCAACCATTTGTAAGCTGCCACGCGGTTCTGGCTCGGCCCGTTATTATGCCGTCTCAGTTGGTTGTGGTTGTCTGCAAAATCATCAGAGCCGCCCAAGGCTCCTATTGGGGATTAAGGAAGGATCTTCTCCTCACTGCTACCATCTCTATCAAATGAAGTATAAATACAATTACAAGTGCCGAATTATATAGGTCGCATTATAATATTGCATCAGTAAATCTTTTTGCACCCCAATTGACTATCGCAATGTCTAAGTACGGCTTCCAAAAAATCTCCAGAGATATTAAGCAGGCACTCCCAACTCCTAATGCGCCAACCTCACAGGTGGAAGTGGATTTGCCTACATCTGCTTTATCCAAATTCTTCTTAGATTATGCGGGGAAAAAGTTGCCTTCAGAGGTATTAAATCACTCTTTGAGAGTGTATTTGTACAGTAAGGCTATTATTAAGGACCAATTCCCTCAATGGGACTTGGACTTGGAGGTGGTTTTCGTCACCAGTTTGCTTCACGACATCGGAACCACTAAGGAGAACATGGCAGCAACCAAGATGTCTTTCGAATTCTACGGAGGCCTCCTCTCCCGTGATTTGGTGTTAGAGCAGACTAAGGGGGATCAAGACTTTGCTGAGGCAGTATCCGAGGCTATCATCAGACACCAGGACTTGGGTGAATCAGGATTCATCACTACTCTAGGCTTGGTTATTCAACTCTCTACAATCTTGGACAACGTTGGACTCAACAGTGAATTGATCCACCCCGACACCTTAGATGCTGTCAACAAGAAATATTCCAGAGAAGGCTGGTTAGGATGTTTTGCCCACGCAATTGACAACGAGAACAAGTTAAAGCCCTGGGGTCACACCAGTGCTTTAGGAGTTGACCAGTTCAGAGACGATGTGTTGGCCAACAAGTTGAAATACGAGAAGTTGTAGACTTGAGAAGTGGAAATTACATTTAAGAGACTCAAATATATGGGACGTTCTTCGATCTTTCCCCCTCTTCTCTGAATCCCCTGGCTCAAAGTGATACTACTCCTCAATGATATTATTGCTCACTTATATAAATAGCTATGTTACATTTAAGTTATGCACACAGTGATCACCTGAAATAGCAGATCTTTTAGACCTCGTAGCCACCAATTCTTCTCTTTTCACCACCATCTCCCCTATCACCTACCAATACTTCCCTTTTACCATTC
This sequence comes from Scheffersomyces xylosifermentans, assembly GCF_036884685.1. Taxonomy (NCBI): domain Eukaryota; kingdom Fungi; phylum Ascomycota; class Pichiomycetes; order Serinales; family Debaryomycetaceae; genus Scheffersomyces; species Scheffersomyces xylosifermentans. Next base: position 1,302,834 of record NW_027042945.1, read on the forward strand.
CCATACCCAGCTCATCCACTCTACACCACCATCTTACAATGCTTGCCCTTCCGAGGCTTTCATATCTTCTCACTTATCCCCGACCCGAGATTTCCTATTTCGTCGAAGGGTTCCGCTAAGCGCGCTTCACTACCATGGTAGCGCCATGAAATACTAATACCGAAGAAAGAAGAATAAGGACAACTTTAAAAAAACATAGAAGATGTCAAGGAGACACAGTTAATATTGATCTTAGTATAAGAGACATTGAAGATATCGTATATTTCACCATGTCAGAGCAAACAGAAGTGACTCGTATGTTGGGATTTTTTTGATAGAATACTCTGGTGGAAAATGGCGTGCTATTAGAGATGATTCTTGCTCCTTGAAATATATTTACTAACAATTGCGATTGGCTGTGGTCTGTTCTCAAATGGACAGAAACACGGCGAAATCGTTACTTTAGCCGTCCTAAAGGCATCGGACTTACCAGAAGAGATCCAAACCAAAGTGTTTGAGCTTGCACAACAATCATTATCGTACAAGATCGAAAAGGATATCGCCACGTTCCTCAAGAAGGAATTAGACCAACTATATGGTCCAACTTGGCATGTTATTGTGGGCAGAAGCTTCGGCAGTTACGTTACGCATGAACAGGGTTTCTTCATTTACTTTTACCTCGGAGATTTGGCATTTTTGGCATTCAAGAGCGGATAGTTGGTGTGCAATGTGAATAATGCTTGTATTGACGAGCGAAGATCATCATCCTCAATATGCTTATTGTCAACTTGAAGATGCAAGTAGTTTGTAATGAATTGAATAGTATGTCAATTCAATGTGGAACATACAAATCAAAGAGAAAAGGTAAAATCTCGTTAATTGATGCAATTTTATCATCGGTATTATAGCATATAAAATGACTTCAAGTCTTATTTCAATTGATTCGACACGATGGGTCGATTGTTATATTTAATCATTATTGTGAGGTCATATAATCCGTTTGCGGTATCTTGTCATTCCTGACTGTATGATCATCGATAGGCTTGATTAAAGTCAATTATCTTGATTTCCATCCATAGTTTGATCAAACCCTTTATCCTCCTTCGTCGTTTCTACAATCAGCAGCAAATATAAATATTAATCTATTGAACCTAGGTACATAATTCATTCTAGAAGTAAACACTACTATACAGCCCATATCATTACTGATTATATCATTCGCGAGACAGTATGTCGACTATTAATACGTTCGGTAACCGTTATATTAGTAAACCATTTACAGGCTAAACTTTTGGTCTTGTCCACCGAACAAGGTGAAAACTGGCTTGCCCAACTTGTCTCTTCCCTTCAAGAAGTCCAATTCCATGACGAACAAGTACTGGACGATTTCGGCACCACTTGCAGTGACCAATTCGCCGGCAGCAGAAGCACTTCCACCAGTAGCCAAGATGTCATCGACAATCAAGACCTTAGCACCGGCTGGAAGAACATCCTTTTGGATTTGGAACTTGTCAGAACCATATTCCTTTTGGAATTCGGCGGTGTAAGTTGGACCAGGTAACTTACCTGGCTTTCTAACTGGCACGAAACCGGCGTTCAAGGCCAAGGCCAAGGTTGGACCAAACAAGAAACCTCTACTTTCCAAACCGACAACATAGTCGATTTTCTTGTCACCAATGTACAATTTGAAGGCCTCGACCAACTTCTTGAACAAATCAGGCTTGGTGAAGATTGGCAAGAAGTCCTCGAAGAGGATACCTTCCGATGGAAAGTTAGGGAACTGTTTCAAGTTTGCCTTTAATTCGGTGGCAATGGCGGTGATTTCGGCTTGGGCAGACATCGTAACAAGGCAGAATCAATAACTCTCCAGACAAGTATATTCTAATCAATTCTCCGGCTAAAAAAATTTGTCCATGTGGGTTCCGTTAGAAGATAGTGAGAGAACGGTACAGAAGTGAAATTTTGGAACCACAGCGATGTGTCGTAACGACGAAGAGAAAAAGGTTATGATTACGTAACAAAGAGACAAGGATCTGGGATAAGATCATATGAGAGATCATATGAGATTGTGATGGGGGCTTATTTTCATGAAATGATGGATTACTGGGGAGTATTTAGCATTGGGAGACTGTATAACATCAGAGGTGTAAGTGATATGATCGTTACCTGTTAGAAGTATATGTATTTTTGTATGCTTCTACTTCTTCATGTTGTCCCTTCTAAAACTATGAAGATTGATTATCTACAGGATTCCACAGTCTACAAAATGAAGCGCGTTAACTACGGCACTTGTGCAGGTACAAAAAAATCCATCAACGCGATGTAAATCTCTACATCCAGAAAATAAGAAAATAACCATCCTGGCGAAAAGCCAGATGACGTCTTGATGATATCGCCGTATGGTGAATCAGTGATGAGGTTATTTTTTCTCTGTTAGGAATCTTTTCAAGGTTTTTCAAGGTTTTTCAACGTTGGTCAAGTACTTTTTGTATAGAAAAATAGAGAATCTAGAGAAACCACAGAAACCACAGAAACCACATAGACCATATAATTCAGGGGAGAAGAATATTGGAACGATAAAAAAAAAAGACAAAAAAAAACTCAAATCATTATATGTTTTGTTACGAACGAAAAACAATTATAAGTGAACTCGCTCCACCACCTAATATTTCACTTGTTTCAACATAACACTAACTCTAGCTAAGCATAGTTACTCAGTCTACAAATGAACAAACTACTACACAACTATGCTCACTGTGCGTGAAATAGTTAGGAATGCACTTACTACTAAGACATCACACACAGGACTATATCATCTCCACTATAAATCAAATGGTACACCACACAGGAACGGTTTTCGCGTTGTTTACAAAAACGATTAATGCGATCGATTTGTGCTGTAAATAATGATGGTATATGACGAATAGAGTGTGTTAAAAGACCATTGAAGTATAGTAAGACACCGTCGCGGTTTCAGGTATCACGATGGGCTACACAGATGAGTCAACAAGAGGAATCTTGAATAATTACGGCTCAAAATACACCAAATACTCTGGCGGTAATAATGCTCATAGCAGTGTATCAACACACGACGAAGAAGACGATAACCTCAGCATCTTCTCTATCTCAAATGAACACGAAACAAGCACAAATATCCACGAACTCTCGGATTTATACGACTTACTCGATAATGACTCAATCGAGTTGAAACGGTCAAATATCGCCTTTGGAAGCTCTCCTGTGAAGTACACCAGTTCTCCATTGAGATTGTCTCCAACCAAGAAATTGAAGAATGATTATCAGGACCACCTCTTCAAAATGAGAAGCGGAAATAGTAATCAAAACAGTCCTATAAAGAGGAAGAATGTCTCTAGAGAAAACCACCACCCGTCGCCCTTTTATGATATTAGCATGGACTCGACCCATGAAGCTAGTTTTGACAGCTTCGATCGAAGAATAGATCAATTATTTAAAGAAAGCGATGAAAACAAGCGATCTTCTATTCGAAAAGAATTGTTAGATGATAATGATGATAAATCAGAGCTTATAATAAGGGAAACTCACAAACTAGTAAATAATATACCGTCAGGCATCGCTAGTGAGACTGAAAGTGCAAGATACTCTACGATATTGAGGGCCTCTATTGACAAGTTAACCCTGAACTTGAAAAGATTAAAGGACGAGAACAGGAACTTCCAGAGACTGAATGATGATTTTCGAGCAAGAAATATATTGCTTGATAATGAAGTATCTGATTTGAATTCACGTAACCTGCGTCTTGCTCAAGAAAATATGGAACTCAAACAGGAGGTTGACCAGTTGAGGAGACAGTTGAAGCAACAAACTCCTCAACACAATTCCCAACTCAAGAGAGAGAATGATCTCTTGAGAGAGAAACTAATTAAATATAAAAATTTGTACGTTGCAACTCAGCAACCAGCACAGAGTATAAAACAAGGAGTCGTAGAGGGCAGCAAGGAACAACATCAAAATGCCAATGATGAAGAATTAGAAGTGCTAAAGAATAGCCTTTCAAAGGCATTGGGAGACATGAAGGAAAAGGAGAATATAGAGCCCATTAATGTGCGTCCCAGAATTTCAAACCACAATTATAAAACCTTGCCGTTGTTTGAGGAATTAATAGACAGAATCAAAAAAGATACCGCTGCAAAGAACCAAAATGCGGGCATTTTGAATCCAAGTTTAGCTGATTCATCGGGTGCAGAGGATAGCTGTTCTAGCGCATATAGAAATGATCCGGAACGCCACGATAATTTGCTCCACAAGGTTTTGGATTCTCTCGAATCCAACAAGGAGTTGTATTCAGCAATTCTTTCCATCGCGGAACAAAGCCATCTTGCGAATTCCACCCCAATTACACGAGACAAAGTTAAGCGTCCAAACATGGGCGCTAATGCGGAAAGCGAACCAGTTCTGCAACCTTCTACTAAAGATGCTGTCTCAAGTATAAATCACGAGATCGTATTCAAATGTTACGCATGTTGCAAAGAGGATAATGAAAACATAGACTCTGAAAAGCACCAAAACAACGGCATAAGCGCAAGTCGCGGAATCGATACTTCATGCAAACGGTGCACAAAAGTCAGTCGCGAGTCAAGTGTTGACTGGCCGCCAAAGGAGAAGAACGACACAATTAATTTAATGGGAGAATACAAATGGTGTATATAGAATATATAGTTTACATAACACACGGAATCTATGTTTACGATTACAGTAGGTAAAATGGCCTCACAGGCAAGCCATCTTTGATAAACAATGGGATGTCATGAAAAATTAAATTATTATATCACAGTTCTAGTTCCATTCTATGCGCAAACACAATAGAGTTTGAGTCAAGAGAATATTCGGTGGAGATGCGGAAGGGATTGTTTAAAATTGTCCAACATCCATTTGGGTGGTATCTACGGCTGTTTTACTCAAGCTCTTACGAACATCCGAAGTACGGAAGAATAGCAACTCCGATCGGCGCATCGTTTCAGTGGACGAAAACCAGTTATCATTACGGCAACGCTAGGCTAACAACTGTCATGTAACATGATCGGCTGAATAAACAGAGATTTTCAGCTCAGATCTCGCTAATACCACATTCAACATTACTAAATCTAGGTTGTTGTCGTGTTTCGGGTGCAGCTTTAATGCAGATCACATATACATGGCCAAAGGTTAAATTGTATTTTATCACGTCAGTATTTTATCCCCTCTACATATTCGATAATACAGAGTTCCATCAAGAAAAATACTCGCTCAAGTGACTTGAACTGCCGATCCAACGACTTTTGTTAGATCGAAGAGTGGAGTAGATCGTCGTTGCAAATAATCAATCTATTTAGAATGAAATTCTTGGAGTTAATAACACTAAAGATTCATAGCCTCCGTATTTTATTCCTGAGGGGGATGACCTTAATTCTAATTATACTTTAAGGTTTTCCGGCAAGTGAAATTAGTGGATGATCTCATGAATTTTGGACAGATCTCCAGAGGCATATTTCCAGTTTCCATAATTAGCCAAGTATAGGTTCATGCAGAGGTGCACCTTTCGGAACTTGGTGCATGACATTCCAATTGACCCGATTCGTATCGTGAGGTGTAATCACTTGTCATTGCGAGATAGCAAGCATACCTGGAGGGGCTATCATACTTCCGTACTGTCATTGTTCTGTACAAATTCTTCTGTGCCACGCGTGGTTGATATGATAACAAATGGAGACTTTTTGGTACATTACACCCTGGAGCGATTCTTTCTTCCGTGTCTGCTCCTGGAACATTTGTGGATAAGCTCTATCCCTGCAACCTGTAATTTTTCAGCCACTGGGCCCATTGTAGATTTCTTCTGACCCATTGGCACCAGCGGCGAATTCTCCACTGGAACAACCCCGGTCCCTATCACTTCTCTCGATTAGGCTGTTTTCCGTTCCAGCAGATCCTAAGACCTCTCGCAACGCACCAGTTCACCACTACTGTTGTCTGACCCTGTGCTTTGCTCCCTAACCTGGCCTCCAGCCCCGATTCTCGTTTCATCTCGTTCTAAAAAGGTGCAAATTTCCTATTGACATCCCGTCCCAATTAGGCAATTTCGTACTGCAACACCACTCGCGGTTTTGTGATACTACGCGATTTCCCAATCCATGCAAATTGAACACAATAACAAGAATCGCACCCAATTGTTCCGGTCTCATTAGCAGCCGCTGGGTGAGGACAATGGGCAGGGATACCAAGCGTACAGCACAGCTTGCAGAGATTGCAGGGATATTGCAGCTCATTTCACTTTTCCGGCGCCGTGCCAGTACCCAAGAAACTCCAAGACACCCCTAGATACCGCCAGAACCAACATATTGCACATTACTACAGCCTGCTTATGCAGTTCTCATCTCGTGGTGTGTGGAAAAGTCCCCTCGGCGGGTGCTCGCTATTTTTTTTTCTCGCCAGCTCTCGCTGGAACCCTCTCTCGCTCTCACGTCCCAGAACTACTGTCGTCGCTATCTTCCCGTACCACCAGAGATGTTTTGTGGTTCTGTTTCCTTCCTTCCCCCACCTATCCACCAACCTTACGGCAAATGAAAATTTTTCTCCCTCTCTCTCTCTCTGTCTGTCTGTCTGTCTGTCTCTCTCTCTCTCTCTACCACACAATACACTTACTATTGTAAGTCTCCCTCCATTCATACCTACAAAATACATTTGTACGTACATACAAACATAAATACATACATACAGTGGTAATCTTCCCAGTCTCTTGCGGTTCTCTGCTCGTTTCCTCTGGCCCCTGCTGCTACCTCCGCTCCCTACTTCTTCTTCTTCTTCTTCTTCTTCTTCTGTGCCAAATATTATTATTTTCATTCTCCATTGTGATTGTTTCAAAATTTTCCCGATTGAGCACTAATATTGGCGTATTGACTATTCCTGTCCCAGCAGTCAACTGAAACTGTCATTGGTGACGAATCCGGTAAATCAATAATAGTCGCACTCACCGTTTGTTAGGGCACTGCAAGTAAGTTTCTGGCACGAGCGAAGAATCTATCTTCATTTAACTAGTGTTCTCTGCTGGGTTCTTTTGTGGTTGGGTTAATTGGACACAGACAGAAAGTCAGAAAACCAACCAGTATCACCGTCATAAACGTCGTTGTGTAGTTCTTTGCAGCGTTCCAGTCCGTTCCCTCCATAGTCGTAACCACAGAAACTCCTTCTTTCTCGTCCTCGTCGTCCTCGTCCTCGTCGTCCTACCGTTACTAGCGCCAGGTCAGTCTCGTAGCCGTTCACAAAAGAAAAGTCTCGTTAGCATCGGGTTTTCGTCTGTGGCAGTAAAAAGAGCAGTAAAAAGAACCACTTCATCAACGACCAAAGGAAATCGGGTATCATTTGCTGGATACGAACATTCATTAGTTCACCTATAGCAATAGAGCCATTGACAGTATAGTCTGCAATTTTTTTTTCATTACTACTCAGTCAAGTCAGACTATATAGTTACAACCATCTAATACTTCTTTTCCCTCAACCAACAACGATTTCAACAAAGGACACTATCATATCCTTTCCAATCCAATCCAATCCGCTACTACCATTCACAGCAATCTCCATCATTTCCATTAATTCACAATCCAACATGCCCCAAACAGTCAATAACGAAAACGAATACAGAATCACACGATCGAAAGGTGCACACCAGCAGATTGAAAACCCACTCAACACCAACTCACAAGACCCGTTCTATGTCAATCAGAACCTGTCCTCTTCCGATGCACCATTGGTATCGGTAGACACCCGCCAGTACCTTGGTGACATCTCAAACCAAACAGGCGCCGGCTTGGCTTCCAAACAGGCTAAGGCAGTTTCCACAACTAATACCAATACCAATGCTGCCAGAAGACGGCCATTGGGAGGAGACAACGCTCCCTTGCAACAGCAAAAGCTCGCCAGAACGTCACAAAACTCCAATACTGGTTCCACCCAATCCATCGCATTCAAAACATCCACTACCACCATCACCACCACAACAACAGCGTCTGCAAGCCGAAATGTTACCGACTCCGCATCTGTGCCAATAGCACCTTCATCTTCGTCATCATCAACATCTTCTACAGTGGCTAATGAACTCATTGTACCATCAAGAATGCCACAAAAAAGACAGGCTACAGAATCTTCTACTAACTTGGTGGAAAAGCTCCACTTGACCAGCACATCATCTTCAAATAATTCTAACACAGTATCGTATAAGAAATCAAGATTAATTGACTACGAATGGCAAGACTTGGACGAAGAAGACGTTGACGATCCTTTAATGGCCTCAGAATACGTCAATGATATAATGCACTACTTCTATGAATTAGAGTCGCGTATGTTACCTGACTCTGAATATCTCTTCAAACAAACCCACTTGAAACCAAAGATGAGATCCATACTTGTAGATTGGCTAGTGGAAATGCATCTTAAGTTCAGATTATTGCCAGAGAGTTTGTTCTTAGCAATCAACTTAATGGACCGTTTCATGTCATTAGAAGTTGTTCAAATCGACAAATTACAGCTTCTTGCTACAGGTTCTTTATTCATAGCAGCCAAGTATGAAGAAGTGTTTTCACCATCTGTGAAGAACTATGCTTACTTTACCGATGGCTCATACTCCGAAGGAGAGATTCTCCAAGCAGAAAAATTCATATTAACAGTCTTGAACTTCGACCTCAACTACCCTAACCCAATGAATTTCTTGAGACGAATTTCCAAAGCAGATGACTACGATGTTCAGTCCAGAACATTGGGTAAGTACTTACTTGAAATAACCGCTATAGACTACAAATTCATCGGATACAAGCCCTCGTTGTGTTGTGCATCTGCCATGTATTTGGCTCGATTGATATTGGGAAAGACACCAGTGTGGAATGGAAACTTAATACACTATTCCGGTGGCTATAGAGTGAACGACATGAAGGTGTGCGTAGAGTTAATTTTCCAATACTTAATCTCCCCGGTAGAACACGATGAGTTCTTCAAGAAGTATGCCACCAGAAAGTTCATGAAGGCTAGTATTTTGTGTAGGAGTTGGGCAAAGAGATTCCGTACGGAAGGTAAAGACCTATTTGATGAGAAAATGTCCACACATAGACTCACGCTAGACAGCTAGATATGGCACACCAGATCCCATGAGATCTGATTTTTCATTGCATTTTTCATAAGATTAACCCATACCATTTACTTCCACGATATCCCGAATAATACGATTGCTTTACAGCAGAGCATTCCTTCATACCTCGCGGGTCAGTCAGTCCTATCTTACATACCTTGCATTATTTCATGTTTTAATCTCAGTTAACCATTGCATAGAGCTTGATGAACCTTGTGTAACTACGCTCATGTTCGTATATACGAATTTCTTTGTATAATTCAAAAAAGTAGACCTTTTCAGATCTATTTGTAGAAAGGTACTTACTTGTGGATATATGATATGTATTGAAACGTAATATTAAGCACATTCTCCACCAAAGATCTGATCTCAAAAACATCAAGAGCATTCACCTACTAACTGCTTCTTGCTATATAATTCGAATATGGTAGCGCCGCGAATACGCGTTGTTTTTTTATTTACCAATTTGAAAATTGATTTAGTGACGTTTAACTGCTACTTCACGATAGTCTTCTTTGGATGTATACTACCATTGTTGTAAGGTTATTCATTAGACTTGGTATTTAGGACTAAGAATGTTTTACGGTTCGAAATTTTTATTAATAAAGTCTTCATCGACTCCTGATCTCGAAGCTGACACGGAGATAGAAACGATCCTGAAGCTCATAGAAGAGCAATATGGAAAGATAGTGGCCGTGAAAGAAGCCCATGATAATAAGAAAAATTACTTGGATGTAGGCGAAAGAGCTGATCATGATGATACTCCACTGGTGACGCACATTATAACAAGATCAATTCAGTTTATAGAGTACAACGCTGCTCGTAAATCAATGATACCTGTAACTACTCCAGACTGGATCATCGACTCGGTCCAAGCCGGAAAGTGTTTGAATTTCAAGTCATATAACCCTGATCCCAAGTATTTCTTGAAGGACTGCTTTGTCTGTGTAGCCGACAATCTTCCTGTTGGTGATAAAGAGGTTATTTACGCGGGAGTGAAGGCGTTTGGAGGGAATTACTTGGATGTGCTAACAAAGTATTCTACGCATCTTATAGCGGTAGATCTCTCAAACGAGAAGAGTATAATTGCATCAAGTGCTATTAGTGGTGCGGGACTGCAAGATGATGCAATAGATATAAAAATCGTTTTGCCTCATTGGATAGACCATTCTATAACCCTAGGAAGGAAAGTGGATGAAAAACCATATTTGTTGCCCGATCCTGCTCTTTTAAAACTGGGAAATAGCTCAATAACATCTCAAATGAATAGTTCTTTGATGGAAAGTGGAGACTTGGAAAAAATTAGCCAATCTAAATCAGAATTTCTCAAAAATAAGACCTTTTATATCTCTTCAGACTATAATTTGTCTGAGAGATTATCTAATACGTTGGACCTATTGATAGAGAAGAACGGAGGAAAGGTAACGAAGTCATTCAGTAGTGAAAATGTCGATGTTTACATTGGAAAATATAGAAATGGGGTTGCATACGTAGAAAGCAGCAAATCGAACAGAATTATAATAGGAAACTTGCATTGGCTTTACTCCATTATTGTTTCCAACGAGTGGGTTTTGCCAGTGAATTCCAACTTATTGCACTATCCATCGCCGCATATACCCCTTGATGGTTTTAAGGATTTACGGATATCAGTAACGAACTACAGTGGTGATGCGCGTGCTTACCTTTCCCGGTTAATAACGTTGCTTGGAGGTACCTTCACAAAATCATTAACAAAGGAAAACCATTACTTAATAGCTGCCAAGGGAGAAGGCAAGAAATATCTCGTCGCCAAGGACAAATGGCTTGATGAAAATGGGGAACCTAAGATCAAGATCGTCAATCATTTATGGTTAGAAGAATGCTTTTCAAAGTGGAAATTCCTTGACGATGACCAGCAGAAGTATAAATACTTAGGTAATCAACAAATTCTGATGGAGTCATTAATTGGATCAACTAAACTCGATGAGAATGTGTTGAAGATTTGGACCGGAAAAGATGGCGAAGAAGAAGAACTCAAGACTGCCAAAAAGACAAATCTGGATAATGTAGATGACAGTATGAGCGAGGATGAGTCGACACAGTCTGCTGCGTCATCTAATGCAAATAAGCCAAAAGTAGTAGAACCGCCGGTGTCCTTAACTTCCAGGTATGGCGGTAGATCGGCTGCGAAAAAGGCAGCCCTAAAATTGCAGGATAACATGTCCGATTTAAATCAATACCAAGAAATTGCAAAAAGTTCAAGGAAAATGAAAAGCTATATGGAAGAACTCGAGCGAACTGCTACTCCAACAAAGAGAAAGCCTACAAATGATGACGATACTTCCGACAAATTTGTTACTCCCTTGAAGAAGAAAGCAAAAGCCGAGAAAACTCCAGTTCAGGAAGTCAAACAGGAAGTCAAAATAGTGAAGGAGAGCGCTCCAAGATTTGAGGTAATCGCTATCATGACTGGCTGCGAACTGGAAATAACTTTAAATAGAACTGATTTGTCGAAGCTTGCTAATGTAGGGATCAAAGTGATATCTGATTTCTCGCACAAGCATGCCATTAATACCCTTATTGCACCCAAAATACTCAGAACAGAGAAGTTTTTGCGAAGCTTAAGTCAAGTCAATAAAATTGTCCACCCCAATTACATTGCCGAAGTTCTTGAAAAGATTGCCGTGAATGAGACATGGGAGAAAGCTGATTTATTTAAGGCGATTAGCATTGATGATTACACTCTTGATAAGTCGCTTAGTGTAAAGGAAATTAATACAGAGTTGGGATATTCTAAGTCGTCAAAGATTAATGGTCTAACTAATTTGACTCTTAGTGATAAACACGGCAAATTATTCGAAGGTTTGAAGCTTAACCTTTCTTCTTGCTTAAACGGTGGTGTGGAGGTCATTGCGAAAATCTTGATGGATCACGGCATGACTGAATTTCAGACCATCAAAAATAACTTGTCTGGTAATAATTTGAAGAAAGCGTTAATCGAATCTAGTGAAGATGGTAAGCATATTCTTATTGCCCATAAAACAAAGGACGCTAAGTTGATTACTGCCTTCAAGAAATTGAACCTTGAGAATGCAGAAGTCGTTGAGTGGGATTGGTGTGTCAAGTCCATCTTCAAAATGCAATTGGAGTCCTATGACGACTACAAGTTATGATTCCTCTTGACGGTTACCAAGAGGCTAAATGAACATCCATCTGTTATTCCTATGTATATACATTTATTCAATAGCTATGTTGTTTTGCTTCTTTGTATATTGTAGCCAACAATGAGATGAATCTAAATATAACTATGTTGTAAAAGAACAGTGAAGAAATAAAAGGCCTTAGGGTCAAAATAAAGTACGACATTTCAGCATAAACGTATCTTACATGTTAAAACATAAGCTATAAAAATCGAGTATAAAAAGGAAAAGCAAACATAAATGAATCGAAAGAACTATCACAGGACTTTGCGTTTTGGCTGAGAAGAAGTACTGCCATTCTCAAATATCTATTAAACTTGGACCATCATTTCCATATCTCTGCTGCTGTGGTTGCTGTTGTTGTGCATTACCAAATCCGTAGCCAGTATAAGCTGGATTGATTTGTTGTGGCTGTTGTTGGTACTGCTGTTGCTGTGGTTGTGCTTGTTGTTGATAACCGATACCAGTGTTTAAGAATGGGTTTCCAGTTGCATTAGAACTTAATCTATTTTGTTGGTCAATGTTCTGCTTGTAACCAGTACCAGAAGAGTTGATGAAATTCTGAGTCTTAGTATGTTGATGTGGAATTCTAGAAGCTCCAACGTTACCAAAAGTGTCAATACCAGTGCCTTGAGCCAATAAGTCGTTTAATTCAGAATGAGTTTCGTCATTAAATTTCGAACTGGACGTCGTTTGGCGCTTTATCTGTGGTATTTGCTGAGGTTGCTGTTGCTGAACTGGTTGAGTAAAGAATTGTGGTTGTTGCTGTTGTTGTAATTCATTCAACGACTGGGTTTGAGGCTTTGGTTGAGTCTCAGAGCTCAAGGCAAATGGATTATTTGATCCAGTCTTCAATGGTTGTAACTGTTCTTGAGGTTGTTGCTGTTGTTGTGGTTGGCCGTAGTTGAATCCTGTAAATTGGTTAGGTTGTTGATACTGTGGTTGTTGGTAGTACGTCTGTTGGGGATACAAACCAGTCATACTTGATTGTATTGGATTTCCAAACATATCAAACTGCTGCTGTTGTTGTACTTGCTGTTGATAGTAGTCAACTGGTTGCTGCTGGTAATAACCAGTAGTCATATAATACTGAGGTTGTTGCTGGCTATCATCCAAGTCCAACAAATTGTTATTCTGCTGAGATTCGACCTTTCTCATTTCCTCTTCCTCCATTGACAACTTGAGAGCAGCTTGTAAGTCGGGATCGTCATTATCCTCTGCCAAACGCCTGTTCTCTTCGTCAGCAGTTAATCTCGATAACTCTAATGCTTTTTGTAATTCTGCATCGTATGGGTCGTCGTTTCTAGGTCTTGGGCTGTTGAGTGTGTTTCTTCTTGATCTTCTGTTTCTTCTTTCACCACCACCCTGGTTGCCGTTCTGAGAACGGGTTGCAGCCTCTCTTTCCTGTCTCAATCTCTCATCATCTTTCAAGAGAGATACAAATTCCTTGGCTTTCACTCTGATGATGGCTCCTTGGTCGTTATTATTTTCATCTAAATGTATAAATTCACGCAAAGTCTTGATAATGTAGAGATTGTCCTTAGACCAAAGCACGCACTTCTCAGAACCGTATCTGACTAAATAGTCCAACACAGTTAAAGACTTGGCCACATGACGCCAGTTCTTACCCTTATCGTTAAGACGGCGATCTAACATGTCCATGATTTCCAAGAAATCGGTCTGAGATTGGTATGTATACGATGCTATTTCCTCCATGTCGTAGGTGGTTGGTCCTGTAGGGTCATTGGAAGTGGCCTTTCTCACAAGCACCTGGGCTGACGAGTATCCGTTGGCGACGTTCTTGATGGAACGAACAAATGATTTCGACATTTCTGTATTGTTGTTATGTCTAAAGAGTCTCTTTTAGCACAGCAGTCAAATGACAAGATATTTGGGCTATCAATTGCGATTTGATGAGTAAATTTCAAAACTATCAAGCTTTCTGCTGAATGTGTAGTTCCTAGCTAGAGAGCTCAATTGCGATGCTGGTATCCGATTTGAACGAATCTAACGGATACTATTAGCTGATTCTATACCAGATGGCGTATGGAATTCGGAAATCGATGCAAAAATGCAATTTTTGTCCAGCTTTCTGTGTATGTCTACTGCTGGAGAATGGCTAGCAATTGATTATTCTAATGCTGGTGGAAAGGGAACACTGCCTTTTTACAACAGACGCCAGCTAGTAGTTTTTGTCTAAGGGAGCACTTGAGCACAAAAAAACTGGCTCACTGTGCGGATACGTATCGTTGGTGATGGATCTGTCTGCTACACTACGCTTTGCTTACCGCTGGTGTATATCTACTGATGGTATCACCAGAGAAGACACACTGGTTCTTCTCTAAATGACCCTTGTGTGCCCTCTCACAAATGAGAAAACGAGCGGACGAAAAACTGGAGGGCACGGTGCAGGTAAGGGGAGAGCCAGTGTATTGTATGGTTGTATGGGGTAGGTAGAGGCAGTGAGTGAGGGAGAGAAAATGACAGAATATTAGAGAATATGACAGAATATGAGACAATGGGGTGGGTAAACAGCTTTGCTATATATTCAAAGAAGATATAGGATATGTTTTGGAAATTGAAATTAAATGTAATCTAGAGGGTATTTGGAGCGTAATGGGGTACTTTGGGAGAAATTCCCATAAAAATTCACCGATATTTACATCACCCTCTGTTCCCCTATATTCCGTCGAGATGGCCATCATTAGTGAGATTACTGAGATTAGTGAGATTATTGTTACAGTGCATCTCAGTAAGCATCTCAGTAAGCATCCCATGAGGTCTGTAGTCACTCCAGTACAGAAGTGGAGGTACAATTTGTTCCATTAGTGAGCGCTTGGCTGATATAAGCTGCCATCTCGAGATTCCCTCGATCTATGGCGGGATGTCTGCCTGTCTGTAATATATGAGATGATGAGCCGCAGGGGCTGAATTTTGCAGTTAGACTGACCCCCCGCCCCGTCTATGGCTATGATGGAGAAGGCGGATGGTGTTAGACTGAGGATGAACCGGAAAAACCATGGCCTCAGCAGAGGTTGCTTTTTGCAGTTAGTAGTTCATGATGCATTTCCGCTGCTGTGCTGGGACATGGCCCGACAAACCCACTTGGTGGTCGTATCGACGGTCCATGACCACAACAGGCGAAGCCGGTAATACTGTAACACCGTAGAAAGACCGTAGAAAGGTAGTGGGTTTGAGGGAGAAAAATGAAAGCTCTAGAATGAAATCCCAGGAAATGCCCTTAATCACAGTAATACCCATAATCCCGCAACTTGTGCGCCGGCGCCTCCAGTGGACTCGTTAACAGTTACACTCTGATATTACCATGGCTAGTTGATTCTTAGCCAACTATGGCGCATAAAACCGTCATTTCTCTTGTGTAACACTTCTCCCAAAGTATGACATGCCCAGAATAACTGATGCAATTTTATTCTGCCGTCAATGTAGATTCATGCAATTCATTCAAATTTAATGCAACCTCTCAAAAAGCCTTTTCCACTTAAATCCTTGCGAGTCCATTTGCAGCTAAATCGAATTGATGCAAAATTGTCCCAAAAAAATAGTATTCTTAGTCTATTAACCTACAAGTAAAACTTTTTGAGTTATTGAATTAAAACTGTTTAATAATATACATAGGTATCTAGGAAAATGTCTAGATGTGGTACTTTTGGTTATGGTATTTTGTAGTTAAATGGTTGTCAAGACTGCAACGACTCCTACAAGAAGAGTCATTCCTAAGCTGCTCTTAGAGATTAGCGATGACGAACCACTGGTTATTTTGATCTCCAAAACGGATTCAGAACGCTTGAAGATACTACTTAAGAAACTTCCTGAGCTAGCAGGTGGTGGTGGTGGTCCGTAGAATACTTCACTTCCATTAGTAAGACCTGAGTCAGTAAAGTTCAAGTCTTGATAGTAGGGTCCGCTTGAGGTGGAGAGGCTTCCATCCCAACAGTAGTTCTTAAAACATTGCTTACATTGATCAGATTGCTCAATACCCCTTCTTTCCTCTTCTCTTCTTATTACGGCACATGCCACGCAAGTCTTCCACTCCTCGTCAATAGTTCCATTAAGTCTTGTTGTTACATCAAATCCATTTTTAATCATGGACTTCTTATCTTCATCAGTATATGTCAATTGGAAAGTGGATGTGTTGGAATAGAACTCGTATGGTCTGTTGGCAATGTAGATAACCAATGGAGGTGTGACACCATCCTTGACTAAGTCTGTTAAGTTCTTGGAATCACATCCGAAGAAGGTGGGTCTAGCTGTCAAGTTATGAGTAAGGAAGGTTACTTCATCAGGAATGTATGGACAGACGGTGGAACTACCTTGCTTTGAGAATTGACGTTCGTAGGTTGAAACCAATGCTGAACCATTTGGCCAGCTAGTGACTCCATCATTTCCATTGTCGAAGGCGACCACTACATCCAAAGCTCTCTCCTTGGTCATCAATGTAGATAATGGAATAATCTCACCTGCAATACCACCATCGAACAAGTAGAGTGTGTCGTTGTCAGCAATATTGGAGGAGTTTGCAAATTCAGACTTGTAAAAGGGATTTGGACTATACTCTGCAATGTCTTCGTAGGTGTTTGACATCTTTGTCAAGAAGGACTTGAGGAATGGCTTAACATACCATGGTAAGGAGGAGCAATCGGGACAGACTAAAGTATTGAGGAACTGGTTAAACAATGATGACGAAGTGCCAATAACAAAGCCAGCATTATCAAATCCTTCAATACAAGTATCACTATCTGGAACACCATTAGTCACCTTACTTCCGATATACTTCAAGTCGGTGAATGAATTTAATGAAGGGTCAAAGGAACCTATTTCAAAAGGGTTGATTTCTACAACCGTGGAGTTCAAGTTGTACACGAGGGTACCTGGTCTACGACCTAACGCAACTACCATTGGGAAAGGCATTTCATGGTTGCTGAAGGAAGACATGTTTCTGATATCACTCCAAGTAGCAGCAGACATGAAGTTATCGTCTCCCTTTGGAAATAATTGATGTGCTAATCCTCTTGCCCATGGGTCTGTGATAGAAGTGTTGAATCCAGCAGCTTCCTTCTCTTGTATGTCATACTGGATTCCATTCTTATCGTTATTCCAGAAGTTTAAGTGTGTTAATGCGCCATTGAGATTATCGAGGATGACTGGGAGTATAATTGTCCATAAACCTGTTTGGTTTACCAACTGCCTCGAAGATGTCAAGTTCCATAGGTCGTCTGGGTTTTCGAACACCACCTCCTGGACACTCTTGAAGTCTTGCATGGCTAAGGATCCAAGTAACCATGCACCTCCTGACAAAGCACTGATATAGTTGGCACTTTGAAGCAAACCACCAAGTCCTCCTACATTGTTATCACCAAAGTCGGTTCTGTTGTCTAAAGCTAGGAGTTGACCAGCACCACTTAACATGGCTCTGTATCCTCCTCCAGAGAATGCCAATCCCAAGTTAACCTTCAGGGAAGAGTTACCATTGACAAATCTTGCAGCATTAAAACCTGTCAAATTAGCACTGTCCAAGAAGGATATCAAGGCTTGGTTTGACTTTTCTTGACGTTCCTTGATCCAATCGGCTTCTTCCTGGGAAATCGAGTTACCTTCCCTTATGAAGGATTCTTTCAGAGGGCATTGCACGGCTCCTGGGGCATATCCACCACTTGGCGAAGATGCCAATGCAAACGACACCACCCAAAAGAGAATAGCAGAAGAGAATACTTTCATTATGAAGTATGTCTAGGTAGTCTATTTGCTAGAGAGCTCGAATTAATATACATGAAATCCTTCTAAAGGGAATGGATTGCTTATATATATTTTTGAACACCTAGTTTTTGCGGAGAATTGAGGGGCCCAACAATACAAATTTTTTTTAGTGCAACAATACCGGCTCTTAGTCACCTTCAGAAACCATCAGCAACTTATGCATAGTCTAAGTATGATGTTTTACTGGAGGTTCTGCGAGTAGAGATTGCTTCTCGTGCCTTTTGGATGTTCTTTCCTAAATCATTTATTTGCAGTTGGTGCAAAACAATAGAATTTCCCCATTAGGAAATTTCTGTGTCCCCGGCCAACCCCGATTTTGCTGCCGGTGTATAATAAGCCGCATATAGATGTATTTGGTTATGTCAATAAGTTTAATTTTCTCCGAAGACACTCGTTAATGCATAGAATGGTTGAAAATATATCTTCATACATTGGACTGAGTCTGATATTGGACAGTTAGAGACAATGGTGGAGTTCACGATAATACACGATTATTTTAATGGGCATGTTCTGTTGATTGCAGTGGTAGCTCATTGCAACGACAGGCATGGCATGAATTCAGACGCTTCAGGTTCAAATGCGCTAGAAAAACACTATTGTTGTGTGTATGGCGGCAGCTCCGAAACCTTGTTTGTCAGCGTATCAACTAGGCTTAAGACCAACAATAGGCCCACATGGCTCACCAGCGTGTCGAAATTTGACACGAAAACAAGAATGTTTCGCGGCTTGTTGTAGCTTGTTGAGATTAAATTAAAAATCTAAAAAGATTTCGATTTGTAAATACGACTGCGTTCGTTTTAATCACTTCTTCTTGTGTTCCAGAATCATTAAATGGCTTCTTCACAAAAACCTTAAATTTGACAAATAGCTAGAGAGGTCACGTGATCTCCCCTATTGAAAATATTTAATGTTATCCTCCTTGAAGCTGTAATTGACTCTCTAAAGGTAAAATAGAGCAAGTACCTTTCTATTTCTTATCTCATAAGTGGCCAATCATCGTTCTTGTTACCATTCCACTACCTCTCTCGTGGTATTCGCAGCCATTTCTACAGTTGCAAAAAGATTTTCCGGACCACATTGCAATTTGCTCACTGGATCTGATTCGGTTGCAGAGTCTTGAATCACATCTGTTGTATTGCTTGTAGCACCCCATTTACCTCCGATAGAATTGTACTATCACTCTATACTATCTTCTACACCATTTTAACAAGTTTCTGCCCTTTTTATAGACTGCCACGTGATTCACTGTTGATTTTGTCAATTTCGATTTTTGTGCTTATGTAATCGGCTTCCAAAATCAAACAAAGAAAATTTATCCCGACGTTTCATGACTAAACACATCTTCTTTCCTTGTCAAACAAATTAGTCAAAGACATCCATTTGTTGGTTTATCTAGTCTTGCAAGTTGATAGCAACGTAAAATCAAATCAATAGTTTATCTCGGAACATTCCCAGTAAACTTTCAGTGTACCATTTTTCGTTCACTTTTCCGCAACAACCTTTGGAAAAAAGCGCTTTCTTCAATCAATAAGAGGAAGACAAGATCGAGATAGAGAAGAAGTGATCTTTCTTGAGGTTCGATAAGAAGGAATAGAGTAGAGTAGTTGGAAGATACAGAAAATCTTTCTATAAAAAGTATCATTTGTTACTTTGTAATTGGTTCTAAAGTGAGTGAACCGCTGCTTACTAAATAGTACGCTTGGTCTTTCAGATACGCTATTATACAAAAACAGAAACACCCAAAAAATGAAGGGTGACATAAGAAGATGCCGTCGTTGCAAGCGTAAGAGACTTGAAGATGAGCCTCTCGAAGTCAGACAATATAAAACTTGTGCAAAATGTAGAATTATAGAGAGAAATAAGAAGAACCTGAGGAAACCTTTGGCGGAAGAAACTATGCTTTACGGTTTGAAACAGTTCAGAGAACAAAGCTCCAGTGACAATTTCTTGGAAGAAGAGGGCCTTCTTAATGACGAATTCTTCAGAAGATTTCACAACAAGCCATTCAACTACGAGGCGGAACTTCAAGAGATACTCAATAATCCTAACTACGTTAGCCCAGTGCTCAATCCGCCAGCAGAAGTCGAGCCCGCTTCGCAGCGCCATTATACTTTCAAACTGGCAACTATCCCAATTGCTGGATTTTCTCCTACTCCAGCTCCTGCTGCTTCACTGCATCAACCACAGGTTCAAACGGCCAAAATACAACAGTATCAGGCTCCAAAGCATAGTAAACCTAACCCATCGGTGTCAATGCCGTTGGACAATATTCGTCAATACAAGCCCAAGCAGAGAACCGATTTTAACAACGTTTATGGTGAAGTCGAAAGCAAGGAGGAAGATATTTTTGTTGAGTTGGCTAAATTGGGTAATAGAAGCGAATTGACTATTGCCTCCACAGCTGACGCCAAGGATATTGATCCATACTTGTATGGTAATGTTTATGACGATTTCCAGCTGTTCCTTCTCAAAGTCTTAGATAAAAGAGAGAAGAGGGAGGATGTAGTCAATTTGGTTTACTTAAAGGAATTCAATGAGGAATTCACAAACAACTTGGGCAGATATGATTCTACTCTCACTAGCAAAGAAAACAACAGCGCTTTATCGGCCCGTTTCGGGGAAAAACAGTTGAGAACTCACCTCTTGAACAACTTGAAATCTCTCTACGTTGAGCTGGTAATTGCTATGATGGGTATCCCATACAACCAAGAGTCTTCAAACTTGCTCGACTTCAAGAGCTCTAATTCAATCAAGAGTATCCATACTTTTAACTATCATGATACTGGTAAAGTAGATACTCACAATGATTTCATAAAGATAAAGAATTCAACCATTTATATGAGTTTCAACAGAAGATATAACTTGTTGATAATTAAAATTAACCATATCACCTATAAACCAAGTGGACGTGTTTACTCTGAGGAATTAAAGCAAAAGGTCGTGGACATATATAAGAAACTTCAATATGAGAGGACACTTCCGCCTCCACCAAGCACACCCAATTTACATAACGGTACACTTGATTACAATGCTTTTACTGCGACTTTAGTATATGACAAGCTTTTCGCAGTCTACGACATGCTCACAGAAGATCTGCAAAATATCCTCAAGAGCGTGTCAAAGGATGAGTTTATTGGAGATTTTGTGAACTTCACAACTGTATTCAAATTAAATGAGGAAAGTCCTGAAGACAACGACGAGGAAATGGAAGAAGCCGATCAAGATGAGGAGGACGAAGAGGACGAAGAGGAAGAAGATGACGATGACGATGACGATGAAGAGGACGAAGAGGAAGAGGAGGAAGAGATTCCTAGTGAAGATGAGTTAGAGGACGGAATTACTTACGTCAATGGCACGTCTGTGCCCACTGTTGTTCCAGGTGCAGAAGGATCATCTGCAGATAATGCACCACCAAAAGTTGATCCTGTCCCTTTAAGTGCACCTCCGACTAACTCTGTTCCTGTGAGCCAGCCAGCTCCATTACAATTGCAAAATAAAGCTTTAGAGGAAGTATCGAGGCCTGAAACTAAGGAATCCACTGCTGAGTTATTAGATCCTGTTCTCAAGCCGGAATAATTTATAGTGTAGGAATTCATACAGAACGAATATAAGTATTTTTACGGTAAATTCAGATAGTTATCTACTGTATTGATATGTAGGCAATTGAGACTTTTGTCTCTATGGATTATGAACTTAAAATAGGAAAACAGTTAAAGCGGGCACTTCTTTCTTAAAATGTAGATTTTGCTGATGGTAGCGCCGACTTGATCCGAACCGATTGCGGAGATGAGATTCAGCCTTTAATTAAGAAGTGGGATTATATAGATCTTCTATAGCTTGTGGAATATGACCAGTAAACCCTATTCATATCAAGATATAAAGAAAAATTACTATAGTAACAACTTACTCTATGACCGATTTTAATTTAAAGCTTTAGGGTTTAAGAAATCTATTAGTTCTTGAGGGCAAGATGTCCTTCCAAATCAAAGAATTTAGAGATAGAACATCGGCCTGTTCGGAATGCGCCTACAAAGCCGTAGCTATTGAATAAATAATTGCATCGCGCTGCTGATACCGAATTGCCCATAATTCTTCATGGGAATTTTCTGGGTATACATTTAAGTTATTACTTGCATCGGCATTAAGTCATTATTAGAATTATATCACTTCCTTTAAAATCGCTCTAATAATTAATATTGACATTAATTTATCTTTTGTTAGCTATTTATAGAGCGCATAAATATGCAATGCGAGAGATTTTGTGCTGCGGCCAGCCAATATTTTGCCAAAGTTCTTCAACTTCTTTCATTTGACTCAAGAAGATATATATATATATATATTTATATATAAATATTCATCTTTTTCTAACACTTTGATCTCATCCCTTATCAAAATACCTACAAGACCCTACCACCTCTCTTTCTCTATGTATGTAATATTATTCTCCTTTACACCATATCCCCCCACCCCACTCCTATCAATCCTCTTTGGCTCGTACAAAATGTCCCATCTCCCCCTGCACACGCAAGTCGCGTTTCTCGCTATTCGAATTTTTCGATCCACTGATTTCTCAAAAGCCCCAGTAAAAATCTCTACTATCAACCATTCAATCTTCATTAAGATCACCGGCGCTATAAAAGGTGGCGATAGATAACTGGAACGACACTCGCTTCTTGTAACTAGATTTTACGTTGGGGTTCCATTACCGTATCAACAAGCACTTGAAACGGGCCAGAACCCTTCTTTTACTACATCTTATTGCTTTCATTAGGCATTGACTACGCCTATCATTTCACACATTACATATCATATTTCATAGCATTGACCAACAATGAAGTCTAGCCATATATCCCTAGCGATCATTTCCCTCGTAGCATCGTGCTCAGCTATGTGGTTGGACACGAACAACAAATCAAGCGTCATCGAGAACGCAGGCATCATCGTAGACGG
Source organism: Scheffersomyces xylosifermentans (assembly GCF_036884685.1). NCBI lineage: Eukaryota > Fungi > Ascomycota > Pichiomycetes > Serinales > Debaryomycetaceae > Scheffersomyces > Scheffersomyces xylosifermentans. The sequence continues at coordinate 1,325,847 of NW_027042945.1, forward strand.
TGTAATGGACTACTATGATGGAAACCGATACGGAGGAACCGTGGGTATGTTCGTGTGGCCCTACTATTGGTGGGAAGCCGGTGGAGTCTGGGGCTCACTTATTGACTACACTTACTTCACAAAAAACGAAACATTAGTGCCTATTATCAAGGAGGCCTTGCTCTACCAAACAGGAGACGATAACAACTACATCCCATTGAACCAATCCACCACAGAAGGTAATGATGATCAAGGCTTTTGGGGTATTGCCGTAATGGGTGCCGCAGAGAGAAACTTCAGTAACCCTGATGACGATAGTAAATCGTGGTTGACTCTTGCTCAAGCCGTTTTCAATACAATGACAGCAAGATGGGACGAGGCTGAATGTGATGGTGGATTAAGATGGCAGATTTTCCAGTGGAATTCCGGTTATGATTACAAGAACTCTGTTTCTAATGGATGTCTTTTCCATATTGGTGCCAGATTAGCAAGATACACTGCTAATGACTCCTACGTTGTATGGGCTGAACGTGTATGGGAATGGATGTACGGTATTGGCTTATTGACTGAAGGAGATTGGTGGTTCGTCTACGATGGTGTCAATGTTGGTGGAAATTGCACCAATCTCACCAAGTATCAATGGACTTACAACCAAGGCTTAATGTTAGCCGGATGTGCCTACTTATACAACTACACAGAGGATGAAAAATGGCTCAACCGTACCTTAAACCTTTTGACTGCCTCCAAGGTATTTTTCTCGGACATAAACGGTGAGAATGTTATGTACGAAGCTGCCTGTCAACCATCAAACAACTGTAATAACGATCAAAGATCGTTTAAGGCTTATTTCTCGCGTTTCTTGGGACTCACGTCGATTCTTGTACCCCAAACAAATTCCGTTATCAGGCAATGGTTAGTTGACTCGGCCAACTGGGCAAACAAGAACTCCTGTACTGGTGGATTCGACGGGCATACGTGTGGTTTGAATTGGTTTAATTCGACCGGTTGGGACGGTTATTGGGGTCTAGGAGAGCAAATTTCCGCCCTCGAGGTGACACAGAACTTGCTTACTTACGATTTACCTCCACCTTATACTGCCAATAATGGTGGATCTTCGGTAGGAAATCCAGCAGCTGGTTACGCTACCACTAACTCGAATGCGTCGCCATTGACTCTAGGCACGAAGGACAAGGCCGGAGCAGGAATCATTACTGCTGTGATCGGTGTATCATTGGTAGCATCGGGAGTGTGGTTAGTTCTTTAGAAGACAGTACTGTGTTTAAAAAATGTATTTGTATCGTGGTAAGGTAGAGTGTTTTATCGTAGGCTAACGGTAGAGTAGAGAATTCCTCTTATAAAGTTGTAAAGGGATAAAAATCACTTGCATCCCAAGCCTACTTCTTCTTGGGATCCACTCATAACTGCACCTCTTCAATTATTGATGTGCTCCAGATTTTTAAAACCATACATAGGTAAACTTCTTCTTATATCAAAAAAAAAAAAAAAAAAAAAAAAACAATTTCCAATATCTGTCCTCCCATTGCAATTGCACTATACCATCACCCTTGTCAATATCTTACTCCTAGGCTAATAATACGCTCTATTTAATCCCCTACCACCTCTCTTGCCAGTCTTTTGCAGTCAACCCTAAATATAATGTCACGTGAGCTTATCGGATGGTAGCGCTTGTTCCACCCCTCATAAGAAAATGTGAACTTGCCACAACTTTATAGATAAACTATAAACTAATGATCATTTGTTTCTTTCAAAGCATTGGTTTATCTCAGTGTAATTGTAAGACATGAGTGCTGAGGACCAGTTTACATCTGTTCAATGGGACAGGGGCGAAGTGGATTCCAGCACAACAAATGAAAGAGGATCCATTGCCGATAACAGTAATATGACGATAGTGGAAGAGGACGTGAATTCAGAAAACAACGATTTGCAACAACATCAAAGTCAGCAACAACTGCAGCGCAGAGATTCAGCAATTGATCATCAAAACAATCAGAGCCAGGCCCTGGGAACACCCGTAGAGCCATCGACTCTGAATTCAGATAGGAAGGGACTGGTTGGCAGTGGTGTAGTGGGTGCTGATAAGGATAATGTGTTACTGCCAACCGGATCTACAGGCGAGGAGAATCCTTCGAATCTGTTGTTAATCCTGAAACTGAATGAAAGAGAAAATCGAAGTCCAACTGCTAATAATGCAGAAACAGAGGCTGCTAATGCAGACGCTATTGCCGCTGCCATAGTGGCAGAACAGGCAAAAAACTTTGCGACGTATAAGATAGAAACCTCCGTTACTTCGCCTATAAGAGATTTAGATACTGCTTCCAAGCCATTCATATCTTATCTTGTTACTACCACCACAGATCATCCAGAGGTGCTAAAGTTGAGTAAGCATTCTTCTTCCTTAAGCGCCGCTACTTCCACTAATAATGATTCAGCATCAAATCTCAATGACAATGGTACTACGTCGCCAGCCAAAGAGGACACTCCATCTGCCGCACAGATATCAGCTCCTGGGGAATATTACTCCTTCTCGGTGCGTAGAAGGTATGGTGACTTTGCATTTCTCAACGAATGTCTCGCTAACGACTTCCCAGCAGTCATGATTCCACCTTTACCCTCCAAATCTAACTTGAAGTACCTAACAGGTGATACTTTCAATTCAGAATTTGTAAATAAAAGACTTCATTCGTTAGATCGATTTGTGAGGTTTATATTACAGCATAAGTCACTCTCACAACTGTCTGTCTTTCATCTTTTCATCAGCGACTCCAACGACTGGACTAATTTCACGAAGAACTTGCGATTAAAGGATATCAATTATGATGAATCCGGAAACTCGAGCTCCTCTGGAAATGGTTTTGTAAACAAAGTTGTAAATGAGGATTTGCTAACCGAAACAGTAATGAATTTTTTCACTTCTGGAAAGCACAAGAAGGAGACAAACAAAGACATTCTTGAAATTAATGACAAACTCAAGAAGATCTATGAGAACTTGATCAAATTGGATAAGATTTTTATAAGACTAAACCGAAAGAACCACGATTTAAGCGTGGATTACGATCATTTCCTGAAACAAATAATGAAACTCTCCTTGATACAAAATGCAGAATCCGTACCAACTACAGAACCATCTACATCTACAAAATCTGGAAATGAATCTTCTTTGGATGTAGACGCTGCAATCACAAACAACTTCAAGATCTTTGCTGAGTCTTTGGATTATTTCCTGAAGACCTGGGGCGAGTTGCACAAATATGTCGATGAAACTTTCCTTGTTTCTCTTAAAGATTGCTCTAGATATATTATCAGCTTGACTAATTTGATTGAACTACTTCACAACAAGAAGATAGATGTTCAAGTTCTTCAGAACTACTTGAAGAGAGCCAATAGTGAACTTGCTAGTTTTGGAGGTTCTGTGGGACAAGCAACATCTTCGCACCATCCACCCCCTAATCCAGTGATCCAATCCCATAACTTGGGAATTATAAACAACACCACTCAGTTAATAAAAGACACTATATCTACCTCAGCCACGCCGCATATTGCTTCAACTGCTACTGATGGTAAAATAGCCAAGCTCCAAGGTAAAGTAAGGGAATTCGAGGAAGCGATCGCCGCTCTGACCAGAGTAGTGAATGAATTAACCATCAAGATTATACATGAAGAGTATCCTAACTGGGATAAGTTTAATCGTAACGAGCTCAAGACGCTGATGTTGGGACTTTGTGATCAAGAGATAAAGTTCTACAAGGGTTTGGTGAACAACTGGAGCGATGTTGAGATGAAGTTGCTTAAGAGGTTGGACGAATTAAGTTAATCAACTCATTAAATAATTACTGTTTTATTGCATTTGTCTTCTTATATAATATATAATTCCTACTCGTCCCTTTTGCTCTACTTCTATATAAATATTCACTATTCACTACACATATAATGAATAATATAATATGTAGCAATTCTTCTAGCTTAACTGTCTTGCAATTTCAGTAGGTATGAGTCTCCATATCCATGTACTTCATGCATTTACTTTTTCTCGATACGATAGCTATTCTTGTACAGCTCATGTGGCGTTGCTTTGAAAGTAGCCTTATCATCATAAGAAGGATGAGGTATTTTCCAACTTTCTCCAAGATGCTGTGAAAGATACAGAACAACATCATCACAGTATCCAATCAAACTCAAATCAAAATCCCGATCTGGAAGTGGGTCCTTGTTGATCAAGATTCTGGGAGTTTTACGAGGCACCTTGTCAATGATGCTTGCAACGGGCTCAACCTTCAAGGATGTTCCGATTACTAGTACCAAATCACAACTCTTGCAATCTGGCTCTAGTAACCCATAGAAGCGTTTAGGCAAATCTTCTCCGAAAAAAGTGATGTCTGGCTTGATTACACCGTGTGTTATCACAGCCTCTTGGACTGTTTTCCAACACGTTGAGCAACGAGGTACGTGTTGATGTCTGATATGGTCGAAGATCTTGTGGCCCGCGAACCTGTTTCTGCATGTCAAGCAACTTGCCGATCCAAACGATCCATGACACTGGATGAGCTTTTCAGGCTCGATACCGGCTCTTGCTTCGAGGTTGTCGATATTTTGAGTGTAATTCCTTAATAGCTTATCCTTATCCTGTAGCAATTTGATAAACGAATGCAACATGGAATACTTGCCCTCTGGAGGTAATACCAAGTGAGCAATGGAGTAGAACACTCCTGGATCCTTCTGGAATGCTTGCATATCAAATACCTTCTGAGGATCCTTTAAGTTGAGATGTTCAAGTTGAGCATACAAACCCTTGAATGATCTGAAGTCAGGTATGCCTAGAGATGTCGAAATTCCGGCTCCCGATACGATCATGATACGTTTGGCCAGCTTTAAGTCCAGAAGCAAGTTGTCAATTGTGTATGTATTGGTTGGTGCTTGGTAATTGGCAAATGCATTGTAGTCTTGGTTGACCAGAGTATCCTTCAAGATCAAGCGGACGAGAATAGATGCCACCTGCTTGGTGGTAAGGACCTTATAATCGCTTATAGCCTCTCTGGGGTAACCCAAGTTAATTAATAGTTTACAAAGGTCATATCTTGAGGTCGTATCTGGAATAAAATCGTGAAGGAATTGCATGAGTCCACGTTCTCTTAAGTGGTGACGATAGAATGCAGTTAATCTAGGGTCTGGGACGTAAGTCATGATGTTCTCGGTGCCAGGAGCAGGCTTCTTTGGACGTGATGTCGTTTGCTTCTTTACGTTTTTGTTAAGCGGGGGTCTTCCTCTGGGTCTTGGTTTAGTAGTGGCATTAGCATTGGCATTATTAGGAGTATTTTTATTGTTTGTAGAATTAGTGGACTTGAACTTAGTCTTGGTTGTGATAGTGTTATTGCTGGCAGTGTCGACGTTGGAATTAGTGATGAGCTTGGTAGCATTATTAGTAGTAGTTGTATTTATGTGGCTTTCCAGTTTAGGGTGAGGGGTGTCTATCTTCGGTTCTGAATGAATATCACCAGAACTAGCTACTTGGACATTATCACTGGACTCTGGCGAAGAGGGCAACGATGAATGATTGTTGGTGGAAAACCTGTTAGTGTTTGTATCTGAGGCGCTTGATGACGAGCTACCAATATTATTGCCGACTCCGAGAGTTGTCATGCTAGTTGATTTATTAATTGCATTAAGCAAATTAAGGTTAGTAGTGTTGATGTATTTCTTGTGCCCAACAGATGAACGAGCCTTGTTTATTTTGGAAGAGGTAGGAGCAGGAGAGGCTGACGATCTAATGGCAGCGACAGACACTCCGGTTCTGGGGGCTCTAGACGAAGTCAGTGGGGGCAACGACGACGAAGGCGACAATGGGGAGAGCTGTACTTCCAACTGGCTGCTGGCAGATTGTAACAGGGCCATATTGAGCAATCAAGTGAACTCCGTTGTCTATATGTGTACTAATTAAATAACAAGAGATTAATTAAAGAATCTAGATTAAATTCCCACAACTGCCGTCTCAGTAAGCAGCGTAAAGATATATTTATCGCCAAAGAAACGCGATGGAAAGCTTTCAAAAAATTCGAAAAAAAAAAGCCTAAGTTGTTCCTACTTAATCACAACGATTTATCTGAAGTCTGGAATGCGACAATATCACAATTGTGTGTATTTCTGTGGCGAACCAGTTAAAAGCAGAGAAGGTAATAAATTATGTTTTGGATTTGCTAGTAAAAATTCTTCTTTTGTGAGCGAGGATTTCTTTTTTCTGGCGTCACGACGCTACCAATGTGAGCCGAAGAGGAAGAGGGAAACTGTCAGGGAGAATGGAAAGAAGGGGAAATACACATAGTTTATCTAAAAAGAAGAAGGGTTAGCTCATAGTGATATTGCGGCAGGGAAGACACAGTTTATTTCCGCTATTATGCTGTTAATAAATTTTCTTAATTTGTCAAATGGTATTTTTGATAATTATAACAAGATGTAATTATATATATACGGCACGGGCACAAAGGACGTATTTAATTCGGCTGGATGTTCAAATAAGAAGAGAATTAAACCCCCAGAAAGGGTACAATAGCTTCGCAAAAAGGCGTTTGCTATTCACATAGATTTGCTACCATTTCCGAAGCTCAATAATTTGGGCGTTTGTTTTGCGCCCTATTACACTTTACTTTGACAGGATGTGAGAGTGTTTACAATAAAATTCGAAATTGATCGACAATCTAATCCGTTACCGTATCTGACAGAAAAGACGAGATGTATGTCGGTTAATGCTATCTTTGAATCCCGCCAGGCTTAATTATAAGTATTTATTAAATAGGAATTTGCTTCTTAACCAGTGACAGATAGGTATATCTGGTACTCTCACGCGCTAGTTGATTATTTATAATTTGTAATGAATTCAATGGTGTTGAGATATTCTCACTTTTGAACTTTGAATGTTGAGTCTCAGATAGGTGCTATCAGCCATCAGTAAAAAGGGGTAAACCACGCTGAATTTTGAGAGCACTTTCCCTATAACGGATATTTTTGTTTGTTCGCGCTACCATTGATTAAACTTGCTGTTTTGCTAAATATTGTTGTAGCGAATTTAAAGTATTAGTGATAGTATCGATGACAACTGGAGAAGAAGAATGTCAAGTGTGACCTCATCTATACAACTTGGCTGCAAAGGTGGCATCACAATTTGTATATTTAATAAGAAGATTATGGAAAAATACAGATAGTATGGAATATCATCACTAGCTCTACTGGTGATTTGAATAATTTACTGTGGTTAATAAATCAGAAGTATGATCATCTGGCGGAGGATCTAATCTCTAAAAAATTACACGTACATTGGTTAGCACTCTTTCAGCAGGGTATATCAATGGGTAATTCATATTGCGCTACCAGTTTATTTTTAATTTATTTAGATTCAACCTGGACATATTTAAGGAGAACAAGAAAACTGCATAAATTAGGCTTAGTTTTATATAGAGGTCAGTAGAGGGATTTTCTTTAAGTTGTGGATGAAGTATCGAAAGGTCAACTACTATAGCTGGAGAGCTACCAATTTATAAATGCTTTTTGGCAATTCTTTAGTGTAGTTAAGTAAATCAGAATAATCATTCATAGATATGCTGTCTTGACCTCATGTAGTGTCATTATAGATACAGTTTTTTGCCATTTCTGTATATAAAAGGCAAAGTCTATTCCTAGTGAACACAAATCTCAGTAACATTCGGAGCTAACAACATTACCGACAATCATGCAAGGAATTTAAAGGAGTTTTTTTCTTCTATTACATTATAGTTTTCAATATCGAAGAGCAACTACCAATTTAGATCATAAGAATCCGTATATTGTAAATAGATTATATTATATTAACCTACTGTCTATATTTATCAAGTTGCAAACGGCTGTTTTTGTGAGTCGTGACATCTGTATGCGGGAAAGCCTATATAAATACTCGTGCCACAACTATATCCTTTATCTTAAGAAAGTACTGACCTATACATCAGTCAATAAAGTCTTGTAGCTCACCTTTAATCTCTGTGTTCGCTACTTTTTAAACGATCGTCAATACTATCATCATCATTGTCATCGCCATCATCATTAAGACGTTGATGCTCTTCATCATCGTCTTCGCCTAACTCAAATAGAGTATCCCCATTATCGTTGCTTGATGCACCTTCCTCAAAGGGATTTTGTATGATCTCCTTGTTATCGAGTTCTTCGTAACCAGGTGGACCATCGGTAGATTTAGGAAAGTTGTGTTGGTTCTCTCTGGATAACTCAAAGCTGTCATGCTCAGTATTGGCTGGACCTCTCTGTTCATCATCACTGTGACTTAACAAAGACAAATCATCTAGTTCAAACTCGTGTCCTTGGTGATATCCTTGGCCGTTAGCTCCACTCTCATCATCATCGACACCATCGCCGGTGGACAATTGCTGCGAAATAGCCAACATATAACTTGTCTCGGTTGGTCTCCATAACCAAGCAATTCCCATGAACACTAAGAAGAAAATCACACTTGGCCAGAATTCGAAAATGAAGAAAGCGGCCTTCCAGTGCTCTTCGATCATCTCTGTTGTGGACATACTCAAGTATATGATGGAAGACAAAATCAAACCACCAAATGTAAGGACAACAGACATGAAAATGATCCTGAAAAGGTTTTCATATAATTGTAACTTGATTACTTGACGCTGCTTGTGCAAGTTAGCATTTGTCTTTTTGATAGACACTAATATCATGATGTAATATATACTCAAGGTGATCGTAATAGGAATCAAAGGCAACAAACCAAGAATACTTCCCATGGAATTTTGATTCATCTCACTTGCAGCCGTGATCGATCTTGATGATCCGTTGTAATACGAAGCCACTAAGTAGATAGTTGAAGCGACAAAATGGCAAGCAGCCAAAATTTTACATTTGAACATAACGCTCTTGTTCAATTTCAATAGAACAACACCGTAACCCAATGAGATGCACAACAACAAAAAGAAAGAGAAAGTGATCTTAGCTGAGTTTAAAATCGATAAGAAGATCATGTAAAAGGTTACAAAAGCATTCGAGGGATTCTTCGTACGATTTACCAAATCATAGTATGACCACACCACCAAGGTGTCGAAGGTTAAGAACCCTAACATTGCCAACAAATATCTCTGTAATGGCAAAATCTGGTTCTCCTTTCTCTTTTTGAAAAATTGGAAACCGAAAAGTGCCAATGCAATGGCATAGCACAAGGTAAGAATACCGTATGCTGGCAACTTAGGAATTTCGGAAGCACTCAATTGTCCGAAAGCGTTTTGGAAATTGATGACACCCTTGTATTTCTTGTCATGATTGTACGTTGATACACAGTAATATCCTGTTTTATTGATTGGATAATGGAAATCAGCTTGGCCTAAGTGAATAAATTGCGAAGTCAAAATCGTGGTGTTGGTGACGTTGGTATTCAACAAGAACTTTCCTTTTTGCTTCTCGTCGCAGATTCCTAGAGTTTCTATGGCATAGTCGTCACATATATACTTGACGTGTCCATCTCCCAAATCCACACCGATGTTAGACAAGTCCTTGTACTCAAATATGACAAAACTGACGGAAATGTCTTCCTTATGGTCCTCTTTGTCCTTCTTTGGATCGTACTTGAGATTGTCGAACTGAGTCAATTGCAAGGTTATTTGAGGTTGTATTGACCCGCCCCAGTCTGATTTTGCATATACTCCCGCGCATCTTTGCGAATTGACGTCTTCGTCGAATATGGCTTTGTTGGCTCCTACCACATCAAAGAGAAGCGGAGCAGCTATCCACAATAGAGAAAATGGAACACCGAACTTCATCTTAACTAGCCTTGTTTCACTATTCCCTGCCTGAGATTTGTGATCGCAATGCTTTTTACAAATAATGATGTTTTGGTGATGGAAAATACAACTACATCTGAAGAGACCTCCGCTGATCTCCTTAATCTTCTGTGGGAAAAGTAGTAGGATAAATGTCGCAAAGGAATGTCGGCCATAGCCTGAATTAAAAGGCGCACCTGGCACGCGATGTCGTGGTGTTCCATTCAGATGGAGACAAAGTACTGGTGTATGGTTACTTTGTTTGTATTGCTTCATGTATCGCTGAATGTATTGCGGGTATGATGTTATTCTTTAATAGTGTAGTATGGGTTATGATGTAATATTCTTTCATAGTGAAGTATGGGTATGATGTGACTCTTTTATACTGTCAGTATGGGCGCTTTAGTAGTGTCAGTATGGGTGAGATGTTATTCTTTCATACTGTCAATACGGGTATATTACTTGCTGTACTTGTGCTATATGTTTGTTACGTCTTTAGATTTACTAATAAGATGTTGAATGATATTACATAACGTTCACTTGTCTACTAAACGCCTATATACCTGCCCAAATGGAACCTCCATTCTTGTAGATCTCCTTGGACAACTTGTCAAGTTGACTGTTCCAAGTGAGTAAGTGGTTGTGCAAAACTTGGACCTGGTCCAAGTTTAAGATTCTAGGCTGCAACCATGTGACCACAAGCACTTCATCAATTTGGTTGATATATCCCTTGATCAAGTCAAGGGAGAAGCATTTGATGATTAAGTGCTCCACGTCGTTTACAGGAGTACCGGTATACTCTGAGATCTCTGAGAAGCTCAAATGCTTATTTGTAGTCGGCTTCAATGAGATCAACTCCAAGAGTGACATAATAATAATCTTCTGCTTCAAGAACAAGTCGAATTTGGTTAAGAAAGGTGATCTCTGTAATGCAATTGCAAACCATTTGTTGAATTCCTTCAAGTTTCCGGCATTGAGATTCTGGATCAAGTGGTACAACCAGTTGTATGGGCTTGCTTCATCCTTGATCACTTCAAGAATATCATGCAAGATGAGTTCTCCAAAATTGTAGATCTTGTCTCCAAGAAGAGCAGCAATGCACAATTCATAGCAGAGTTTTACCTTCTCTTCCTCTGATAAGTTGTTATCCACAGAAGACAAGTATAACAATGCATTGAGGTAGTACAAGTTATAGTTCTCGGTCTTTCTGTAAAGCTCGCATCTTGCCAAGTAGAAAGCAGCGTTAATTTTGGCATTATCGAAGTTGTTGATGCTATCGTTAGAATCGAAGCGGTCAGTTAATTTACCTAAGATCTCTTCGGAAGCAGACAAATCGTCCAACAAGAGATAATGACGAGCGATCTGTAAATTGGCATAGATAACGGCCTCGTCGCTGGCTACAAGTTCTTTAAATTCCGCATCCTCTTCGTCTTTGATATTGTGTTCCCTCTTAAGTTCTTTAATGAACTGAGTCTTTAAAGCCAACAAGTTGTCCAAGGTATCTTGTGGCTTGTTGTTGAACGATTCCAATAAGAAGTCAACCACTTTAATAGGATTCAAATTCGAAGCAAACTGGTGAATAAACAAGTTGTATATCTTGTACTTGAGTTCTGGCGTGACTTCCACATTAGCTGGGTCGTAGAATGTATCGAGTGTAAGAGTCAATTGATGCCACAACTTTCTCTCGTAGAAGTCCTCCAATTGGTAGAGGATGTTTATTAAGTCTGCCGAGTCTGTTTCCAGTCTGATTGTTGCCAATACTGTTGAGACATCGTTGTCCAAGTCCATTGCCGACATTGTGTCTGTTATGGTTTTTAATATGTTACTACTTCTAATGTTGTAAGGACTTTACCTTGTTTAATGCTAAAGAGTATCTTGTTCATATACTTAACCGCTGAACAAATCTGTCGTGTCTTAACTATGAGAGATTGCCACCTTGAAAATGAACTGGAAAAGGGGTTGTGTGCAGGTTGGTGATTATTATGGTTGAGATGACGCTACCATGTATGAGAAGAGTATATATGTCATGGGGTCGGTAAATGGGGTTAGAGACTGGGTTTTTGAAGTTTTGAAGGCTATAAAGTGAATTAACTAGGTAATATAGTATATAAGTGTTGTTTTATCAACAATAAAATGTTGGGATGTATGTTTTTCATTGTAGTGTTGTTTGTCCATGAGTTGTGAATCGGTAAAACCTCAAAAAAAAAATGTTAAAGGTGAGATTGTGTGCGATTACTGCGAAAAATGACGATTAGGTCTTGTGATAGTAAAGATGGAAGTAGTTATAAAGTTGTGGATAGTGGTGTGAAATTATCAGTTGATCGTAGCTTATGGGGGTTCTTCACCCAAACCTCCATGCGAAATAGTGAAAAAAATAAAAAAAAAGGATGTCTATTGCAAGCAATTGAAGAAAGATCGGAATGGGCCAAAGTAACAATGTTGAGAATCTAAAACAAAAAAAATGTACAAGTGAAAATATACAAATAATTGTCAAGTGCTGTCACCTTCTTTCACCTAAATATATACGCATTTATCCATTTACTAATACACGCACATACATATATATAAATAAAACCTTCCATATTATCCAAATATGTCTATTAGAATTTTGCATCCTAGGAACTGTGATTTCGTCAAGACATCGAATTCCACATTAAACTGACGTGTCACTCTCCATTTGTGCAATCCAAGTCAACAGGCTTCGTTCATTTAAACCTCCTCGCTCACTGACTGTTTGAATTCTTCCCAGTTGTTCAAATTTTCGGTGAATAGTTCTTTACCGCTCTTTATGTAACTGATCATCAACCGCAACCACTTCTTCTCTAATTCCTTCAAGAATTCATTGAACGTTTTAATCAATTCCTGCGTTAAGTTGATCATATCTCTATCGCACATCTCAATTAACTGATTCAACTTATTCAATTCCTTCTCGATTTGGTTATATTTGAACTTGAAGTTGTTCGCCTGCGGAAGGTGCTGACTCTTATTACTGCCAGAACTTTGTAATTCCTCAGGCGCAAGGTTAAATGAATACAGTTTGTTGTTCCCTCCAAATAATCCATACCATGACTTTTTATTCTGCAATCCCTGTGTTCTTCTTTTACGTGATTCAAGTTTTTGAAGTGCGTTGGTGATTGTTGGACTATTAAGATCTTTCAAATGATCGAGAGTTGCGTTTTGTGAGTCGCCATTGTTATTATTCGCATTGCTAATGGCAGTGGCTAGCGATGTAGACGTTGCATTGGTCAAGTTCAAGAGCTCTTGGAACTTGTTGAATTTTAGTTTGTAAAGTATCTTAAACTGAATGATCTTGTACTTGTAAAATTTAATGAGTGTAAGACTGGATAAGTAATACTGGATCAACTGGTGGATGGGCTCCTGCCATTCCGGAATCACATGGTTTATAATGAAGCTTTCAAAGTTTAGGAAGCTACTATCTATGGTGGAACCAAATTTCTCAATCGTAACACTGAGGTTGTTGTTGCTTGGTACTGTAGAATTCATTGTATGATTTGAAGACTCGAATATCTGCAACGAGAAATTGTTCAAGTTTCCTCCAAGCTCAACCAAATTATTAACAACACCCTTGTAGTTTTTGACATTACGAGAGTTGAGCTTGTTGAGGTCTTGGAGGATCTTGATTATGTTATGGAACTTAATTTCAAAAAGCGTCAAACTGGAAGGTATTTCAGTGAATTTATGGTCCTCAACGATTGTTATGTCGGACATGTCTGCTTCATTTTTATAGTAGTCACTGCTCTTGAATTCAAATAACTTGATCTGTTCATTCAAGCGCTTCCATTCCTCATTCAATTTCTTCAATGAACTTAAATTATCAATATTTGAGTCAAATTCGAATCCGTTAACCAACGGGAGCAAGGAGTACAAACCAGTTTGATCTGTCGGATCTACTGGGTTGGACAATAGAAGATTATTAGGAATCAAATTCACTGGCGGCTCATGCAACGCGTTGTACCAACACAATTCGTAATTAGGATCTAAGAATTTATGCAATAAGGAACATTCCTTTAATTTTGGGGAAGATTCAAATATGACATCAACCAAAAACCTCTTGAAGTACCTCTTTCTCATCTCGATGATGTTTATCTCATTTGAATTGTTTATGGAGTTTATTAAATATGTGAAAATTGAATGCTTTTCGGGTATTGGTGGAATAATAAGGGTGGGAAACAATCTAATCAAATTGTCCCTTAATGATTTGAACTCTGAGTATCTGCGTTTAACTATAATCAGTATGGAATTATCAGGAAGCGATAACTGAATGGTGTACACAATGACCGAAGAGTTCACTAATCTTTCACTGGATACAATGTCTATTTGCAATTCCGGGTCTTCTAGGAGCTGTCCGATCTTGTTTGACAACCCGATGGTGCTATTCACAAGATCTGTACCACCATTCTTAACTGAGTCTGGCGACTCAAGGCCCGTAGACGTGTACGGGGGTGGTGGGGGAGGATTTGGATGGGTGGGATTTGGTGACGATAACGACGGATTTATAGACATTCCGTTGAAGTTAATTCTGCCGTATGGATCGTTCAAGATGGATTGGTTCCCATAGAATGAAGGGTTGTTGTCTTGCTCAATGTCTTCGAACAAGTTATCGTTCGAGTTCATCTTTTGTTGTTTATTTATGCTTTTCTGTGTATTCTGTACTTATTAACAGAAAGTGGTTGGCTTTTTTACCCTATTTTGGATGTGATGTACATGCAACTGTATAGCCTCCGATAAGGATGAATGTGGCAACCACAGTAATACTTTGAGTGGTGATGGAATAAGTACTAAGAGTCGGATTCTGTTCTCCAAAACTTGTCAATACCCTTAGATGGTATATATGCAGTTGTTGGAAATGCTATGAGGTCCAACTACTATCCTGATGGACCACTGTGATGAACTTACTGTGTTTATCAGTGACTGGTTACTGTCTTTTGCTGTTTTGTAGTAACGAATGTTTTTGTATGGAGGAGTATTCTGCAGGAGCGAGAATGAAGAGAGTTTGTCGTATTTGTAGGGTTTTGTATCTGAGACATGTCTGAGAAGACATGTTTTGCGACTCTGTATGGGGTTGATCCATGGATTGAACGTTTTGCGACACGGTTGCGACACGGTGCGACTGTTTGCGACGAAATTTGGGGCAGCTGCGACAATGAAAAAGCATCTGAAGACACATAGGGCAAAATACACAGAGAACTTCAGCCGTTGACATATCTTCCCCACAAAGCATGCAATAGAGGTAATCCAGGGAGTTTAAGAAAGTTTCAATGTCCATGCAATACGGAGGTTTCATTCGAGTTTTGTGGGGAGCTTCAATGACTGCTTAGTCAGTCTTTCACAGAAGACCCCCTCCACCAAAAAAAAAAAAGCGGATAACAACTTGCGACATGCACACATACTTTACAGCAACATATAATTTTAAAGATATATTAACCAAATAGAATTAAGGCAGCACGGATATCACAAGCGAACCTAAAATGTGCCAAATATCCTCTATATCGAGAATCCGAAAATGGGTTACGTCAACCCCTCACAAGGCTGAACTTCGGTGGCCATGGACTTGATTTGTAAGATGACTTGGGTCCTAGGCAAAATCTCACTTTGTGTCTCGGATTAACCTCAAGCATGCAATAACCCTGAGGATACCAAAACCACAATTTCTGCCACTTGCATTTCAATCGTTTACGAATTCCTGTGTTGACGGTGGGCAATTCGACGACACCAGAGACAAATTTCACTGAAGCGTCACTACTTGCCAACATTACACTCGGTATCTCCATAGAAGACATGGCAGCTGAAAAAGGCAACCCCGGTCGGTGTATTCGGCGACCTTCCTCTTTAGCAGACTCCGAAGTTACCATATGTTCCCTAATACGCAGAACCATATCTGGATAGAAGCATAATTGTTAAAAGCGGATGCACAAACAACTGCAAAAAGGGCTTTGGTTCCGCAGTTTCTTCGTGTGCGCGCTTCCTTTTCTTAACGCCGGCACAATATCCGAATTTGTTTTCATCCGGCAATAACGTAGACTTTCAGTCTTCTCCTATCAAATTTCTGACTAAGTCCGCTTTAACAACGCTCACAGGTGTCATTGAATCTGTTCTACGCCATCTGCTGCATTCTAGGCCTCACTTTTGGAGCACTTTGTAGAGAAATGCCTTTATTTGTACTCATTCTGTGTTTTTGCCCTCTGTCAATTCCTGTCACTCGGGAATTCCAAATACGGCAATACTGGCCCAGCGCGGGTTTTGTTCCTGGGTTACCTCCGATATCAGATCTTCATATTTAGATCACTATTTGTCATATTTTGGATTTTAACTGTCTTCTCCTTTCAAATGTATTTATCGAAGAACTACGTTCTTACTTCTACATAGATCAAGGTTTCTCAATAGCTCACAGCTACTTAAAAGTCTAGTTGATATCATCATTCAACTACCATTTTTCTCGGTCCACTCAAAGGGCTAAGAACTGTGCGGCATGCAATACACTTTCAGTGCAACAGAACAACGGGGACCAACCATCACGGACAGTGGTTCATCCAAGCCGAAAAAATTACAATTCCGACATGTGGAACCTCAACAGTCAGATAAACATCAAGGTCCTCCTGAGAGCCCTACCGTAAGCCCTACCGAGAGCGAAGAATCCCAAACCTCTTCAAGGTCTGCTCCAAAAAAGAGGCATAGGCTCACTTTGGTTTGCAATAATTGCAAAAAACGCAAAATAAAGTGCAACAAGCAGTTACCATGTGACTCTTGTACCAAATCCAATATAGAAAGCTCTTGCACGTATGACTCTGTTCCTGGTGGACTTGAAGAGAGTCTGGGTATAGTCTTACCTTATATTTCCAGCGCCCGTAGACCTATACTATTAGAGAATAACCTGACGGCCGTTACTAAAAAAAAGCATAAAATACGTAAAACCAGCTCCGACAAGAATGATGAAGTAAAGATATTAGACGTATACAAACGGGAATTGGAAGTCTTAAAAGAGCGTATCAAGCACTTGGAATCGATTAACAATCTTCAGTCATTTCCCGCTACCCCATCAGATTCTCACGAGCAAACTGTTATATCCGACAATGCTTCTGTTAGGTACCAAGCGGTTGCGTCTACTCCCCAACTTCAGGTTTCTAGAATTTCCAATATGGAATATACTCCTCCGCTAGGAGTTTCTGCAACGCCGTTGTCGCTACCAACGTATTCTCCACCTTTCAACCAACCTGTCAAATTGGCTCCTATTAACTGGAAATCTGGAATCGCTTCGCCTTCATCTGTATCTTCATCATCAGATGAGTCGTCAAGTCCAAAAAAAGTTTCTGAAGAACCTCCGATAGGGAATTCACATTTCTTAACTTCAATTCTAGGGGTGAATCCGGTCTTCCAACATCGAGCAGGCATAAACTTTTATAAATTTTCTAACAGTAATCCCTTCAGTTGGGCATGTCTAATGAAGAGCGATGACAACTTGAGCTTGCTATTGCGGTATATTTCAACGCAACACGCTGTTCTAGACGAAGATATCGGCTATCCTAAGAGTCGTGAAGATGATATGAAATCAAGTGCCATAATTCTGTACAAGAAGTTGATTAGAAGTACAGTGCATAAAAGTAAAACGGGAGATCAACATGATATCCTAAGCAGCATTTCTGAAGTCTTACCTCAGCGGCATATCATTTGGTTGCTTGTGTATCGGTACTTTGAGTATTTGTATCCCTTCATTCCATTTTTGGATCAAAGGACATTCCTTGATGATGTGGAGAGATTGCTTGGGCCAGATATAGAAGAAAACTGGCAAACCGACACCCATTGGAAATTGAATACGAATAGCAACGAGTACGATGTTGCTGTAATAGGCACATTACTTGTGGTGGTGAGATTTTCATACCTTTCCTTGCTAAAGAATAATGATGATTTCAATATGAAATCTCTAGAAGAGGACCCCTCGTTGCCTGCATTGCCGAAGTACAAGTTGTTGTTGCGGTATCCTATTGGTTTGGATGTAATGGAATTGGCCAGACACTGCTTGCGATCCCTTGATGTGGGTAAAAAGACAAAAATATATACTTTAGAGGTAGTACAATTCTTGTACTTCATGCGCTTTTATCTTCGGTATCTGCCCGAAGACGGTAGTACATCGGATGAGATAAACTATCATGAGGTGAGTGTCAATGCTGCACTTCAGTTGAATTTGAATATTGACCCTGAACGGGTATGTCCAGAGGCTAATCCACGAATTAAGAATTTAAGAAGAAAGATGTGGTACTTCTTAGTTATAGCAGATATTCATAATAGCCTCACATTTGGTAACCATTTGTATATCCAAGATGAGATATATGACACTGAAAACGTCTACATAACTGAGGAAAACAGCAACCTTGTTAATAACGTGGAAAAAGAGAGATACCTTTTCGAAAATATTCATCAACACTCATATAAATTTCATTCTAGGATGAAAACAATGTTGAAATTCATATTAGACAGCTCTATCAGTACTCCGTTAAGCAGTATTATGGATATTTTAAATGATTTCGAAATAATGGTGAATGAATTTTTTGGAGGATCTCTGGTTATGAACTTAGTTGACGAGAACTACATCTGCGTAAAATGCAACAAGGGAGGTAAAGTCAATGTCTTGAATGAAGATTATATTTTATCTTCTTCCAACTACCAAAGAATACATGCCATCAAAATCTTTCTATCCATCAACAACTTTTTGACGACAATCTATTATTACATATATCTTTACTACTGGAATATTCTGAGTAATACGGCATGGTTTTACTTGAAAAAGTGTTTGATCTACATGAACGAATTGGTCCCCAAGTACTATCAGTTGTTGAATCGCTCAAAGTCTTACTGTGACTTTATCATAAATCCAACTTTGCAAGGTTACGTTCATAAATCATGTCAGATCTACCTTTCCTTGATTGTTAAATTTTCTTCAGATCCAGTAGCAGTTGAATTTCGCTCTTCGTTGATCAAGACATACAAAATATTGATTAGCTTAGTTGGTGGTTTGGGTAAAAGGTATTACTATTCCTGGAAAATTGCAAAGGGCCATTCATACTTCATGGGAGTAACTGCAACGGAAGAATGGATGCTGTGGTTGTCTAAGAATAGAGGCATACAAGAATCCTTGAGTCAGTATCAGATCAATGAACTTGGAAAAATTGTAGATTATTGCTTGGAAAGAACATCAGAGGAGAGGTTGCGTTGGCAGAAGTCACTACCAATGAGAACGACTGAAGTTTCAGTCGAATGCACACCAAAGGCTGAACTGTCTTCTGTGGAAAGCGATAGTACTGGACAGGACAGTAACTCCATTAGCTCCTTGACAGCGACAACGCCAGGCGTCATCGATATCGACCAGCAGTGGATCGACTTAATATCTGACCTCCGCAACGACCCAGCAACTAAAGAATTGACATTGTTTGATTTATATAAAGAATTATGAAGCTGCAAATATTTTATAGACTGTCACGTGTACTGGATCGTTATCTAATTGGGAAGGGAAACAGCTTTAATTTGAATAGAATATTCCGGATTCGTCATAATATTTCTCATTGTAGTCACTAGACTAAAACTGTCGATCTAGTGGCAGGGCAATAGCCCCCTTGACCTCGGTGTTCAGTCTAGCAATGTTCCCTGGCATAAATAACCGGAATGAGGTAATTTTACGATCTCCCGTTTATCTTCAAGGGGTTCCAAGATATAAAACTTCACATGGATTCTACTTCCATCTAGGTACGCCACTCGCCCTGGTGTCGTTCCATGCTATTTAGCATGCTTAACATGTTCTTTATGTCAAGAACAATGGCCTCATGTAAAGGACTGAAACTTTCAAAAGTCTAATTTCACACCAAAAAACCATAACAACGGGTTTCCAGTGCCAAACTGATTAAGCCTCTGTGCAAGGTTTGCATTGGAAGCACTTCACTACAGAGAATCGCGTAAGGTAAGATGTTCACTGTTAATTAATGGCATGAATCCATGTGGCGTCCACGATTTGCTAGGTTGAAAGCATGTCATTAGCTTATCTAAGGATCCGACAAGGACCACATGGACCGTTTTTCTGCAACCATTTATGCAATCCTGTGGATACGCCTATGCTAAAAGCATCAAATGCATCCTCATGCACAATTTTGTTATTTACATGCCGTCCCAATTACATTTTGTTCCTTGTGCACCGCAATCAACGGCCACAATCACATAAACTTTGAATAGAAATAAGATTTGTGGGAATCAGGGGAGGCTAGGCGGCAAAAATGAAAGACTATTGTGGATTTGTTGAGTGTAACGCCTGCAGTTATTTTTGTCTTCGTAGTGTGTACGATGGGGCGACACGTTAAGGATGAGCAAAATTTTAGGGCACTATTGGAGGACAAAGTTAGTTGCAAGTGTCTACCACGGTTTCGTTCGAACCACGGGTGGAGTTGCCTGGTGGGTGAACGGATTACGAAGGCTTACTTGACGGAGGAGATCCACGTCAAAGAAGCTGGAAATTTTCTTCGACTTGATGACACAATCCGTTGTGGGGGGTGAAAACAATGGCGATTTTTTGTCTGTCCGATAAACTTATGGCACACACCATTTCTCACCCATTAAAAATGCTACCACACAATGGAACCCACCCATGCAATTCATTTCCAGCCTCAAACACACAAATAACAAATAACGATAAATAACAAATAACCTTTTTCTTTAATACCGCATACATAACGTAAGGTACTCTCACTATTTGTCTCCACTAAGTCTCCACTCTACTCCACTCCACTCCATTCCCACTGTGAACCCATGTTCCATGTGTTAGCCCTTTCCCTCTCTGCCGCCATATCTCTGCCTCCCATGCTACCAGCCGTTTCGAGGCAGCCTCCTGTCTGTCCCTTTTATTCTCTCACCCAACCGTCGCTGGCGAAAATTCTTATCGCGGCATAAATTCCGAATGTGTGTTAACGCAAAAAAATTTCACTCCGGTTTGGGAGTATTCCCTTTTGGTTATGAGATTGTTATACTCTGTGATTTTATATATATTAGGAATTCTCATGTATGGTGATAAAAAAAACGAAGACATTGAAATGTCAGTTGTGACACAGTAGTCTATTTTTTTATTACATTCGTTGTTCTTCTTTCAAATCACCATCTGTCCGTGGTGTAGTGTTAGCCGTTCGCTCTAAAGCACTGTCTACAGCCCCGTTGCAGCAGCATAATGATTAAGATCTCTAAAATCCTACTATTGGTGGGTGCCATTATCACCACCATCAACCTTCTGTATGTTATCCACAATTACATCCACGACACAACAAAGACTTCGTTCGTTCACCACATATCCAAGACTGCCCAGAAAACAATGGAATCTCTCAGCAGGGCTACCAAGTCCCAGGGCTCCTCTACCACGGACGACTACTCACTCGTGGGCTACCACCATAACAGCTTCAACAACTTCATGGTGATCGAAAAGCACTTCAAAACTTTCATCAAGGATGACACCGACGTCACTCAAGTGTGGTCTTTTGTCAACACCGACTTTGCATCCGGTAAGTTGAAATACGATATCAAGTTTATCAACGGTTACAACTACCAGGACTTGATTGCAACCACCACCGAATTCACATTGGAAAAGTTGAACGGATCCTACGTGGAAAAGTTTGATTCCGAAAGAAAGTTCATCGATGCATTCAAAAAGTTCTTTGATGAGCTCTTTACTCTTATCGAAGACTGTGACCCAGGCTTTGACGGCATCAATGATGATGAGCACTACAAGAAGTCCTTAGAAGCAAATAAATACCCTCATTTGAACGGTAGAATGGATCTTTATGGTGGACATCTCCGTGAAAACTACCTCGTGGAGCCTATTAGAACCAAAGAAATGTTGGAAAGCTTCCTTGAAGTCTCTGAATATGAAGTAGCCCAGCTTAAGAGGTCACATGAGGCCTTTTTGAGCAAAATGCCTACTGACTGGCCTTCAGAATTGACTTATTTCAACAAATTCAACCGTTTCATGAAGGGTGATGGTATTGTGTATCTTGGAGGAGGAGAATACTATCAATTAGCATTCCTTTCCATCAAGACTTTACGTTCGAATGGTTCAAAGTTGCCAGTTGAGGTTATCATTCCAACTCCAGAAGAGTATGATGTAGACTTCTGTAATAAGCTTTTGCCAATGCTTAGTGGTGAATGTAAACTTATGACAGACTTCTTACCTGATAGTATTATGCACAACATTACCGGTTACCAGTTGAAAAATGTTGCCCTACTCATCTCCTCGTTTGAAAGAATCCTCTATTTGGATGCTGATAACATTCCTATCAAGAACCCAGATGCTTTTTTCAACAACAAGCCATTCATCAACAAGCACCTTGTTCTCTGGCCTGACTTATGGAGAAGATCTACCTCCCCAAGCTTCTACGATATTGCTGGTATCAAGGTCGACTACAAGAACCGTGTTCGTAACAGTTACTTCCGTGGTGACGCCCGTGGTGCCTTGGTGGATCACACAAAGTATTCAATGCATGATTGTCAAGGTGCGATACCGGAAGCATCCAGTGAAACAGGTCAAATGCTTATAAATAAGCGAGTACATTTCAAGACGTTGATTCTATCTATGTACTATAACTTCTATGGTCCGAACTATTACTACCCCTTATTATCGCAAGGTGCTGCAGGAGAGGGTGATAAGGAGACTTTTATTGCTGCTGCCCACAAACTCGACTTGCCATACTACCAAGTGAAGGAATTTAACCGTGAATTTGGACCTCCAAATGAATACAACCAGCATCAGTTTTACGGCATGGGTCAATATGATCCAATAGTTGATTACATCCAGTCGAATGAAGATGTTGAAGATGTCGGTGATGAAATAGTTGACTATTATTCCACGGACAAGCCAACTTATGCTAAGCATAATGAAGACACAGTGATCAATAACTATCACTACCATGTTTTCAAGGCATCTTCTCTCTTCTTCCTCCATGCCAACTGGCCAAAGTGGCTTCTTGAAGAAGTTTTCATCGAAAACTACCATGGTAGAGGACCATTTGATGGAGATGAATTAAGAAGAAGGTTGTATGGTAAAGATATGCCTAAGGAGTTGGGAGGATACGATTTTGAATTAGTGATCATGAAGAATTTAAGGTGGTGTTTCTGTGAAGTTACCCAGTTTAGAATGACTGATGTTCCCGATTTCGGAACTCCAGAAAGAACCAAGATTTGTGAACAGATTGAAGAGCAGTTACAATACTTAAAAGAAAACAAGCCTTGAGAGCGCTGTACACCGTGCAATATCTATTAACTATTCTTGATAGCACGAGATTTCGCCCTACATTGGAACTATGTATATTATCAAAACGGAGGAGGATACAAAGCTTAGCTCCCGTTAAATATTTGTTTGTATGCAAATTTAGCATTATAAGTGTAAATAATTGGATCTGAAGTCTTGTAGTGGAGAATCAGAAGAGGAGACTATTTGCATTTAGTATATTATCTTTAAGTCTACTATATCACGTCCAAAAAGTTGTAATCCGTGTGTCATTAGTTAATGGCACTCCTCTTAATCTAGCTTTCTCATTTGACACCTTGCCAAGCTATTCGTTTTTCAAGTTCTCTAATCCATTTTCCATTTACAAAACAATAGATACCTTCTCAACTCGTTTTTTGTAATAATATGACAAATTTATATAATTTTCTTGATATTAATGGATATCTTCTTCAAAGGCGCAACCTGCTTTGGCGGCGTCTACTAGAATAATGGTGTTGCTTGGATGAGTTGTAATTTTTCATACCTTCTAATATTCAGTAGTAAAGAGGAAGGACGGCATCTGGAAATGCATATTTTGCACCCATTAAATAATGGCGCAAGTCTAATTTAGGGAAGGGAAGTCAAAGACAAAAAAAATTCTATGCATTTTGTTTTTATATGAAGTTGCCAATAACTATGTCAGGATATAATAAGAGATTATCAAGCTATAGGTAACTTAAGATGGCAAAGCCAATAAGGAAGAAGAGCATATACTTTATGGAAATTTTTTGGAATTTTGGTTGCGGCATGGATCTTTTTTAAAATTGTTTTATGATGCTTGGCTGAAAATTCAGTGTGTCTTTTTTTCAGCAAATGGAGGGTTGGCCGAGTGGTCTAAGGCGGCAGACTTAAGATCTGCTGGACGGTTGTCCGCGCGAGTTCGAACCTCGCATCCTTCATTATTTTTTGATTTTTGTCTTCATGGGTTTCATTTGGTTTGCAGCCTATTTTATACATGTATAATTCTTTTATAGTTATGTGACTTATTCTTTTATTTTACTTTGAAAATGTACCTATGTCCTATTCTATTATCTAAAATTTAAATCATCCCATTAGTCGTCGTCTTCCATGTCGTCTTCACTCTCAGACAGGCTTTGGTCGTCACTGTCACCATCTTCTTCTCTGTGACTACCACTACCACTGTCATCTTCGTCATCATCGTCTTCATTGCTTGGATTCACTTCAGACCATTCCACATAGTTCTTGCTAACTATCTTTTTACAGAAAGGCAAAACAAGAGGGTCAAATGGGAAGTAGGCTTCAAGATCTAAAAATTCCTGTTTCAGCTTGAAGTTACCCACAGCTGAAGGTAAACCTGCTTGTCCATTAGTCTGAAGCATTCTTTCTCTCTTATTATGCTCAATAATTGAGTAACAATAACAAACATTTAACTTTGCAGCGATTTTAGCAAAGATATAGACCACTGTCTCATCACAGAATTTTAATGGGTTGAACTTGGCAAGGATTACTCTCTGAATAAACTTGTCCAAGTCACATTCCCACTCTGAATCACTTGAAGATTCAGCAAGTGAGGAAACCTCACCATCGCCATTCTTAACCAACAACTTATGTCTAAAACAGAAGATGTATAATAAAGCTTGAAATGCAGCATAAAACAACTTGAATCTCTCCATACCACCGGTAGTTTTGGAGCCATTATTGAGACTGTTCACGTTGGATTCGAAGTCGGCAATTTCGCATTCTCTTTCGATAATATATTTGTTAAGCCAGCCGATAAGATAGCTGACAATGAAGACAACTTGATGCCTAGAAAGGTTTTTTGCTCTGGCAATATATGAAGACAAATATTGCATAGCCTTAAGCCTTTTCTCCAAAATTTCATTTGGATTGAATGCAACATCTATAAGAAGAACCAAAAATGAATCGGCTAATTCTGGTTGATACTGAGAGATGTGGAACATCACAAACTGAATCAGCTTAGTGAAATGAGTAGGTAAAATGTGACTTTTGAATAAGGAGGTGATGGTGTTGAATAAGTTCACTCCATTTAAATTGTTCAACTCCTCTTCTGTGAAAGAAGTAGATGTAGTGGTTAAGAGTAGACCGATAATCGAGTCCAACTTTGACAGGAGCGCTTTTATGTTGTCGGTAGAGTTTACTGGATTGAGCATGTACTGTATCTCCCCATCTTCACCGTCTTCATTATCATCATTTGTAGGATCTATTGTTCCATCTACATCGATATCGTCTTCATCATCTTCTCCATCGTCATCATCGTCCTGGTCATCATCATCTCCGTTTATCAAATCCTCTATCTCATCATCATCTATATCATCCAACTCATTCTGTAACTCCACGTCCAACTTAATGCAGCATTCCACTATCAATTGCCAGGTGTTGAACTGGATTTCCGGGCAATATTCTCTAATCTTCATCAAGTTGGCGACATAGTTGGTCAACTCAGTTGTACTGGAAGAGAGATGATGAGGGAAATTCCTCTGAAGTGTTTGTGGCAAAGAGTTAATGCAAGTGGGAATATACCTCACAATCTTTGACAATATTTCATGATGGGTTATCTTTCTCTCAGTTTGAGTAGGGTTGAACATGCCGAACTCAAATATGAGCTTATTCGTCACGTCTTGTAAGTATTTAGGAAAAGACGAAACGAGGACGCTCAAGAAATGGGAGTACAAGTCTATAAATCTGTTATAGATGTCCTTGTCCTGAGCTGCTTCTTTGATCTCAAGCCACTGGTAGTCCAAAATGGCTGAGATAAGTGAGCGGCATGATTTATTGTCTAGTTTGGAGATGTTTGAAATTAGGCTATTTAAGACTATATTGAAATGCAAGAGAGAAATCGACTCTTTGTGTGCTGGGGGCAAGCTGATTTTGTCGGTTAAGGTATTGATCTGTGCTGGATCATTCTATAATTGTAGTTAGTAATGGGCCCTTTGCGATGCGCCGTCCTCTAAGGCATCTCTTTGAAATCGGTCTCGGACCAAAAAAACTAGTAAAACTTACCTTGTCCATAGACTCAAGTGCTGATTTTACGTAGGTAGAGTACATCTTTTCGGAGAAGACGGTGTCATTGCTGTCCTGAGCCATGTCTTTAGACTCCATCTTTAGTTTTTTCAGGAGGAGAGAAGCCTCCTTGGGGTTTGTGCTAGGAAGCGTTCGTTTCCTTGTTATTGGCTCGTGCAAGGACATTATCATATTCTCTTCACTAACGGCACGAGTATGTATTTCTTCTTCTGTCTTGTTCACGACCTTTTGAGTGATAATGTTTGCCTTGTTCTCTAAATGAATAGTGTAAGGAGAAGAGGTCAAAACTTTTTTTGTTATATCTTTTTTATGAGCCGCACTGGTGTCGCACTGAGACAATGAATGTCGCAATGAATGAGCCACAAGAGTAGTGTGATAGGAAGACGTACAGGGAGGAGTTTATGTTAATTCAAGAAGACGGAATGAATTTAGTTGGAGGAAGTTAGAAGAGTAGTTTGCACTTGATCGAAGAATACTAATAGAAGGTTATTTTTTGGTTTGGTGGACGATATTATATTTACGTTAGAAGAAAAAGAGATTTGATAGTGCAACTTTGATGTCTGATGAGAAGAGACTATTTATTGATTTAATGATGTAGATGGATGAATTCACCATTTTTATTTGCTGTCCCCCAGACAATGCGGATTCAGTGTTTGCAGAATAGCAGATTATTATTATTATTACTATTATTAATACATTGGAAAATGCAAAAAAAAAAAAAAAAATTCAATGTAACCCTTCAAACTCTTCACACATTGATTTAAACTCACTTATAGAGTATCTAACAGAGCATCCACAGACTGATGGAACAAGGTCAGGAACTTAAGACACAAAACAAGTCTTCAACACTATAACCAAGATATCATTTCTTTCCTTCTTAGCTACAACTTTTCAACTTCCACCCCTCCAAACTCCCCCACTTCTACTTACTTCCCATCACAGCATCCCAACATGTGCTTCATATTGCAGCCATAAAAGTCTCTCCAGACATCAAACATTATATGCAGGTCACCATATCACCTTGTAATACATTTGAAATAGGTTATCGAATCAGTTAGAATGATAAAACTATTTATCTCCTTAACAATGAGTAGTACAAATATAATACTGGTACATTCAGTAACACTTCTTAATATATCTGACCATGTCACTCGACAGCTGAATACCAATTTTGGTGTGTTGGTTGGAAGAGTAACCGACGGCAATTGTGTTGTACATACTTCGTTTGAGCTTCTCTTTGAAAAGGACAATACTACAATTGACATGCATTATCTATACAAAAGATTTGTACAATTCAAAACAGTGTTGCCCCAATATACTATAGTGGGATTGTACCATATACGAGATAACTTGGCACCAGATGATACCACATTGGATGCCATGACCCAACTTCAAGGCATTAATGATGCTCTCAAGAAGTACGCCAACAGCGGCGAAGAGAGTTCCACATCTTTCTATGTCATTGTCAATCCAAAAGACTTTCGCGAGGTCCACGATAAACAAGTCGATGCATTGCCATTACAGGGCTACTTGTTCCCTGAAAATTGGACTGTAACAACGGTGATCAGCTCTAATGAGAGTGAAAATATAGCAACTTATACCGTGGCCAACAATAAGGATTACTTTTCTACAGAGAAGTCAAAAGATGTCACGTCCAATGAAATAACGACGGCTCAAAGTAACAAAGAAATAGCAGTCAGTATCAACCATCTTCAGGAGAAGCTTGTGAAGATATTGCAATACGTGGAGTACGTCACAACCTCCGAAAGCATACCACACGTGGATATCGAACGTACGATAGAGTTAAATAACTTAGTAGTACACCTTGCTAACCGGTTAGAAGCTTTCAAAGATGGGGCTATTCGTGAGGATCTTCTGGAGAAGCTTCAGTCGTCACAGCTAGGATTACTCACTGAACAGATAATAGCGCTTGACACTTTGAGAAAGCAAATAGCCAGAAGCATAGTGTCTTATGGAATAAACACATCTGGTCCTCCAAAGGCAGATGCTTCATTTTTGTGGCCCCATCATAAGTAGTTGCACGTATAATGAAATTTAATGAATTTGCAAGCAAGACTAGCACTTAAAAAGATGTAAATGCTGTAGTCGCACTGACATGAAGAATAGATTTTTTTCTGTTGATGCGAAAATCACCTTAGTAGTGTGGGCAGGTAATAGCAAAGGTCACATAGTAAGAAGTATCGCCTCTTTAAACTAACACCCCTATGATTCAGATAGCTTGTGGTGGAGAATATAAACATCAAAAACAAAAAATAATGACTCCTACGCGGTTCGAACGCGTGCATCTTTACGATAGTAGAACTTGAGTCTACCGCCTTAACCACTCGGCCAAAGAGCCTTTATTTTGACTTCGAAGGTCGTTGAATATCCCCGTTGTTGTAGTAATAATTTTGCAAAAAAAAAAAATAAAAAAATGAACGAAAATGATGAAAAATGCTGCTTTAAATTACATTAGCTTCTTCAATACTTCAAGAATCTCTCTAATGAACCTCTGAGTAGAAGAGACACATAGGGATCAACGTTTACATGAACATATTTTACGTTGAACGGGTTAACTGCAATCATGGTACTTGCAGGAACCCTCAGAGCCAAAAATTTCTTATGCGATGGATGCAAATTTATTGATTGCTTCCAAGATTGGGGGACAGTCAATGAGAACGAGAATCAGCGTTTGAAGAGTATGCTGGAAAAGAAAGTTATTAGACCAGTCTAAATGGCAGCCATCTAATACCAGATCAGTTCTTTTTTTTTCTTCGAGTTAATCCACAAACTGAGTGAACAAGTTCTTGCAGTTCATTGTCTCAGACTGAATAAATGCCGAGTGAACTAAATAATTAACGTAGCGTTCCCAATTAGGGCTGTTCCGTTATCACAACAGTTCCAGTAGTGTATTAATGGCCACTTCGCTAGCAATTACTAAGCATATAATTCACAACCATAATCACAATGTTTAAATTAGTTGGGTTCAAATTTTCTGTATGTGTGAAAGAGCGGATGTTTTCCCTTTTCGGCAATGTTCCGTGTGCTTGTATTTCAATGCGTCGAGCCAGAAGTTGGTGAGACTATTGCAAAATTCAACTTGCAACATCTCTAAGGGATGAATTCTTCGCAATATAAATAGCAAGTCGATTCCAGCAACACTAGACCAATATCTTTCTTCTTTGCCTTAGAAGAATTAACATAATTCAATTAAAAGAGAATGTCTATTCCAGCACCAAAGACTCCAAGGTTCACTTATGCTCAATGGAAGCAGGTCTATAAAATGCTTCGTCCCGGAGCTCCTCCTTTTAAGGAAAATGAGTATCCTTCCTTAGATGGCAAAGTAGTTTTGGTTACCGGTGGTAATACCGGAGTTAAAGGCTCGGAGACTAGACAAGGCTATGAATTGCAATTAGGCACAAACAGTATTGGCCCTCATTTATTGCAAAAGCTCTTGGACCCTATTTTTATTCAAACATCGAAGAAAAATAATCCTGGCGAATCAAGGGTTGTCTGGGTTTCTTCAACAGCTCATTTTGATGCTCCTCTTGGGGGAGTCCACTGGCAAGATATTAATTATAAGAATACGAACGCAGCTAAGTTCCAAATATATGGTCAAAGCAAAGCAGTTACCATTATGCAATCAATCCAGTGGCCAAAGTTCCATCCAGAAGCTAAAAATATAATTAGTGTATCTTTGTGTCCAGGAGGCTTGAAAACTGATTTACAAAGGCACTCCACTTCGCTTGAGAATTTCTTAATGAAAGGATTCCTCTTTGATTCCAGATATGGAGCCTACACAGAGCTATTTGCTGCTCTATCTCCCGAATTAACTGTCAAGGATCAAGGAACACATGTTATTTCATTCGGAAGAATTGGATTTGCTAGAGAAGATCTCCGCAAGGACGAGAACGGTAGAAAAGTTTGGGAATACTTAGAAAATGAAGTTCTGGAATATTTGTAGGTGATAACTCTTGATCTGTTTCATAGTTTGCTAGTTTTCATAGAGATTTTCTATATTCTTTCACAATATCACCTAACGTTAATAGTTAACTTTAAAGACGTAATCTATTTGCATTGATGAAATGTATGCCGAGTGATGGTTTAAGTAGGGTAGCTACAGTGAGATTGACAACATTATGGATGCAAAAAATAGTAAAATAATAGTGACTCCTACGCGGTTCGAACGCGTGCATCTTTACGATAGTAGAACTTGAGTCTACCGCCTTAACCACTCGGCCAAAGAGCCCTATTTGTTGAAGTCTGGATCCTCTAAATTTTCACCCGCAACACAACAAAATTTAATACATCCGTGCCGCAGTAAAACATTTGGACTCCTAATCGACTACTCCACGTCTCTTCTGATATAATTTTGCTTTAATATGCCCCCCAAGGACTCAGCAGAAGCCAACCCGCCGTCTTTGAGCGCAAGCGACCCAGGAGGACATGATCCTCCTTTTCCCGAGCCCGATCCGCCCAATATTGACCCCAATCGCACCTCAAGTCAATTTTCGACATCGACGCTGAATTCAACACCTGGGTATCCTTTTTCAACTACAAATACTAAATCACCTACATCCTCTAATTTTTCATCAATTAAGATGAGATAATTGCCCCAAAGGGTTTTGGCAGAGAGTTTTTACCGTCCATTGATATGTTTTATGTAACGGAGATATCCTATGAATGAAATTGTTTGCAAAGTCTTACCCAAACCCCCTTTTCATCTGCTAAGATTCCAGAGAGGTTATTTTCGTATAACAGAGGGTTTCTCTCTGTACTGATCACTATCACACTGTCTTTCTCTTTTCTCTCTATTCGATTAGTTAGTTAGGAATAAAGATATACCCCTTCAAAAAAAAAAAACGTTTCGAAAAAAAAAACTCGCAAAGTCACGTGCCAAGCGCAGAAACACCAAATGATAACCAATCCTTATCTCAAAATCCTAGGATTGAACGTCTTTATGACCATAAGAAAGCTATTGACCTTAATAACAGGCTTTCCCAATGGAATACCTTCTCACTTGAAGAAAAGCGAATCTACTATGATCACCTTTTGTATATGAAACGACGAGCCCAAGCGGTTAACACTTGTTTAACCGACAGAGAATTCTCTACTTGGGTATCGACTTTCAACTATCTTCACTAATCTTTCTACTCCATCTCCATGATCATCTGAAAAGATGAGCATGTTCTTTGCCGGAGAGTTTTGCTTTAGTCCACACTAGTTTCTCTCCGTACTAACCTCCCTCATGATACGATCTATATTATCTCTCATTAGTTAGTGGGCTTACTTCAACCCAATAAGTAGTTGATAGGAATATACATCCACCTAATTTTTTTTTTTTTTGAAGGGGTATATCTTTATTCCTAACTAACTAAACGAATAGAGAGATAAGATAGAAAGACAGTGTGATAGGGTATAAAAAAAAAAAAATGACGGTCATCTGATAAATATCACGTGAATATATTCCCTTGTATTTTTCGAGAGCGTTTAAAGTCAATAAAGGCTCTTTGGCCGAGTGGTTAAGGCGGTAGACTCAAGTTCTACTATCGTAAAGATGCACGCGTTCGAACCGCGTAGGAGTCATTATTTTTTTTTGCTTTTTACATCGTTTGAACTTGAAGAATTAATACGGCTGAAAAAGATTGCAGTATAAGATATAATACCATTACACTATTTCTTTTCACCCTTGTGTTAATCGGTGAAGAGAAAGTTTTAAGGTGGCCATGTCTATTTGTCAATTGACGAATGTTTTGGAATTTCGTAAAAGTACGACAGCCTCTAAAAGTCTCTATTTAGATTTCACTTCCAGCTTACATATTTTTCTAAAAGGAGGTGAATTTCACTAGAAATTGGAGCAAGGGCTGTCATATGGTCCAATCAGTGTTTCATTGAACGTTAAACACAGTCTACGAGTATCTACTAACTGAACGAGAGATCTAAACGAGTAAGATTGATATGAATAAGCTTCCCATAGCAAGTTTGCATTACCTTATTGACGTACTGATGAACTCAACATTGCGTTAAATCGAACAATTGCTTGATTCTTCTTTAAATATTAACAGTAAAGGTCAAAAGAACAAAAAGATGCAAAAACAAAAAAATAATGACTCCTACGCGGTTCGAACGCGTGCATCTTTACGATAGTAGAACTTGAGTCTACCGCCTTAACCACTCGGCCAAAGAGCCTTTATTTATTTCAAAGAAAGCTCCCCAGTTTTGGTAAGGTAGTAAAATCACGTGATCAAAAGTGCCGACCCCTGAAAGCCGCTTAAAGATGTCTTTTTCTCAGTAATTTCCAGGCCTTCAGAGGCACTTTGATTCCAGATAGGTTTTGACCTTGATGAAAAATATTCCTTGTAAAGATGTATGAAACTGGTCTAGCGATATATCTCGGATCTGAAGGGGAGCTTTTTATTCAAGTCTACTACGACATTTAATGTTTGATCAAAATGATCGTCCAATAAACTTGTCCTCAGCCTTTTGCCAACTTAGTAGTCAAGAGACTAATACCAATCATAGATTAGTGAAAAATATATCCCATTGATGCTAGACACAATACTATAGATAGATACAATATTAAATTATAATCTTACCTGACAATAGCATTTATTTCGTTCTATTTACATTTCTCTTGAGCGTTACGTATCTAGAAAGCACCGACGTAGAAGTCCTTTTGCAAGTACATCCAGACAGTGCTGACAACACTAACAATCAAAGGTCCAGCAAGTCCTTTACCTAACTTGCATGTCTTGTAGACCAACCACTCACTGATGAAGTGGAAACCAGCCACAGCAAAGGTGAACTGAACTAGTTCGTAAATTTGCTTGTTACCCAAGTAATAGGCACCGTACAATCTTACAATAGAGGTGATCAATGTCCAAGTTCCAAAGGTTCTAGCACTTAAATGGGTAACCTGAGGACGTGGCTGGTCCGAAGAAGCCTCTTCTTCGTATACCTTCTTAGTCAATGCCAAATCCTTGGATCTGTAGGTCTGGTAAGAATTGAATACCGACACCACTGAAATGAACAAGAGCCAGTAAGGAAGATTTCCTCCTTGTGGCGTAGTCTTTGGAATAATTGATTGGAAGTAAGGAATCATTATCGTTCACAATTAGTATCTATACTACAAACTAGAGAGTATTGCAGTCTTTTCAATACATACAACTTATAAGAAAGAGACTATCACTCATGTTATAAATAATCATCACACTTCGCTCTCTCCACCAAACGGGAAATTTTCCACTTCGTTTACTGCCGATCTCTCGTACCGCGACTTCGTGATAATAGTGAACCAGGAGACGTAAAATGGGGATGGATCATGGATTTTGCTGAGAGGGTGGGACAGTGGGAGAAGTGGCTTGGATGGGCTTTATTGAAATGGGATTGTGATTTGTGATATAATATTATAAATAATATAAAGGCTTTTATTATAGAGTATTATGTGATTTGGTGTGTGATAAAATTTAAAGTGAATAATTCTGTGCTTCTTAGAATACAGATTTGTGTGGGGATAAATGTCAATATGCACATTTTAGAAGTGCCGTAACTGTTGTCAAATTCATATTCAAGTGTTCTCTAAGTTACACGAAGAAGTGCTCCTCTATTCGTTTACGATCGTTTCATCAAATGTTTTATTAAAGATTTCATTATACGTTAAAATAATAAACTGGCAGTAGAAAAATATATAAAGTACTATAAAACAAACTACGTGTAGTGGGACAAAAAGACAAAACATAAAATCGGCAGTAGCATAGGATGAGCAAGATGCTGAAGGAAACCGTGTGAAATCCGCATTGGATTCAATTGGAGCAAACTTCTTACTTCGAAGCTGGATCCTGCGACTTGGTAGGGTCCTGCGACTTCAATACTTCCACGGCTGGTCCCAATAATCTCTGGAAACCGGATTTACCGAGTGTAGCCACAATAACGGTGTCTAATGCCTCAACGGTAGCTTGTCTAGGCAAATCATTCAATAAGGCAACTTCTCCAAAGTAGTCACCCTTGGTCAACTTCGTGATATTACCTTCCTTGGCCTTGTGCACTTGACAGTTACCACTTTCAATGAGATAGAAGTTCTCTCCTTGTTCTCCTTCAGTGACAATCTTGTCGCCCTTGTGATAGATTTCTGTACTCAAAGCATCAGCTAACTTAGATCTTTCGTGCGCTGATAACGACTTGAGCACGTCGACGTCTTTCAAGAAGTCTTCGTACATCAATCTTCTGTTGAATGTTCCTTCCAATAAAATACGACGGAAAGTAGCACGGTCCAAGGCCCAACATGTGACCTCAGTTGCTGCAACTGCGGTGGCTGCTCTTGGGGAGTTGTACATCAATGCCAATTCACCAAAGGAAGAACCCTCATTACTACTACTGACTTTAGCACCATTGACGTAGAAATCAACAGTTCCTGATTCAATGATGTAGAAGAAGTCACCCTCATCTCCTTGTGTGATAATTTCAACGTCCTTCTTGAATGTCTTGTTGGATAATGCTTCTATAACGGTCTTCTTGGATGATTCATCCAACTGCTTGAAGAGGAAGTTAGATGCCAAAGTCTTGGATAATGCTGCCTTCTGCGTAGACGATAAATTGTTAATTGGTGGGCGCCATGAGTCCGACTTGAACTTGTCTGGATTCAACGCTTCAGCAGAAACAGAAGTTCTTCTATTGGCATTGAATGCAACTGGGAACTTATTAGAGAGTTTGGCGAAAGGAGTAGAGGAAGCCGCAGCGGCCTTAGGCGTAGTAGAGGTCGCGGAAGGATCGTTAGGATCCTGAGCTGTGACGGTTTTGGCTGAAGCAGGAGTCTTAACGTTGAAATCATTCTTAAAGAGACCTCCTTCAACGGGTTTTGTTGTGGGCTCTATGGCACCAGGACCGCTAGATGTGCCGCTCACAGCATGTGGGTCATCATCATGAACCAGGTGAGGGTCATTAACCGAAAAAGGCGACTTGAAACTGGGCTGTCTGTCATTTACAGTGTATGGGGTCAGAGCATCGACATTGGGGAATAAGTTGATACCAGCGGCGCTGGCCTTCCCCTGCTGGGACCACAACTGAGCTCTTTGGGCCTGAATCTTGGTATTAAAGTAGTTAGCGCAGAACTGCAACACGTCGCTGGGGTTCTGGGAGTTGATGGCCTTCTGCAACTGGTTCAATTCATCCGATATGAACTGCTTCTGGTTGTTGGACATGGCGTAGACAGTCGGCGGCGAGAAGAAGCTGAAACTGGATGCTGACAGGCTCGGACGGGGAGATCAGGCGTCTAGTACAGGCAACAATGGACGATGGGGAGTTTCAGGAAATGGGACCCGAGATTCGAATTCTAGTCCAATTCTTTGTAGCTATCAAGAACACAAGCGGCTACGACTGTGTGACACTGACACTTTACAGGAGAAAGGGGGCAAAGATATATCGGCAAACAGACGAGGGCTGAGACGGCTGTAGTGTGAGACGACTGTGAGACTGAGATGGCTACTCTGTCGATGTGCCGTTTTTTGGATATAAAAAAGACAATTGGCTTCACCAAGAGAAAACACACTGAGATTGATGGTTGTAATCCGGTTGGTTAAGAAAAAGGGGAGAACGAATGATGGAGCAAATGAAGGGTGAAATGCGACATATGTCGTCGAAGCTTGTAAGGTGGAGGTGTATAGTAATTTTAGGTGTTAGGTGTAGGATTGACGGAGTGGAAGTGGAAGTGGAAGTGGAAGTGGAAAAGGATGAGTGAGAAGAGAGAAGAGTGCGGAAGAGAGTGAGTGAGTGAGTGTGTGAGTGAGTGAAAAGAGAGAAGAGAGTGAGAACTTTGTATAAGGCACGTGACATACATTTGATTTAGGTACTTGGGTACTTGTGAACTAAGTATCTGAGATTGGGAGGTGGGGAGGATGTAGGAAGGAGAAAAAGGCAATAGTTGAAGTGATTATTATGTGATGTGTGATTATATACGTGATTTATGATAGTACTGAGTATCAATGGATTCGATTTTGAGACTTCAGCACAAAAAAAACAAACATAAAAAAACATCCTCTAATTCAACTGATACATTCGCTCCTCTCCTCCTGAGGACTCTCTCTCTTGTCTCCTCCACTCTCACCCATCGAAGAGATGCAATTTCGACAATGTCGTTTGAGATCTTTCTTCTACATAGAGTCAGGAGGTCTCTACATTCAAATTACGAGGACTATATACAGTACACGAAGGTTGACAGATTTAAGGGGGTAATGATTTTGATGAAAGATGGGTGTTCTGGGTATTAAAGGGGACGAACGCAATGTTAGGAAGGTGAAAACAATATTCAGCAAGTTTACCAGGCCAAAATAGCCAAAAAACCAATAGGAATTGGATCCTATGAAATTTACCCAAAGTCACGTGACTCGAGTAAAATCGATACTTCGGAACGGATGTAGCAATTTCCGCTATTGTCTACTTCCATGTTCGACGATGGACTTTTCGACGAAGTACGGATGGAGGCATGGCTTAAGTGATTTCCCTGGTGCCTAACATGCAGAGACTTGAAAAATCAACATATATCCGAATTAGCAAATAGAATGAAAGGATTGAATTTATGGAGGTACACATTAATTGGTATACGTGCAGATACAGTCTCCTAAGAGGAATTCGGTTTGCGGGGGCAGGATGTAATATTTTCAAGGCACCATTAGGAGCGAGCTGTTATGAACGGTTTTTCGATTGGTGCACTGTGCATTTTCTGTTTTAGTGTTCCAGCTGTTTCTTTGCTTCTTCAAAGTTCTTTACACCTAGCCTTCTATGGTCTTCTTACTAGTAACCATTGGCCCACCAACTGCACTGGGCAATGTTTGAACTGGGCAATGCCGTATTCCAGCAAAATCGAGAAATTTCCAATATCTCGAAATAGGATGATAATTCGAAATTAGAAGATGATTCATTTCTACAAGTGTAGCAAAATCCAATAAAATACGGATGCTGCCAATGGTTGCTGCCAGCATGTCCGACATGTCCAATAAGACACGTATCGGGACATGTGTTGCATGATTTCCAATCAGGTTACACATCGCCAAAGTTGCCACCGTTCCTTATATGTGACCTCGCTTAAAGCCCCGTCATCAACTTCTATATGTGCCACCGACCGAGAGTTTTTGCATCTTCTGATCGTGCATAGAGCAGGTCATTTCCGTGCCGTTTTGGGGAACGCTGGTTATCATGCAGGTTGTTAAGGGACGCCAATTTAAAGATTATAGTGATGAAGAGTGATGGCATAGCGTAGAGAGAGCCAAGGAAAGGTGTACTCTCATGGGAACTGCTTCGTGTTCAAATGGATGAAGATACATTCATGAGCTCCATTTTTCAAAATGCAAATGAAAATAAAATTAAAAAAAAAATGAATATCAACAATATAACAATATAACAATATAACTTAATAATATACAAATATAACACTCTATATATTACATTACCCATCAACCTCCAAATTTTTGTCCAGTGTAGTTTCTTTCTCTATTAACAACAACTAATTGTTCCACACTTTCCACTAACCCAGTCAGTCAGTCAGTCACTGACTCACTCATTCACTAACTCTCTTTTCACAAACTCTCTTTTCACAAACTCACACCCTCTCAATCACCTCTTCCACCAACTCCGATTTCTCACCCACTTCGCGTGTCGACTCTTTGCAACCTTCCTATTTTCACCCAATTACATTAAATTATGTACCACCACCAATTTGCTTTTTTTTAGTCTCACCCTCTCACCTCTCACTTCTCTCACTTCTCTCACTCCATCCCCTGCACACAACCTCCTCGTTTCTGCCACGTCATAAACAAAAATACACCACTCATCCACCGCATTCACTCCCTCACACAGCACCTTCTAAGAACTTCGATCTCCACGTCTTACCCTCACTTGTCACTAATTCTCACAGTTTCTCACCCTTTCTCACCCATTCCAACACTCAGTTTGTACGTTGCCGTCTGGTAGTTAGGCGGTTGGTGCAGGAAGATTTTCCAGCGGTAATTTCCTCCAACAAACCTCCAAAAAGTTTTCCAATTGTATATATATATGGCGGTTGTTCTTGGAATTCAGGTAGAGTTTCAATTAGCGTGCATTTTCCCCAGGACGGAGTCAACCATTCGAGCATTTTTGAACCAATTCACCCCAACAAACGTCACAATTACACCCCTTTGACGTGCCCATATCCCTGTATTGACTACTGGTACCTGTAACTTTTCTGTATCATATCCAATAGATTCCCCCCCATAGACCCCCATTGCAACACAGAGAATCCCGCCAACAATGTTGAAAAGCAGAATTTCGTGGTTACCACGTCTCTGCCTCCTCTATTTGGCATTTGCCCTTGTGATGCCTCTCTTTGCCTCCAAGTCGTCCGTGGCGCTTGCTGCTGAAGAAGAACACGAGAACTACGGTACCGTCATCGGTATCGACTTGGGTACCACCTACTCGTGTGTCGGTGTCATGAAGAACGGTAAAGTTGAAATCTTGGCCAACGACCAAGGTAACAGAATTACTCCTTCCTACGTGTCCTTTACTGATGAAGAAAGATTAATCGGTGACGCTGCCAAGAACCAGGCCTCCTCCAACACCAAGAACACCATTTTCGACATCAAGAGATTGATCGGTTTGAAGTACAACGACAAGACCGTTCAAAAAGAAATCAAGCACTTACCATTCCAAATCGACAAGAAGGACGGTAAGCCAGTCGTTAAGGTTGAGTACAATGGTGAAGAAAAGACTTTCTCTCCTGAAGAAATCTCTGGTATGATTTTAGGTAAGATGAAGAACATCGCCGAAGAATACTTGGGTAAGAAGGTCACTCACGCCGTTGTTACTGTTCCAGCTTACTTCAACGATGCCCAAAGACAAGCCACCAAGGACGCTGGTACCATTGCTGGTTTGAACGTTTTGAGAATCGTTAACGAGCCAACCGCCGCTGCCATTGCCTATGGTTTAGACAAGACCGACGGTGAAAAGCAAATCATTGTTTATGACTTGGGTGGAGGAACCTTCGATGTTTCCTTGTTGTCTATTGAAGGTGGTGTTTTCGAGGTCTTAGCTACTGCTGGTGACACTCACTTGGGTGGTGAAGATTTCGATTTCAAGCTTGTCAGACACATGGCCAAGTTATTTAAGAAGAAGCACGACATTGACATTACTTCCAACGTAAAAGCTATTGCCAAGTTGAAGAGAGAAGCTGAAAAGGCCAAGAGAACTCTTTCTTCTCAAATGAGTGCCAGAGTTGAAATCGACTCCTTCGTTGATGGTATTGATTTCTCCGAGACTATTTCCAGAGCTAAGTTCGAAGAATTGAACATTGACTCTTTCAGAAAGACCTTGAAGCCTGTCGAACAAGTTCTTAAGGATGCTAACGTCAAGAAGTCCGAAATCGATGACATTGTCTTAGTCGGTGGTTCTACTAGAATCCCTAAGGTTCAAGAATTGTTGGAGAAGTTCTTTGACGGTAAGAAGGCTTCTAAGGGTATTAACCCAGATGAGGCTGTTGCTTATGGTGCCGCTGTCCAAGCCGGTGTTCTTTCTGGTGAAGAAGGTGTCGATGACATTGTCTTATTGGATGTCAACCCATTGACCTTAGGTATTGAAACCACTGGTGGTGTCATGACCACTTTGATCAACAGAAACACTGCTATTCCAACCAAGAAATCTCAAATCTTCTCAACTGCTGCTGACAACCAGCCAACCGTCTTGATCCAAGTTTACGAAGGTGAAAGAGCTTTGGCCAAGGACAACAACAGATTAGGTAAGTTCGAGTTAACTGGTATTCCTCCAGCTCCAAGAGGTGTTCCTCAAATTGAGGTCACCTTCTCTTTAGATGCCAACGGTATCTTGAAGGTTGAAGCTTTGGACAAGGGTACTGGTAAGTCTAACTCTATCACTATCACCAACGACAAGGGTAGATTATCCAAGGACGATATCGACAGAATGGTTGAAGAAGCTGAGAAGTACGCTGCCCAAGACGCTGAATTAAAGGCTAAGATTGAGGCTAGAAACTCCTTGGAGAACTACGCTCACTTATTGAGAGGCCAATTGAACGACAAGAGTGAGACTGGCTTGGGATCCAAGTTGGAAGATGACGACAAGGAGACTTTGGACGACGCCATCAAGGAGACCTTAGAATTCATCGAGGACAACTACGACAGTGCCACCGCTGAAGAATTCGAAGAGCAAAAGCAAAAGTTGATTGATGTTGCCAACCCTATCACCTCTAAATTATACGGAGGTGCTGGTGGAGCTGGTCCTGATGACGCTCAGTTCGGTGATGACGACTCTGATGATGAATTCGAGCACGACGAATTGTAATTTAGTTAAGAGGAACTAGTGTGAAGGCACTGGAAAAGGTCTTTTGCTAGTTAAAATCATATAGTACATATCTAACTTATATACATATAAAATATTTAAACCGATGTAGGTTGCTGAGAAATGCAAATCTGTAGAATGTAACCAAGAATGTAACTACGAATCAACATTCAATCCTGACCCATCATTAAAGCAAAGCGCAATTGAAGATTATGTTCCAAAAGAAAAAAAAAAAAAATTTGCAACTTATCACATGGTAGCGTCATCATGTGAAGTTTTTCAGTGTGTAATTACATAACATAGAAATATCACCAACTAGTTCACTGAATAACGAGCGGTGGTGTTTGAATATTTATGTAGAATGAACATCCGGGGGGCAGTCTGAATGTTTGACGTAGGATTTTACTACCATACTAACAAATCAGTTTCTAACAATGTGACTTATTCATTTAATGCCCATACAACCAACATCGGGCCCGCCGCTGCATTCGGGCAATTCAGAGATCTCAGGCCGCTAAAAAAATGAGACTCAATGAAGATCTCTGAATTGGCTCCAAATGTATTCCTAACTTATTCGTTGCTTTCTTTTTATTTCTTCAATTGATAGTAGTCAAAAGGGACTTCTTGTATATTCCAAGCATATAATAACAACATAACTCATACCTGAAAGAACGGGCATCTCTACATCCTTCAATCATCATTTGCCTTACCACCGTTGGGAATCGAGGTTGCCGATTATTACCGCTTTTGTCGAATCACGTGCGGCATCCGGAACTCGAAATTTTTTTCATCATTATACTACTACGTATTAAATACGCCGGCACAACGAATAGCATTAAGGACATAGAGTAAGCAAGTTCTAGAGTGCTGAGGATCTAAAAAGTGGTAGAATGTCGAACAGAAAGCTACAAAAGTAAGTAATGGTGTTAAAATGAGAAAAGGGCCGTGCAAGGACCCCTAATTTGATGCAAAATTACAATACTAACATTCTCGACAGAGATATTGATATAATATTTAAGAAAATTCAAGAAGGATTGCATGAGTTCAACTATCACTATGAAAGGTATGAAAGTATCAATACCGAAGATGATAGCGACAACCAGCGAGAAAAAGAAAAACTCGAAAACGATTTGAAAAAGGAGATAAAAAAGCTCCAAAAATTTCGTGAACAGATCAAGATCTGGCAGCTGAACGATGTCATTAAGACCCTTTCCCTTTCATCTGCATCTTTGTCCAACAAGCTTAATGAAAACAAGAAACTCATCGAAGAGGCCATGGAGGTGTATAAAGATGTGGAGCGTTCATCTAAGCTTAAGACTTTCCTGAACCAATCGATCGCAATGTCTTCACGCGAGAACTATAACAACGATAGAGACGACGATGATGACGATGATAGTGAAGAGGAAGACTTAAGCGATATTGATATAAGTGAAGATGACGAAGAAGAATACAGCGGGTTGAGTCCCGATGCCATAGAAGCCATTCACTTTTTGAAGGACGCCATAAGCCAGCTTAGTAGACAATCCAAGAAGTACAACAGTGAATATGAGAAGTTATCTCAGAAAAAGTTGAGAAAGAATAACCTCAGCACTATAGAGAGCAAAAAGGAGAAAATTCAAGCCACTCTTGAACTGCATAAGTTCCATACAAGGAAACTTTTACGACTTATCAAGTACTTGAAGGGAAGTAAAGTGCCTGATATCAATCTTATTTGGTTGATTGAAGACGACTTGAACAAGTACATTGAACATAGCGGGGATTCTGATTTTGTCAATGACACCGGATTGTACGATGATATTCTCAATCTGGTTTCCGTAGATGACGATTTCAGTGAATTAAATGATTCGGAGATCTACACCACAAAGGAAAGCGATGAAAACGGAACCTCAAGTGTCAGCGGAAGTAAAAATGGCGTATCAAGTAGTAATATACTTGGAAAGCTATCTTCAGTTGCGAATGATCTGAAACCGGTTGTTAGCGTGAGTACCTCCTTCCCAACGTCCCCGTCACCTGTAAATAAAAATAATCATAACAGCAACAACAATCGCATGAGCCCAGAGCTCTCAAGTCCTGCTATAGTCAGAACTCTCAAACCCGCATCCACACCATCGAAACCGGTAGGAGGTTTGAAGTGGTCCACCGCTGCAGCAGTGGGCATACCAGAATTGCATGAATCTGATACCAATAGAACCAAATCACAAGCTGTTGCTTCACCGAGCCCGACTGCTACTAATGGGACAATTACTAATGTCCGTAAGGAGACAGCAGTATCGCAGCCGACTACATCAGCTGCCTCTTCTCAGGCTTCTGATCATTCCAAATTTGTGAAGGTATTGGAGAATTCGTCTCTTTCCAGAACTGAATTGAATTTATTCAGTGACTTGAACTTGATCAAATTGCCACCGGGAATGCAAGACTTGATTCTCTCGTTTACAACCAAAAGAAACAATCCTAATGACTTTAAGTTGTTATACAACTCTAATGAGTACGACAAATACACTACTCCTATCAGAAAGCCCTATTTACCATTAGGCATGGAAGTAAGTATAGGGTCTTCCAATCATAGTCAGATTAAACCACCATTGCAACTATTCAAGTTACAATCTTACTGGAACAAAGTAAGAGCCAACGACGAGTTTGATCGCGTTGTTACCGAAATCAGGGCATTAACTGCTCAAGATAATGCCGAGAATGCACCAATAATAAACGAATTGACTTTGGTGTTATTCTATGGGTTTTACTACGGTATAACGCCTGTTGAGAATTTAATCGCGGAGTCATGTTTGTTCAACTTAGGTTGGAAGCCTTATAACAGCCACACCGATAATTCTACGACGAATCAGATAACCTCACCAACCTCCAATGGATTGAAGAGCCCAGACCGTTCTAAAGCTGATGCATATTACTGCTGGGTGAGACGTATTAAGTTATTGTCTAATCCTGAGGGTTCTTCTACGTTTGAGTTTGGTGACTATCAGGTGTTCGATTTGACATTTTGGGAAATATTTGTTAGATTCGGATTCAAGTTGGACTACAGTCTCTATGAATTGGAGCCATCTTCCTCTATTTGTTAGCCTGATGAATAGGAGTTACAGTATATCAAAAGTACGTGAGTACAAAAATACACATTTAAAAGTAAGTTTCTGTCCTATTAGGATCGTAGCATTATGTTTGTTTGAGTTGTGAGCGCAAGATATGAAACACTAAATCTTGGGATCATCGTCTAGAAAGAAGAACGGCTCGGACGGAGGATTCTGCAGAGAAATAGATGATGAAGAAAATGCCAATATCTGGTTGTTGTCGGAGAAGATCTGGGTTGTGTTGGCAAAGGTCAGGAAGGTGTCTTCACCATTATGGGACTCGTCAAGGCAGGCAACTGATGATAAGATGACAGGGTCGATACC
This sequence comes from Scheffersomyces xylosifermentans, assembly GCF_036884685.1. NCBI lineage: Eukaryota > Fungi > Ascomycota > Pichiomycetes > Serinales > Debaryomycetaceae > Scheffersomyces > Scheffersomyces xylosifermentans. The sequence goes on from NW_027042945.1 coordinate 1,369,670, forward strand.
ACTCAAAATATTGGGAACAACTATTTCTGACTCTAGTATGGTATCGGAGGTCCCCAAGACCTCAAATGGGAGTTCCAGCCCGTGGTTAATGATTTGATTTTCACGATCTTCGTAATGCAGTTTTTCACCATTTGCAGCCACCAACACGGGCATTGTAGGGTAATCTTTGGGGTTTGGAGTAAATGCTGTTTCCGAGTATTGGTTGAATTCATTCGGTTCGATGCCGTAGAGCCGTAGACACTTGTCTTTTAGGGAAAATTCGGTGGCTATTTCTTTCAAACTTGAGAGGTTCTCCATGGCTGCAAAAAGAGAGAGAACTTTGTGTACTGAGGAAAGCTTTTCGATGGGAGTGAAATGTGGTCAATGAGAATCATAAAATACTGCGATAGGAGGGATCTGGGGTACAGAAGGATCCCTGATTATGACAACGATCTCCTGGTAGACTATGATTTATTACGTGTACGTGTATAGCTGTCTTAGATGGAAAGACAATGTTTATAGTGTCGACTAACATTTTTTCTTTGTTGACGAAATGCTGTCAAAATAAAAAATTATGACAGTTTTTTTTGGGTGTCTCCCCTGAATTTAGATCTGGGAGATCATAATGAAGCCATGTTGTCAGTGAGGGTGTTAAGGAGTTAGTTATTGTTATTACACTGTTGGGAGAGGGAATTATATGAGGGAAATATACGACATTTTGAAGAATATCGAGCAAAGGAATGAGGTGAATCGTAAGAGTAAGAGTAAGCGTAAGAGTAAGAGTAAGAGCATATTTTCATTATTCCATTAGATCCATTATTTCATTCTTTATTCTATTGATGCAAAAAGAGGTATATTCCTTGGATGTCTGGTTGAGATCGGCTTATTTCTCACTGAGAGTTTCGGTGCGTCAGATTGAAGAAATCTCTTGTTTAATTTGCATTAATATTTTCTTTGTATGGTGGTGCTTGAAGAGGGTGTTAAGTTATGTTACACATTGTCATTAATATTGAAGACATAGTCATCATATAGAAGAAATAGCTAGTTATATGTACGGTAGAAAATGAAGTTAACTATAGATATTCTTCCTCGCTTCTTCTTACATCTTTTTTCCTTAATCTTCCTGTTACATTAATCCTCTCCTTCCACAAATCTATTTCTTAACCAATCCTCCTTTTACACTAATCTTCCACTAGTCTTACACTAGTCTTCTACTAGTCTTACGCTAATCCTCTTCTTACAAGTTTCTTCTTCCAAGCTTCTTCCTATAAACTTCTTCCAATAGCAATTCCCTTTACAATAATCCCCTTCTTACAATAATCCTCCTCTTATAATCCTCCTCTTACACTTACCTCTTCCTATAAACTACCTCCTACACCTCTCACAATACTCATACTCTACTCCCATACCCTCCTCCCACACTCACGCACTCTTTTTTTTTCTTATTTCTTCTCACCCAGTGAGACCGGTCTCTCACTCTCTCCCCACCTTTCATTTTTCACCTTTCACTTTTCATCACTGAGAACTTTCTCACAGCATACAGCTCGCTCACTACTCACTTCTCTCATTGCTCTGTAAAATCCCTGCCTACAGAATCCTACAATTTTACCGAGGCTCACTGTTTCTACACTCTCTCGGTTTACATTTTTTTTGTGGAGAAATTGCATTTTCCACTGGCCTTCTTTTGCACTTCTCCAGATTGTCAGTCGTAAGCTATAAGTTGTAAGCTTCCAGTTGTAAGTTTTCAGTTGTAAGCTGTAAGCGGGTAAATTAATTAATAGAAGAAGGGTTTGGCAGTAAGTTTTATAATTGTTGTTTACTTCTTCTTTGTTTCTTCTTTCTTTGTTTCATTGATTCTATCGCTGGTTTCTTTATTGTGGGTGTTATAACTTCGTTGATTGCTTGCTACTAGATCTATTATCCATCTCGAAAACTGTCCCCACCATGGAATACTACTCGTCATTGGATGCATCGCAATTAGACGCCGAGACTCCAACTCTCTTCGAGTTGATCTCGGCCTCTCAACTAGAATCTCTATTGTCGCCTTCTCTAAGATACATTCTAGTCCACTACGCCAGCAAATACCCATATTACCTTCTCCGGATCAACAACCGCTTCGATGAGATAAATCTTCTCTTCCGAAGCTTCATTGAATGGTACTTTGTCCATTACTGGCATGGCTCGTTCACAGAGAACTTCTACGGCCTCAAAAGAGTCAACCAAACTCCCTTAGCCAATGGAAATTACAATTCGTCCAAGCTTACTCAACTTGTTCCGGGAATGATAGAGGATAGAAGAGCGTTAACAACACTCCAGAAGATAGTGTCAGTATTCGAAATCACAGGCTCAGCATACATAGCTGAAAAACTCAACTACCAGTACGAAATATGGTACACAAAGTACATCACAAATCAGCTCAACACACACGAGGGAAATACAAAAGAAGAGAACTTCAAGATTCAGTTCAAGAGAAAGTTTGTGGAGATATACCCATACTTGCAGAGTGCTTACAGAGCTGCCAACTTTGCAACTACGTTGTTGTATTTGAGTGGCCACAGTAAATCGCCTACGCTTTTGACTTATTTATTCAGAATGAATTATTCCAGATTGAACCAGTATGACTACTCAAAGTACGAACCAAAGCCCCCATCACCCTCAGAGAGTAAGGTTAATAGAATCGCACCCCTCTCTACCACAGAGTACATTTTACGTTTGATTTCTCAGAATTTCACAAATCCATCTTGGAAAGCCATAAAATTCGTTTTGGGAACCTTTTTCCCTGCTGCTATTTTCTCATTAAAGTTTTTGGAGTGGTGGAACAACTCTGATTTCGGCACGAAGTTGTCAAAGAACCAAGGAAATGTATTGGACTTCACGTTGCCTCCTCCAGGAGTCCTCACTCGTGCTTTGAAGGAATCCAGAGAACCTGAAAAGAGAGCCAAAAGGTACACTTCAGGAAAGACTTGCCCAATTTGCAAGAATGAATTGACCAACCCTGCCATCATTGAAACTGGGTATGTGTTTGACTATGCATGTATATACAATTACCTTGAGAAGTCACATGTTATTGTGAATGAAAAGCTCAAGCACAAGAAGCCAAATGCAGAGGTAGATGAAGACGAAGACACCTCTGATTTATCCGATCTTGAGCCCGAAGAGGTGGAGGACGAGAAGGAAGAACAAGAAGAAAAAGAGCCCGCTTTCACGATTGACATCAACAAGGGTGGTAGATGCCCTGTCACGGGAAGAAAGCTCCTTGGGTGCAAATGGAACGAAATCAAGCAAGAATGGGAGATTGAAGGAATACGGAGACTTATCTTCTGAGCTATTTTCAGGGCTGACAGTTTAAGACAATTCCTATCTAACGCTATATAATGAACGTAGGCATATATAAAGATATCCTGTAACGAACAACGTTTTTAATGCACGTTATTAATGATTAGAGTTCAACATATTTGTTTAAGACTCATAACTTATTATTCAAAGAACAGCAAACTCTAAAGCTCTAACACTATAAAACTCTAAAACTTTAAAACTTTAAAAGTCTAAATATACTCTTCGATCCCCAACCTCCAGATCCACCTTAATTTAATAATATAGTAATATTAATGTATATATACTATATTATATATATATATATAATAACTTAAACTCACTATCATCTTTTTGGGTGCCAAAAAAAATCACAATCGAAAACGTTTTCTAATCGCATCACGTGCCCCTGTGAAATTTTTGGATCCACCTTTATGATGATGATAGTCGTTGGTACCATGTGGTTGCAAGGGCACTTTTTTTGAAGACAGCTAGTATCTAACCAGCTGGGACTTGTGACAGTATCACCAAAATGCCAGAACACACGGAAAAAACACTTCAAGCCATCAAATTCGACAAGAATGCTAAGACATTAGACATCTTGGACCAATTGCTTCTTCCTTATTCAACCCACTATATTTCAATTAAGACGATAGAAGATGCGTTCCAGGCCATTAAATTGATGCAAGTTCGAGGAGCACCTGCTATTGCTATAGTGGGAGCATTTGCCGTTGTTGTAGATACTTACTCCTACTTACAATCGGGAAAGAAGGATAAGACAATTAAGGACTTGTTCAAGTCCATAGATTACCTTATTACTTCCAGACCCACAGCAGTCAACCTTTCCAACGCGTTGAACGATATTAAGGATTTAATATCAAAGAAACACGGGTTGGAAGAGACACTGGTTGTTGATGAAGCCGTATTTGAATTAATTTACAACTATTCTGTGGCTTTATTTGAAGATGATTTAGCCAATAACTTCAAGATTGGAGACAACGGCTTGAACTACATCAAAGAAACGTTGAAAAGTGAGGGTTTCAAGGGTCCTTTCTCAATTGTCACCATTTGTAACACTGGATCTTTGGCTACATCCGGTCATGGAACTGCGTTGGGAATTATTCGCTCAACTTACAATAAATTGAAGCAATCAGAGTCTAAAGAAGACTTCTATCTTGAACATGTTTACCCTTGTGAAACTAGACCATACAACCAAGGTGCTAAGTTGACTACATATGAGTTGAACTATGAGCAGATTCCGTTCACGTTGATCTGTGATAACATGGTTTCCTCATTGGTTAATACTTTAAGTGATAAGAAAGCTATCAAACAAATTGCGGCTCCTGTTAAATTCATTATTGTCGGTGCTGATAGAGTCGTCAAGAACGGTGATACTGCCAATAAGATTGGAACATTCCAATTATCTACTATTGCCAACTACTTCAACACCAACAAGTTCGAGGGGACTACCAACAAAATCAAGTTTATTGTGGCTGCTCCTAGAACAACCATCGATTTGAATACCAAGTCTGGTGACGATATTGTGATCGAAGAGAGACCCGCAAATGAATTGACCACACTTAGGGGCCCTGTATTGTCTGAAAATGGAGTGGGAGAGAAATACACTGTGGGTATTGCTACTCCAGGAATTTCCGTGTGGAATCCTGCTTTCGATGTTACTCCTCACCAGTTGATCGACGCTATCGTTACAGAAGAAACTACGGTGTACACAAAGAATTCCGAAGGGGAGTTCGTATTAACTAAGTAATTAGGTACCCATATGATTATTATGTAATATATTATTATCATTCATCATTTCTTCTTTTTCTTCTGCTTCTTCAGATTCTTTTTAGCTTTGCCATTTGAATGCTGCTTTTTAGGTTCACTTGGTGATAAGGTTTCATTGTCATTTGTTGGTTCAGTAACTGACTCTTCTAAGGCTTCCGAGTCATCTTCCTTTATCGATTTCGCATCATTAGCAGCCTCGACAGGTTCGCTTTCATTTATCTCATCAACAGGTTCCTTTGATACGTCAACATCCTTTATTTCAGAACCATTCACATTTTCAACTTCAACGGTGGGTTTGTTCGCAGCTTCAGAATCAGCACCAGCTTTAGCATCGTCTTCAGGCTCGTCTTCTTTCGTCTCAGGCTTGTCTACTTCCGTCTCAGGTTCGTCTTGTTTCGTTTCCGGCTCCTCAAGGATTGCCTCATGGTTATCGGCTTCCTCTTTCGGGTCTTCTTGGGTTAACTTTTCTGCTTCCAGTGGTTTTTCTTCAGTCAGATGTTCCTTTGGAGTTTGCACTAATATCTCTGGAACATCATTTTTCTCTACAGATTCTTTAACTTCGTCTTCCTTGGCATTCCCCTCTTCGGATGGCTCTGCCTCTCCTTGTTCCTCACTTGTCGGAAGATCTTCTTTCAATTGACCATCAAGATCTTCTTTAAAGCTTTTAGTTACCTCCTCCTTGACAGTATTTTCTGCAACTTCAGTGGAGTATCCTTCTGTCTTAGCTACTTCCGAATCAGTACTTCCAGGAACTTCTTCCAACTCAGAAACGCCTTCAACCATAGGGACAGCCTCTGAGTCTTCAACTTTGGGAACTTCCAGGACCACAGAGACGTCCTCAACCGCATGTTCATCAGGAACCACTCCGTTTACAGGAATCTCGTCAGTGCCAGTAGACTTCTCTTGATCATTTTGCTCTGAAGTGTCTTCAGCTTGAAGCAATGGTTTTTCTTCTTGCTTTTCTTCAAGTTGTTCTTCCGTTTGAACTTGGGGGACCTCTTCTTCCTCGTCTTGATCAAATAGCAATTCCAGTCCAGTTTGCTCCTCTGAAACCGATGCCACTGAGGAGATGGTCTTCTTGACCTTTTTGTCATTAATTTCAGGCTGCGCTATTTCTACCACTGGTAATGGAGGCTGCTCCTTTTGAGCAATATCCAATGAGCTCTTTGCGGAGCTCCGGGCACTCTGTATTTGGAGTCTCTCTCCCTCTATATTATGTCTCATAACCTCATCCATCTTCGTATCCTCTTCAGTTGGAAGCGAATTCACATTTTCCCAAATAACCTGACCAGAATTGCCATATCCAGGTAGTTCACAAAGTTTAACTCTGAAATAGTCAATGTCCTTGAGGACCAAATGCTTTTCATTGAAATCCTTAAACTGCGGTATCTGAGTACAGTAGCATTCTACTAACATCCTCTTATAGTTGTCAAATACTTGCAGCAAAATTAAAGAGCACTTTAGCTCTGGCAAGTACCTAGAAATGGCCTTGGTCACAGTGGTAGTATCTTTAACCAAAGTTTCCATATATGAGTGGCACTGCTGTGGATATTTGAGAGGCTCCAGCCAATTGATAGTCTTGATTGTGTTACAATGAGTGATCGTACGGTCATGTAAGATGGAAACAAGTTTGGAAAAAAGTTCATTCTCGTGGTCCTTATAATTACTGATAATCCTTGCAAATGTGGGCAGGTCTTCTTGTGGTACGTTGGCACCACCTGGAGTAGGAGATGTTTCGTGGTACGGGAAAGCATCCTTCAAATGATCCAACAAGGCAATTGTAAATTCCACTAACTGTATACACAATGCTATGTGCTTGGGGAAGATATGCTTAAGTCCTGCAGTTCTAGTAGCTCCCGCATTCAAGACTGCTTGAGAACTTTTAGAATTTAATAATTTGAAGTAGTTGAGGAGATTATTGACTATACTTGACAAGGTACTTGGGAAGACCTTCGCTATAACAAGATAGTCACGAATCTGTTTTAATGATCTGAGCAATAAGCTTGGAATCATAAATGACTCATTTCCAATAGTTAACCTTGAGATATTGGCATCAAGCACTGTACTATTCCCATTAGTACCTTGTGTGTTTTCTGGATTCTCATAGAAATCTAATGGTTCGAGCCATTTGTCTCCCGAGAAAGTACTGGATCCGTGGCCTGACACAAAGTCAGAGTAACCTATAATTTCGTTTAGTACAATCTGTGCTTCTTGGAGTGCTTCAACCAGGGACACCTCTTTCCAAGTATCACGACTGCAGTCTGCGACTAAACCTTTCAAAGAGTTCAGATGGAAGCGATGCACAAAGTACTTGAGATGGTGCTTGAACCACTCGCCTAAAGCGCTACTATTGCTACTTCCCACATACACGGGACTGATAAGCTCACACTCCTGCAAATATGCCGAGGTGATCGAATTCAATCGAAGATAGAAAGGTACTGTAAGGTCTGCTGTTTGTTCCAGGCGAACATTGATGATACTAGTAAGACGCTTTTGGGTCAATTCAATGGCCCTATTTATGGCACTTGTAATGTCGAGGGACATGATATCCATGTCTTGAGTGAGTGCTGGTGGAACAGCAGTTAGCGCTATGTCAAGCAAAAGCTTCTGATGTACTGTGAGTCGACGTAAGCATTCTGAGAGATCTGTGTAAGTTTTTATGAACATAGTCTCAAATTCTTTAGGAGTTAATGACTTAATATTAGATGATAGCGAAGAGTTGGTAGTTGGTTGTGGTACTTGTAATTGTGATGTGGGTTGTGAATTATTGACGGTACCTTCAGGAGGGACCGATCCTGGTCTAGATACTTCTGCCAGACCATTTTGGTTGGGAGAAGTAGGGAGATTGATTTTGATAATATCCTTGATTTCCGTTATTACTCTTTCTTGATAGTCAGCATATGCTTGAATTAAATGACCGGACTTGGCTAAATTCCTAACAAATCCAATTAATTGATCTTTTTTGGTGTCATCTATGATGAGATACGAGTTGTTGACTGGCTTTGAGTGATACTTCCTCCTGTTGTCTATACCATTGTACATTCTATTAAGGGTATCCTGCACTGGTACACTCTGATAGTGTCCTCTGAGATCGTTGACGAGAACTTGAATGAAATCATTGATGTATCCCTTCGAACACTCATCTTTAAGAGTTTGGAGGTCGTTCCGAAGATGGACTAGAGCAGGAAGGGACGATAAGTTCACCAATGGGTACAGAAATTTTGGCGAAAGAGCTCTTAATTCTTCATCTACTATTTGGTCTCTTTCAATTCCTTGGATCAAGTTCTCTGCTATAACTATTTCTGTTAAACATTTTGAGTATTTAGCGTTGTTAAATGACTTGTTTGCTAATTCGAATATCGATACAATGTACTGCAACTGAAGAAATGAAGACTCCAAGTGCTCTACATTCTTTTTCTCCACAAGCTTATCAAAAATTTCTAGCCCTTTTTTTGAATGCAGCTCCTCCACTTGCTGCAATTTGTCTGTAATTGCTTGGAATCTGACGACGCAATCTTTCGACTGCTTTTGAATCTTCTCAATATCGCCGATAGTACTGAAAAACAGGTCCGAAGAACGTGAGATCTCCTTGATTAAGCACACTTCCACTACATCTAAGTAATGCGAGATCTTTTCTTGAAGTGCTGTGTTGTTCACTAAGTGGGAGGCTGGATCGTCATTATCCTTGGGTACTATGCTAGAGCCTTCAATGACCTGCTTGAATATGCGCGGGTCATCCAAGCGAAAGTCGGGGTTGAGGTATACTTCTGGAATGTCAGAGAGTTCGCCAGAGATGGCTCCGTCGTTTACCTCTGTTATATCCTGGAAGTTTGTAATGCTCGATGAGGCCGATAATTGGCCTTGCAGCACTAGCTGCTCATGCTGGGTGAATTTCTGGAGAGTGTCTTCTGTTAACTGCTTGTAACTCAGCTCGAAACTCCTGTATTCTTCTACAAGCTTGTCTACGTAGTTTTTCTGCAATTCGATATCTTTTACCTTGACCTTGAGTTTTGCCAATTGGATCTGAGGAATATCCTTTGTAGTCGGCACCTTGAGATTACTCACAGTAGTAAGTCCTCCGTTTATGGTCACAGAGCTTTTTGGAGGTCTGTTTTTCCTTGCTCTGGCAGTGTCGGAGCCGACGGTGAGTTCGAATATAGAATTGGGGCCCAATGGTGAGTATTCTCCAAGAACGGATGCAATGCTATCGTCGGGATTTGGCTGGCTGTTGAGAATATTGAAGTATACTGAAGACAGAAAGGTCGACTCGTTATCGATACTTGTTCTATATGATAATGTTGAGCCGGTTCTCTTATGACGGTGGACGGTGCTGTGATGGGATGTGGAATTGGCATTGTTACCAGCATTTCCTGTTGATGGAACCGGCTGAGAAACGTACGAGCTCAATGAATACTCCGATCCGTTCACAAGATCGTCGTTGAGATCATCGTTCAACTGAGTGCTGTCCATAGAGGCTCGGTTCATGTATACGTTTGAGGGCCGGTGATCTGTCGGTATATCCAACGTGGAATTGGATGAATGAACCGACATTATTGCAGCTTACTGTGATGGCAATGACTCCGGTACGGCTTCCTCCGCTTTTGAGTTTAATTCCGAGATGTGGAGATCAATTTTTATGAGTTTATTGATTGTGAACAAACATGATTTGGAGGTTTTGAGGGTATAGCCTTGGAAGAATGTCGTCAATGTCGTGAAATGTCGCCAACGGTCAATCGATTGAAAGTTACACGACATTTGTGTCTTGGATGTAATGTCGTGTGATGTCGGGGCGAGTTGGTATTAGTATTAGTAGTATTAGTATTAGTATTAGTACAAGTATAGTGTATAGTGTATAGTGTGTAGTGTGTAGTGTGTAGTGTGTAGTGTGTAGTGTGTAGTGTGTAGTGTGGATTATCACAAGTATAGCTTATAGTGTATAATGAATAGTGTAGTATTAGCACAAGTATAATACTAGTGTTTATAGTAATAGTAATAGTACAGTACAAGCATAGTGCATAGTGCAGCCTATATAGCTTATTGATAGTGGACAGTGTACAGTACGAAGTAACAAACGTGCTAACAATGTCTGTTCTCTCCTTTAATATGGATAGGAATTCCATCTAAACTGGCTATTATAAAAATGGGAAGAAAATGGAAGAAAACACCTTCACAAGTGATGTTATTCACTCTAAGCACCATTCTCCTGCTTTTATCCCTCCCCTCCACTGTCCTCTCTTATCCTTCGCTTCCTTCGCTTCCTTTTTGCACCCTGCTTATGAGCAATTAAATGCAGCCATAGTGCGACATTATGCGACATGGTGCTATTCGCCTTGGTATTACTAATGGTGATGGAACCCTACGGTTGAAGATCACCTATGTAGATTAAAAACACATTTGCTATATTCAATAAAAGTTGAAAAAGGCTTTGAAACGTTCATAAATAAGTTCTCTATTCTGTCAGGCGTTATTAGAAGTGATATCATTCTTCTACTCAAGAAATACCAGTAAACGTCAATTTTTCACATAAAACTACAACTCTACAATGTCTCAAGTCCCAGCTTGTCATCTCCCTAAGGAAGAGGTCAAAAGTAAACCAAAGCCATGTTGTGTTTGCTTGGACGAGAAGAGTAAGAGAGACGAGTGCTTACTCTTCAACGGCCAGGAAAGTGGCAAGTGTGATGAGTTGATCAAAGGTTACAAGGTCTGTATGAAAGGCTTTGGCTTTGAGACGAACTGAGCATATTGTCGATTAAAGAGGTGTTTGAATTGATTCTTCAATATTAAATTTATTGCTTGAATTATTGCCCAAATTCCGAAACAGTCTGCCAAGGGGATTGGAGGTAGCACTCCGATATGAATCAGAGAATTACCTTCTTCCTCTTTTCAAAACTCCATGAGTTCCGCTCATCTTGTACATATCCTTCAAAAGCATTATACATATAATTATTTACAAAATATGATATAGAAATTTAATAAATAGTCATATGATCATCTTAATCCATTACTACAGTCTCTCAAGTGCTAATTAATCATTATTTCTTTGTTTAATAAATACCCCATTAAAATATTATATATCATTTCTCTACATTATAAATATCGACCGATGGTCTCAGACTCCGAAGGTACCGTAATTCTTGTGGTTTTCGCCATCGACCAAGGTGCTGCTATTACTGCTGTTGCGGCTGTTACTACTATCGCTGTAGTTCACATCATGTTCATTCCTTTGAATATCTAGCCTTCCCGTCCGTGCAATTTCTTTGTCATGCGACAATTCTTCTGCAAGCAAGTCCGCTATCTCTCTTTCAATAACACTCTCTCCGGATTGACCTGAATATTCATATTCGTCTGGATGTTCATCATGCATTCTCTTATTTACTCTCAGCCAGACTTGATTTCTGATGAAATTGTCAATAAGGACTAATTGCAAACAATTCATGAAAATTGGCACCACAAACATAACAATAAATATCTCAAGTTCATCAGGATATTCATCTAACCAAACAAGAAGGATATGCTTAGTGATCCAGAGAAGCTGCGTTTCGAAGCACTCCATGGCAATGTAGAGTAAAATCTTCGTAATCATAAGCGAAGTGAAGTAAACCGTTAACTGCTTGAGATAGGCTCTCACCGACGGCCTATTAACATCTGGACCATATTGACCAGATTCTATGTTTGTTATGTGGAGATACTTCTTGCAAAAGTGATTCATTGCGCGGAAAACGCAGTAGAGGATATAAACACCTACGGTACAGTCAAAGACAATGTTGAGGAAGTACCAATCGCATGGGTCTGAGCCGTTGTCTTCATCGCCATTACTTCCGTCATTTTGGAGGATGTGAGTTGACAATCTGGCTTCATCAAAGTCCCCTGATTTGATTAGCAGTAGCATGACGTTGAATATGTGAACTCCCAATGCACCGATGAGTTGCTTCAGAACATCGAAGAACCACACGGGCCACGTTCTTCTGATAGGATACTCATATGACCGTTTGATGATAAGCGACGATAAGCAGAGGAGCCCAAGCAATGCCTGTGTGAGTAATGAGAATGTACCGATAAGTTCACACTTTCCATCGTCGTTGGTTGGCGCTTTATCGCCTAACCCTCTGGAGTTGAAGGAAATAGGAAGGACTAGTGATAGGAGTATCACTGGGATGGATAAGATATCATGGCTGCCACAGAACATGATAGGAATGGAAACTGTGGGTGATAATCGAAATGTCTAGTGATTGTGGATTAGTAGTATGGTTTATTACTCTGGTCCAATAAATAAATAAGCGATTTTATAGAACAAGGCTATGAATGGTTATAGTTGATGAGAGAAGGCAAATGATATGTGATAGCTGAGGACTCTTTTGTATAGCAGTTTTCTGTGATTGACTATTCTATTTTCTTGATTCGTGAAGTATAAGAAGTCCGTTGTTTCTGATCAGAGAGTATGGTTCTAGTAGCTTTTCAATAAACTCTACTAAAATGTAGAACTCTCTGGCTAAGACCCGATTTTTGGTGACCAGTAAGTTGTTTGTCTTACATAAGCTATGCTTCAGGACTGAATTCACGAGCAATAGTTTCACTTTTTTTTAGCCTTATTCCAAACAGAACGAATATCTCGTGCCTTGGATCTCTTCTTATCAGCTTTAACCCTTTAATTAATGTATAGCTGTTATCTTTACCCAACTGTTCTTCTTGTCATCAGTGTTACAACCATCAAAAAGAAACCAGAGACTGCTAGCTGAAAATAAATAAGCGCCTTGGAGAATGTGCAGGAGTGTTCAGTGGGTGAGCAAGATTTTAGTGAGGGGGTTTGGGAGTTTGGGAGGTTTGAGTGTTGGGTGAGGGAGCGTGCTGAATATAGTGAGAGTGCACGGTCACAGTGCAGAAGGAGTGAGAGTGTGTGAGAGTGTGAGAGTGTGTGAGAGTGTGAGAGTGTGTGAGAGTGTGAGAGTGTGTGAGAGTGTGAGAGTGTGTGAGAGTGTGAGAGTGTGTGAGAGTGTGAGAGTGTGTGAGAGTGTGAGAGTGTGAGAGTGTGAGAGTGTGAGTGAGAGAGTGTGAGAGTGATAGGGGGACAGGGAAAAGAGATTGAGTTAGTGTGTGAAGTGTGAGACAGTATATAGACAGACAGCCTAAAGAGAGATAGCGTATGGTGACTGTCAGATGAAGAGACATTGAAAACAAAAAAAATAATGTCGATTACAATCCAATCAGAATAGTGACAATAGTATCGACGACAGTGAGAGAGTATAATGGTCAGGAATGAGAGCAAAGACTCATTCCAATGAACGAACTTTAAGGACACTACAAGATTTATCCAATAGTGAATGAACTGAGAACGGAGAACCAGAACTCAGAACTCAGAACTCAGAACGCAAGACAACACACAACAGTGACGTTACAAAAAAGGCACTCAAATTGGTGGTGCACAGAAAATGGATGATGACCGTTAGGTTTCGGATTATTTTGTTGTGCTGAAAGGCGTTGGGATTTGAGTGGGGCTTCTGGAGGAGGAGTTGGAATTGAAGTATGTTGTAATATTACATATGGCATGCTAATTCAATACATCTAGTATAATTTCGCAGTGTGTAAGTTCATAGGTTAATGTCATTGGGTAACTTTGTTAAATTACTTTCATTGGTTTACTTTGTTGATTTGCTTTCATTAGCTTTCCTTAGCTTCCTTTCATTAGTTTTCTTTAATTTCAATTGTGGAGAACTTCTGGCCCAATTTTGTTATATTATATTGAATTATATTTTTCCGTGTATTAAGTATGGTTCTCGAAAACTGCATCGGAGAAAAAAAACTCAGTCATATAGTGAAGTAGTGAAGTTAAAAGAGATCGTTTACCCAATTATCAAAATGAAGTCATTAGAAATTCAAGAACAATTTCATGTTAATTCCAACAAAGTAATGAAATAACGAAACTATCTTACTACCCAAGCAACGCAACCTTTAGTCCAATAGCCATCAACTCACCAGACCAAACAGTTTTGACACCGCGCACAGTGTCACCAAATACCATCTCTTGTAATCCTGTACAAAACAGACCTATGTATATGCTCTAAAGAGGTACAACCAGCTCTAAAGAGGTACAACCAGCCCTAAATTGAAGATAGTCTTGTCTATTCTCCCAGAAATTGCCAAGAATCGTTCCACAAATTGTAACATGAAACATTCTGTCATTCTTCTCCACTGTAGAGTGCTACATTACCCCATTTATTCTCTCGCTGTTCCATCTTCTTCATTACCCCATTATTCTCGAGCCTGTTAGCTGCAATTAGGCTGTTCTTTGCACAGCAGATGTAGTGCATAAGAGAAAAGGCGGGGGTGTCAAGGCTGGCTAGAATATGACTAAGTCGGTGACTATTCCAGAGGCATCGTGCATGTGGAATAGCATAACTAACGGCTAAACCAGGTTGGCGGAAGGTTCTAAACGTCAGGTGTATACACGGCGATGGTAGTTCCCGGAGATTTCAATTAAACTATGACATGGGACCCACTAGTCTATGAATGACTTGTGTGCAATAGACTGTGGCAATATTTCCATGCTGTGGTCGGAGTCCTCCAAACCTTCGTTCAAAACCTTGCTGTCACACAGGATTTCTCCGTCAACATGAAGTACTCAAGAACTCCAAAGAGAAGAACGGATTGTGGGGTAATGTCAATACAGCAATGCTACGCAAGTGATGCAGATGATTATTTGATTCTGCGCTACCATATACATATTTTGCACCTAATGTACTTGATCCATTTAATGGCTTATGGCTAATGGCTGGGGCAGGATAGCGTTTCTATTAGATACTATTCGGCTCTGCTATTCAGGATATTGTCATATAAACTTTAGTTCGATTAGCGACTTAAAAAATGGAATATTTGGCATTAACAGCCATTGATACTGTCAAGTCTTCCCCAGTTGAAGGCATGAATCTTTATAATTAAAGAATTACATAGTTGACAGTCTACAGGACTGCTAATAATAATTTACATTTAACATATACGAATATATGAGTATTTATGATGAAATGAAGTAAAGACTGGCTCAGGATGACCGTCGGGAGTCCACATCATTACGACGGGGCTTACATTCCTGGAGCTCTATTAATGTAGGGACGTTAGATTCTCTCATTCTGCTCGATTCTCTTAAGAAGTTACTTCATTGTTGCTGGTTTTGGATCTTCATTGTGGTTTTCTCTGTATCTTTCCTCTGACACTGCTTCCAGCATTCCAGAACATATCTTTGGCTTGATCAACAATGTTTTTGGCGGTGCCGTCTTCTTCGTTCAAGTGCCCGTCGGGGGAAGGTGAGCGAACCCCATTTTTGTCAGCCACTTGTGACAAAGAAGCATAGCTGGGGCTACTATTTCCTCTCTGTTTGTTTATCACTAATGATGGTTGTTGATGGTGCTCATTTTCCGAATCAGAATCACTCTCAGAGTCATCAAATAAGAAGGTATTCTTAGCAGCTGAGCCCACAGAAGTGGATGATGCGGAAGCTGCAGGCTGCTGTTGAAGTGCGTAGCTAGACAGCTGCGGCAGTTGTGTCTTAGGTGGAGTGCTAGAACCCAGAAAAGCGTTAGCTGAAGTAGTGTGTGGTGGAAGTGGTGAAGCCTTTCTGGTAAAGGTGGTTGTAGTAGGTGTTATCAAGGGAGAAGATGGTGCAAGGTTAGAGGGATTTGCTGCAGGAGAAGACACTGATTCACTTTCGGTATTTGATGAAGTAATAGAAGGAACACTGGGGGATTTATCATCCAGGTGAGATACAGGAGTATTGAAAAACAGCGCTGATAAAGCACTCGAGGATGATTTTTGCTTCGTCAAACCTCCACTGAAGAACAGCTGCGACAAGGAACTTGAAGAAGTAGGCATCTTCAGAATTGCTGCCGAGGAGTGGTTTGGATTGATATCAGAGACTGGAGCTGGAGTTGGCTCAGCTGCCTCGAATGCTTCTGGAAAGTGTCTTGGGGTAGTTGAGCCCTTCTGAGATGCACTAGAGGATGAAGTCATAGCTGGACCAAAAACCAGTTGAGCAAGGGAATGACTAGATGTTCTAGTTGCAATTGAGAGTCCATCATCCGAATCATCATCATCAGAGCCTTCGGAGTCACTCACATGGAATGGCGAAGCTACAGATTCATGAATAGACGATGCATTCGATGCTCTCGGCGCGTTTCCAATAATCTTGCTATTATTTCCACCAGTATAGGCATTAGCATTGGTGGTGGTAGTATTAGACGGCACATTGTATCCATATCCACCGGTATTTGTATTGCCACTTCCCACATTGTTGATATTACTCTTACTGATGATAGCAGGATTGATGATAGGCAATTCGTTACCCACCTTCATTCCCAGGTATGCATCTTCATTTTCTATTACGTCATAGTCAAAATTCAGACCCATAGTGATGTTTTCAGGAACATCACACACATCTGGGGTCTCTTTCTTATTAGAGCCATAAATTGCATGACTAGGATCAACGGTGTAGACAGTATTGTAATCGTAGTAGTAGTCATATCCTCTACTTACGTCATTATTCACATTGTGCGATAAGGATGAAGTGTATGGATTCTCCTCGTCGCTCTCTTCATCAGAACCGTAATTGAGGGATGTGGAAGGAAGGAGATGGATGGTTCTATAAACTTTGCTGCTATTAATAGTTGATACTGAGTCTGAATCTTCAGTGTGATCTGGCTCCTTCGAGTGGGGATTTGCTTGAGAAGACAAGGATGGCACTCCTGCTGTTGCAGGTGTATTTGGAGATTTGACTTTCAAAAAGAATCCACCTTCTTCGTCATCATCTTCGTCGTCGTCTCCTTCTTCATCGGCGTCGCTGGAATATACGCCTGCGGGTTGGCCAGGCGCAGCTGTGCCATCACTAGAATTGCCATAATTGTTTACATTCTCATATATGTATCCATCCTCTTCATACTCGCCTTCGTAGTCCTCATCATTATCATAATAGTAACCGTCATCTTCCTCATCATCCTCTTCGTCATTGTAGACATCGATAGATATACATTGTTGAACCTCGTCGTTAAAGTGTATATGCCTTTGTGCCTTCTTCTGTTCTGCGCTGTTCAGCAATATACTTTCATTAGAAGTTCCAACATGGGCAGTTGGAGAGTCTAATGCAGTATCGCCAATAGCTTTGTTAGCTACAAGGCCGCCACTTACCGCCGAGAGAGCATTAACGGCAGAAGGATCGATCGGAAGAGAAGCAGTCAATGCATTTCCCGTGCTAACTGCGTCGGCACTTGCTGCCTTATCCTTTCTTGGACTTAAAAACATCTTGAAGTTGGTGGCTTCGGCGTCATCATCTATGTTGGAAGGCCCAAAATCAGGGGTCTGTGGTTGATGTTTGAGATTAGTAGCTGAACCTTGCCCTCTTGACTCCTTCAAAAGACTCTGAAGCTTGATTACACTGCTGTTAGCGCTGCTACTACCACTTGTGTTATTAGCAGTTTTGTACTGAGAGTTTAATTTTGCAGAAATGGCATCATAATCGTCGAATTCGGGGGTTTTCTTGTTGATATTTGCTCTATGTTCTTGCTCTCTTTGTAACTCCTTCTGTATTTGGATCTGCTTTTCGCGTTGTTTCTGGTACATCTTGTTTGTCGCTAGTTGAAGCTTCAACAAGTTTGAGTGTGAAATCATAGTTTCTTGTACCGTTCTACGCTTAAGAATAGGCTTGGGTGTTACTGGGCAATCCTTATTAGGAATCAGTATATCACCAGCTACGGCAGATGAAGCTGTGACAGCCTTATGTGAATTGTTATTGCTATCAGGTGTATGATCCGATAAGTACAAAGAATCGTCATCTTTGAGGATTGGGCCGTAAAGCCATGTCACATCACTATCTTTCAGCCAATTGAGCGCTTCAGGGCTGATAGTCTTGAGGTTGCATCGGCGTTGTGCCCAAGTTCTCCAAGATGCATTTTCAAGACGAGCCGAATCGGCTACATCCTTCCTTTTCTGGATCACATAACGCCAGGACTTGGAGATGTCCGATACATCCCATTTGTGAGAGAGGTAATCGACATGCTGTGAGGGTTCAGTCATGATGTCTGTGTCATCGTGGGGAAGGAGTTCAGGTGAATTCAAGTCAAGTGTTTCGGAAAGAGTAGGAGAGGCCTCACCTGATTCAAGTGCAGTAAGTGGATGAAGTGGAGAAGCGACTGCCTGCTGGGAATGTGACACTGTGCTGGATGGAATAGCATTGGTGCCACGGCCCATATTAGGAGTGCTGGTGCTACGTATGATGTTGTTTTCACTATCTTCCAGTGATGACAAGCTGTCGGACGTCAGGGACGAACTTGGTAACATGGCTGATGACGATAATGTCGATGGAGATATCTGATTTTGGAGATCTTGCTGTTGTACTGGGGAGATGCCATCAGTGTGTTCTTTATTCTCGCTGGTTGACGGCGTCATGCCATCGCCAATGAAGTCGTCCAAAAGACCCATGGACCGAGTTCTTTTCAACTTGAACGTGGTATTCTCGAAGTGGTCATCGTCTTCTGCGTCAACATGCTGGGACGTGGTTGCGCCGCCGCAGAAAACTTCACCTTGGTTAGATGTCATGGTTGTATGATATCAACGTTTGAAGGTATGAAATGGGACTAAGTATGTAGCTATATGTGCAAGTTTTCGGGGAGTCTCTGTTAAGGGTACGACTGTGGGTATTAGATGGTTGGTGCTTGCGAAGGATTGATGGCTTTCAGCGGGTTTCAGGTTGTATTTAACTATGTTTCTGTTTGGCAGTCACAAAGCACGGAAGATATCTAGAAACTATGAAATAATCCGGCGGTACCAACTAATCAGGATGCTATGGAGATATTGGGCCGCTTGTGGTTGCTTGTATAGGGCGGCAAACTAAGTGGAATGGATTCGGATCCCAGAGATGGCCAATGACGGTTAGCCAGTTGTGTTCTCGAATGATGGAGAATGAATGATGATCAAATGATGGGGCGAAAAAAATCCCAGCAGAAGCGGATGACTTTGTAGGGTGTGATATAGCCAGAGTAGAGACGAGATACACGGACCGTGGTGGTATGTGAAGGGGAGATGGTTGTGGAACTACAGTGGCAGCACTGGAGAAGAAAACGTAAAAGGGCTGGAAAGAATGGAAATGATGGAAAGAAGGAAGAGTGGAAAGGGAAGAAAGAAGGAACAAAAGTTGGAGATACAAAGGAATTAGAGAAAGACGGTAGCAAGAAATTTAGTGAGCGGTGTCGTGGAGGGTAATTTTTTTTTTTCGTGGTAGAGGTTAGTGAGAGAATTAGTGAGAGAGGTTAGTGAGTGAGGTAGTAAGTCAGTTTGTGAGTCAGTTAGCTTAGTGAGCCAATGAGTGAGTTATGTTATTAAGTGACATTGTGACTCTGTGAGTGAGTGAGTGAGTAAGTGAGAGTTCTTTTGCGACTTGGTGAGTTAGTGAGTTAATCAGAAGTAGTCAGTTAGGCGGTCATGAAAGACAAGAGCTTGGAGCTACAGAGAGTACCACTGTGAAGCTACTACAATATAAAAAAGTACGAGTGCTTTCTGTAGTATCTATTAGCTATTAGCATTACGGAGAGAAAACAATAAAAAACAACTGCTAAACTGGAACTCATTCTACTGAGTCGGTAGGTAGTGGAGAACGTCACCGAGAGTCGTCACCGAGAGACGTCACTAAAATAAATTCTGGAACTACCACCGAGAAGTGGAGACCAAGTGTTCTGTAGAGTGTATGTTTGTGTTTAAGTTTTATGCCCCACGTCTATGTATATCTATCAGATCTCAAGATGACAGGATATTTGATTGTTGATGTAAACCTATACAACAGAGACGACACCAAAACATAGAGTCCTCGGTCAAAATGGGCTATTTGCATTGTATATATCCATTGTTGTCCTCGTCCCAGTCTTTCGTAAAGGCGACCAACACAAAACTCACATTGGCTCTGGTGGTGAATACAGACATACTGCCAGCCCGTGAGCCAGTCAGTGGCTCTGCGTACTGACGTTTACCACAACACCGCGCACAAATTACTGAGCACGCCTTTTGTGGGGATCCATCGTAACCAATTCTCCGTCACATTAGATAGGGGATTTAACCGCAGACGGCGACTCATGGACAAAATGTGTTCGTTTATCACTTCCTATAGTGGGACTCCGTAGTATATTCCTTTGGTTCCCAGTTGCGTCCCACTCCGTTAAAGGTCCTCCCCAATTCGCTTGACAGGCACAAGCCGTGGATCATCACTAAACCGCTGGCGAAACGGAGTCCGAATGGGAAATGAATACACCATGCTTGGTCTGTCTGCAGGCCTCAAAGGAACAAATCGGAACGGCACAGAGTCAAATGCGTTTACCTGGGGATGTAGCTACCTAACCGAAACCAGATCGAGAAGTAAGCAAACAGCGCAGGCACCGGTGGAAAGCAGTTGCATATCAAAGGAAACGATTGGAACCGTGGTGTCCTAGACGACTACAGGAACAAGTTTGAAAACGAATGACAGATAAGAATAGGAATTGAGATCGTAGAGACATGCCCGGGGTCCCCTTACTAACCCGTTGTTTGCTACACGTGAAACACATGGAAGTAGGGTACTCCAGCAGTTTCGTCCAGCCGTCTACAATTGCCTCGGGAGCTTATACAAGCTGACTAGTCTTTGAGAATATAGATTGGAATAGACTCTCAAACAAAGCCGACTTACATGTCAAGGTATGTAACCATAGATAGAAACCACGTGAACCCCTAATTAAAATACCATGCTTTCAACCTGTTTTCTTGAACACTAGTATCAATCAAAACAACCTATCCTATGTTGCATGTTAACTCAAAACTTTAAATTGGCTATTGTTCGGCCCAGTTAAGTGCCGGTTCTGAAGCCACTTCCTGTTGAGAATGATTCATTACATCATAGCTAGCTTTTGTTCATGTGCGCTATTTGCCAAGTTGTACAACGGATTTGACATATTGGTTCCTAACCATAGTGACTATCAGAATGTACAGTCTGATCTCCTCAGTGGTCAAATTGCCTGATATGCTGCTACTCCTAAAATCGCTCCGAAACTTCGGATATCTCCATACAAATATCACTGGAATGTTCAAAATCTTCAGTTGTTATGTGCGCTCGGGGTAATCCGGAAACATCGCGAATTTTCTAGGTCTAATAATGCATTCAACATTATAACTGACTCCGACAGCCTAAATTGAAATTAGTCATCACGTGCATAATTGAGCGTGACTTAGTCATGAGGGTGTTTTCGAAGTGACGTTACATTTTGTCGAAACATTTTCCTGTATTACATCAAAACCTCAAACACCCGTGCCGCAGCCCGAGGTGGCAGTCCTAATTTGATGTACTTTTAATTGACTAGTCCATCCGGGGAGATGGCGTTTGGATGCTACTCTGGCATGAAGAATTTTCAATTTACGAGGTATTGAATTCGTTGCTTCGGCATTGTATTTCCAGTGTTATATTTTGAAAACCACAACGGTCATGGAACGTTTAAATTATCTGTGGCCTTTTGATTTGGTCGTTTTGTGCCGTTGAAAACTTCTGCATAATAATGTGGAACTGGATGTATGAAATTGGCCCCTATTCTTGTGGGTGTCTGATAGCAGATTGTGGGTTTGATAATTTTTACAAAATTTACTAGCTAGTGGAGTCAATATATATATAGTTTACCAAAATTTCTGCACAAGGTCCACAGATCACCGCACGGCAGAGATGATGATACACGTACGCCGTATACCATACGCCGATAAAACGTGTATTGTACATATTGCACATGATACGACACTCCAACAATAGAATTTCAATTCTAAACCACATTAAATAGTTGATCTACCACAAAATACCCCATAATAAAGCCTTCTCTTCTAATTTTTGCCGGCAGGAGTTCTTGCTTATGTGCCTCCATTCCACATTGGATTTTTTACGGTAGTCAATTATTCAAAACAGGCCATTCCTCTATTCATAAACTCTTCTCCCTACATTTTCTAGTTATATCTGGGGTATACATCTTAGCAGGGGTGTCCTTGTAGCATAGACTCTCCGTTCCTGGGCCGAACCGTATCCTAGAAACACATTCCACGACTGCAGCACACTAGATCTGGACACTAAACTATAAAAATGTCCTCTATCCATCGTATTGCCTATTCTGGGTTTCTGGGCTCGAACGCTCTAAAGAGCAATAGCCACGACCCAACACCCAAATTTTTTCACATGCATTCTGATGTGTTATCCTACACACTATTAACGCTGCATCCCATCACTCATTGCTCTTCTCTCTCCTGATTGCTCCATAAAACACCATCTTTCGCCGATTGTAAACTACGACATGCACTCCTCCACGTCCCCATATACGTTTTCATAGTTAGGTTTAACATTATCGTTCTTTAATATAATTATTATTTTTTTGTCTCATCCTCCATTCACACGATAACTAATTTTTTTTTCTTATTTAGGTGACGGTTTCTTCGATGGCTTCGTTCTGATTGGAACTGGATAAATGCAAAAAGATTTCTTTTAGTAATTTTTTTTCCATTTCTTTAACTTCGTGAAGGCCCTGTTCTCGTTTTCCTTTTTAGTATAAAGTTTGCTGAAAGCCCGAAATTTTTCACTTTTCAGATCTGGTAGATTTTTGTGGCTAGTATCGCTTGTACTTGTTGATTTTTTTGTATTGTGATTGTGGTGGATCTCGTTTCTGTCTCTGCGTTCGTACATACATATATAGATCTAGTAGTAGCCGTCGCATAAAAGTACTCCAAAAAGATGCCTGAATTCGAGTCTGAAAAGTACGCCGATGCCCAGGTCACCAGTGACTTCTACGGTAAGGGCGAAGACAACTTCGAGAAGTCTTCTAACAATGGTAGCTTGAACCAAGAAACCGTGTCCATCTCCAACGGTGGGGCCTTAAAGAGAACTTTCTCTACCTATTCCGTCATCTGTATTGGTTTCGGCTTGACCAACTCGTGGTTCGGTATCTCGGCCTCATTGATCACAGGTATTCAATCCGGAGGTCCTCTTTTGATTGTCTACGGTATTATCATTGTCGTTGCCATCTCTTACTGTATCGGTATCACCTTGTCTGAATTGTCTTCTGCTATCCCATCTGCTGGTGGACAGTACGTTTGGTCCAGAGTTTTGGCCCCAAAGAAGTACTCCAGTTTCTTAGCTTACCTTTGTGGATCTTTGGCTTGGGCCGGTTCGCTCTTCACCTCGGCTTCCATGGCTCTTAGTATTGCCCAAGAGTTGATGGGATTCTGGGTGTTGGCTCATCCTAACCACGAGATCAAGAAATGGCAATTATTCGTCATTTACCAGTTGATCAACACCTTCTTGGTGATCTTCAACTGTTACGGTAAGTGGTTACCATACTTGGCTAGAGGTGTATTGTACACTTCCATTTTCTCTTACATCACCATTACTATCACTGTGTTGGTTATGTCCAGAGGTAACTACCAACCAGCCAGCTTCGTCTTCACCAAGTTCGACAACCAAACTGGTTGGGGTAGTGCTGGTATTGCTTTCATTGTCGGTTTGATTAACCCTAACTGGTCTTTCTCTTGTTTGGACTCTGCTTGTCACATGGCCGAAGAGACCACTAAACCAAGAACTGATATTCCAAAGGCCATTCTTTCCACTGTCACCATTGGATTTGTCACCGCCTTGACTTACTCCATTGCTATGTTCTTCTGTATCAGAAACTTAGACGCTATCTACAACTCTGGAACTGGTATGCCAATTTTGGACATCTACTACCAAGCTTTGGGTAACAAGGCCGGTGCCATTTGTCTTGGTGCCTTGATTTTCATCACTGCTTGTGGTTGTACTATCAGTTGTCACACATGGCAAACACGTTTGTGTTGGTCTTTCGCTAGAGACAATGGTTTACCATTCTCCAAGTACTTGGCCATTGTTGACCCTAAGTTGGGAGTTCCATTGAACGCCCATTTGTTCTCTTCCTTCTGGGTTGCTTGTTTGGGATGTCTTTACCTTATCAGTGACGCTGCTTTCAACTCTATGGTTGTCGGTTGTATCACTTTCTTGTTGTTGAGTTACATGGTGCCAACAATCTCCTTGTTGTACCGTGGAAGAAACAACATCAAGCACGGACCATTCTGGTTGGGCAACTTTGGTTTATTTGCCAACTACGTCACCATCGCTTGGGCTATCTTTGCATGTGTTTTCTTCTCTTTCCCATCCTTCATGCCTGTGACTGCCAACACCATGAACTACGTGTCCGCTGTCATTGCCATCTACTTGATCTGGGCACTTGGTTACTGGTGGTTCCCTATCAAAAGTTGGTCTTGTAGAGAAACCTTCGCCGGAGGTATCCACAACAACGAGGAAGTTGAATTCCCAGACGTCTGCTTGACTGATATATAAACAATTCCTACACCCATTTTGCATGTTTCGTCATTAATTTTGTTTTAGATGCAAAAAAGTTAAGATTCCTTTTCGCAGCCATTATAGAGCCAACCATTATGATCGCTTTCCTTTGTCATTTCCTAGTGATGCAGCCGTCTTAGAGCTGTCATGTCAAGTTCGTTCAATTCTATTCTTAAATTTTTTGGGGCCCGTGAAACAAGGGTTTTCGTTCATATCCAACTTAATAGTTTAGATGTTTATAGACCTTGTCTGTGTAAATAGTCTAGATCGATATATGGATCGATGTTTCAAAGTAATCAGTGTAGATGTAGAGTTGACGACTTAGCGAGGTCGCTTCTGATGTGCTTAGAAGCTCAGAAGAGTAGTTCCATTAGGATTCGAGTATAAAGAGAAGTTGAAAGAAATGCCGTAGAGTATCACCAAAATAGTGAAAAAATCAACTTTCTCGAGATTGAAAGCTCTACCACAGTATCATTGATCAAGCTTGAGCTACTCCAAATGAAGTAGTTAGCCATTGGACACTTCGGCGACACCAGAGTATAACGCCCAGAAGAAAGAAACTGACTTAAAAAGTGGGGACTCTTGTATTGCAGTTACAGTACTGTTGATTCTACAGTTAACCATATACCATTTCATTCTCGTCGGTTGTTTACGAATAGTGACAATACACGTCGGTATCGATGTTAGAATAGTTCTCTCCTCTTCTATGTTGTCTCATGGGCTTACTATATTCTCTCATGACTTGTATTAATAACATGAAATCAATGTTGACAAAACAATCTTCTTCGTCACCATTTTTCAACTTGATCTGCCACCTATTCTACAATACCACTACTACATCCTTCTATGCTAATACACATCATTTTCTAGAAAATAACTACAACCAAACTAAAACTCATTACAATTCTCTTCCTTACAAAATATATGGATCATCTGACACCTCTCTTTCATCATAACTTCCAGACAGGTTCTTAAAGATACAACTCGCTCTTTCCATCAACAATCGCATTTGAGAATGATAGAGTCGACAACGTCAACTGCACTCGAGAGGGCAACGCCGTCAAAAACTGACAACGCCACCCTGGGCAGCCACACGAGGTCCATTACAATGCACTGTCTAAGTGATGGATTTACTTTTGGACAAAGTTAATGAAGAAGAGCTATAAACTCATATTATCATTTTCTACAGACGACTCGCTATTTATAGGCAAATTTTTCCGCCCATCTCTCACTACACAGGTCTAACAAAGCACCAGACCTACAGGGCACTAAGACAGTGATCGCACAGAACGCAGAGAGAGAGACATTGAGAAGAGACAAAGACAAAGACAAAAACTGTCTTCGTTAACTATGTGATGGCCGGGTAACGGAGTCGCAGTCTTTTTTTTGGTTTTGCAGTAGGAATTTCTGGCGGTTGTTTTTCTGAGTGTTGTAAAAAATGAGGTTTTGATGATGTTTAGGGTTGTTGCAAGAAGTAGACAGTAGCAGTAGGATCATTAAAATTAGGGGAAGATGTCGTTGTTTGGACAGAACAATCAACCGAATTCGGGCTCGGGACCGTTTGGCAGTTCTAGCGCCCTGAATAACCCAGGACAGCAGCAATCTTCTACATTGGGATCGTCGTCGTTCGGAGGAAACTCGCTCTTAGGAGGTCAGCAACAATCGTTGTTTGGCACTCATGCAAGTTCTATCGGTGGTCAATCCCAAACAAATGGATTCTCAGGCTTGGGCAAGAACACTAATTTGAACAGCGGGTCGAGCAATTTCGGTGCTGTGGGCAATGGATCGGGTGCCTCTTTGGGTGCCAATGTTTCAAGCGCATCGAATATATCTAATATCAACAATACCTCGAGTTTGCCGTCTTCTCTTAACCAAAGCTCATCCAAACTCATTAAGGATCTCTTGGAGTCGGCTCACAACTTACCCAAATCCGACAATCTCGAATTGGGGTCGGTCCATTTAACATTAAAGGAGTTACAGAGAAAGTCCCAGAAATTGAGAAAAACTGAAGATTCATCTAAAAAGGACGCTAACTTTACTAAGGCACATTACCTTTTAGCCTCAAGTGGTATCAGTGCCGAGGAGATCGAATCAGAATTAAATCTGATTCACTTGCCAGCCAATGCTGCCACAGGAGGAGCTGGAATCACGGGCTCTTCGTCCTTGGCCGCTGTGGGAAGTACTGTCAACACCACTTCTTACTCAAATATCGAAAACTACCTCAACGCCAAAAAGGACGAGAATATACTAAACACAATAGAACAATCGCTCAACCTCGCATCCAAGGATTTCGACCAATTCATAAGCTCAAACATTCTGATCGACTGGAAAGTAAGAAGAGACGAATTGCGTAAATCAATCGGACTCAGAAGTGGCACTGACAACACACTGGATATATTGAGGAGCTCTATAACATGGAATAAGTCTGTTCCTGGTGCTTATAACATCCTCACCCCGTTAAGGTCTCAGACTTCAAGTACCTCATCCTTGAAGCAACTTCCTCGTGATAAGTTCGAGAATCACGCAAAGATCATATATCAATTGAACGAAGCTCGGTTGGAGAATAGAAACTTTCCCTTATCTCTCAATTTTGCTGAGTTGAATAAGCTCCAAAATGATTTGAAGTCAAGACAAATCACAGAAGTCTGGAAAATTCTCATTGAGTTGACAAATGAAAAGTTTACTAAAACTAATCAAGAACAGAAATTCTACAATCAACCAGCTTCTAAATTAAGCACCATCAACAGTAGTAAGTCATACCTTGAGTCTGAGTTCTTTAAATACATGGAAGAGCTCTACTTGAAGGACAACAAGAAAGGGCCAGAGTTCCTTCCTCCGTCAAACTTAAATAAGATATCTTATTTCATCGACAAAGTGATTCTCAAAAATGACTCTGACTTATTGAGTAAGACACTCAGCGTTAATGGAACACCAATCTGGGCCCTCATCTTCTATTTACTTAGAAGTGGTCTCTACGATGATGCATTGGATTTGGTCACCCGCAATCAAGATTTGTTCAACAAATTTGACATGAATTTTCCAATCTATCTCAGAAAATATGTTGCAAGTGAAGACCATATCTTGCCTAGTGGATTGAACGAGAAGTTGCATGCAGAGTTCAATCAACAGTTTCAATTCATTGTAGACGATATTGATAGCGCCATCAATTTCGACCCATACAAGTACTCAGTTTACAAAATTGTCGGTAAGTGTGATTTAAGTAAGAAGTCGCTTCCTCAAGCCATCAACCTTAGTATCGAAGACTGGTTGTGGTTTCACTTGTCTATTATTAACGAGCACCAATGGAATAATGAGTCAAACTTGATCTTTGAAAACTACTCCTTGGTCAACTTGCAAAATAAGATCATGTCTCTTGGGCCAAAATACTTCAATACTTCTTCCAATAACCCCATGTACCTTAAGACATTAATCTTAGTTGGTTTGTACGAATTAGCTGTTCAATATTCTTACGACTTCATTAACGAATGTGATGCGGTACATTTGGCTATTGGCTTGAACTACTATGGATTTTTGAAGGTATCCAGTTATAACAACAAGGATGAACTTTTAATTGTTCGCTCGAATGAATACGAAATTAACTTTAGTAGGCTTTTGGGATCATACACTAGAAGCTTCAAGATCAGCGATCCAAAGGTGGCTTGTCAATATTTGATATTGATCGCGATGTCTAACGGCGGCAATTCCAAGGAAGAAATCTCCAAATGTCATGAAGCTTTGAGAGAACTTATCTTAATATCTCGTGAGTTCTCTATGCTTCTTGGAGAAATGAACCAGATGAATGGAAGTAAAATTCCAGGAATTTTGGAAAGACAGCGTTCCTTGATCAAGTTGGACGATCTTCAGGAATTCTATCTGCAAATAATAGAAAGAAGTGCTATTAAATGCGAAGATGAAGGGAGAATATTTGATGCATTATTATTGTATCAGTTGTGTCAGGAATTTGACACGGTCATTTCTTTGATCAATAAGCTTCTCGCCGAAATATTGTCGTCAACCGAATTGGATAAACCTATTATTCAATATGGTAATTATGAAGTCTTATCTGGAGGCTCTGTCGATAGCAAGGGTTCGCAAGACACGATTGATAACAATGTTATTCTTTTTGCTCGTCATATAGTAAAAATCTTCAACATTAACAGTTTTATCCTTGAGAAAATTGACCCGCAGAAGAAGGAAACATGCGATTTGTTGTTACCTATTATCGACATTCGTGATTTATTCATCAGAAAAGATTTCCATCAAGTCTTGATTGAGATCAAGAAATTAGGGTTAATCCCACTTGGTCTGGATGACAACTTGATATCGATCAGAAAAGCAAGCGAGTTAATCCAAAACAATCACTTGGATGACAACTTGATCAAGGTGATTCCATCGCTTTTGATAATGGTAATGACCAGTATTTCCCAATTGAATTTCTCGATTTTAACGAAGAGATACCAAGCACTTGGTAATGAAAGAGAGGAGTTGGCCGATTTGAAGAAGAGAGCCAAGAACTGCATGATCTACGCCGGTATGGTACAGTATAAAATGCCTAGAGAGACATATAGTTTGTTGATTAACTTAGAATCTCTGTTGTAGTATAGAATAGTATAGCAATAGTTCATATAGACGAATTTACATTAAAAGTTTTGGCATATTTACAATATAGAATATAATATGTAAAGTATAAGAGTTTTTCAGGGCGCAATAGTCATTTCCTAATTGGGCGCCGATATCAGAATTGCAATTCTTCATTTGATATTACCATTACCTTTGATTATATATGAAAGATTTCATATAAGAATTAGGAAAAGAGATGGCACCGAAGAAGGCTAAGTCTAGTGCAGGTGTGCTGTATAGCTTTCCAGAAAGTTTTTTGAATTTATCTGGAAATTTGAGGAAACAGTTCTACAAACCGCAACCAGAATCAGTTGTAGAAGATCAAATAATAGTGATAGAGAACTTTTTCTCCAAAGAACTATGCAATGAGCTTATCAAATCGTTTGAGAAGGGACTTACGTTGGAAACGACACCTTTGGTAAAAAGTAAGGAATATGCTGTACGTGTTAACGACAGGTGTGCATTGAATGATTTCAAATCAGCTGAAATACTTTGGGACTACTTGAAGCAATTACTACTACAGGACACGGAATACGAAGACCAAGAGTTAAAGAAGATTAAGGGAATCTTTAAGGGCGCTTGTGGGTTAAATCCGCAACTAAGGGTATATCGTTACAAGAAGGGACACCATTTCAACCTGCATTACGATGAGTCAGTGACTTGTCCCACTAATGAGAAAGGTACATCAAAGGGAAGGACGAAGTGGACTCTATTAATCTATTTGACTGGAGACGACGAGTTCTTAGGAGGTGGAACTATTTTCCATCCAGACGTCAGAGGAGTTGAGCCGCTTAACATTCACCCAGGAAAGGGAATGGCTCTTTTGCATAAACACGGCGACGATTGTCTCAGACATGAAGGTGAATTGGTGAGAGGCGGAGAGAAATGGGTGCTACGCAGTGATGTAGTTTATCCTCTATAAATTACCTCTATAAATATTATCCCAACCTGCTAATAGACTTTGAATCGAAGAACTCTTTAGTTTCTTCCAATATTTCAGCCAAATTGCTTTGTTTCAACTGTATCTTCTCTTTAACCCAATTACTTAATTTATTTTGAATTGAAGGTGAGCGATATCTCCCATCGATCAAATAGATGATCGAATAATCATTAATATGCCTAATGCTTCTTCCGATACTTTGGTTGACAGCACGCATACATATATTCTCATAGTATCCTTGAGAGTTTCTAGTTGCTTCTTGGGGCGATCCTCCACGAGCAATGGTTTCAGACTCTATAAAGTTACGTTTGGCAATAAGCTCACCAGAGTATGCATTTGGGTATGGCAATCCCACCATGATCACAGCTCGTCCTAATTCATCAGAGAAATTTATGCCCTCTGACATCTTACCACCGACAACGGAAAGTAATATTGCTCCCTTGTTCTCCTCTTTGATTGATTTAGAGTAATCTGAAAGCACAGTTTCCACATGCGAGGAATTTGTAGGCTCCTGAAACACCTTTTTGTATTTCTCAATTCTATTGAGAAGATTATAGGATTGGTCCTTCCAGGCTTTTAATACCTGATTCAAATACTTGTAACTTGGGAAAAATACAACGACACCTCCTGGAACATTTTGACATATTTTTAGAACAGCCTCACCCAAGGAAGCTATCATGGAGATACTGTTTCTTTTATCAAACAGAAACTCTAGATCCACGCCATCGTTGGAAGCAATCGGAAATACTTTCAAGTTTTCCTGTGGAATTATGTGACTACAACTGAATGTTTTGATCTTGGTGTTGTCCACGTACGGAAACAAGTAGTTCTTGAAATCAGACATCGGCTCCATAGTACCACCGCACAACAACACACACCTTGCTTTCGACACTATTTCCTTGAAAACCGCGCTAGGGTCTAGTAGTAAATAGTTAATTGATACCAGTCCGTTATCAATGTCCCAAAAGAACTTTCCTTCTCGAGAGGGGTTCACTAAACTTTTCAAGAACTTTACCATCTTAAAGAGCAATGGATTGGAACTGCTAGACTTCGAATTCTCCCCGTTGCTTTTCTTTTCCATATACGATTCAATCTTGTAAGCAATCTTTGACTTAGCCAAAAAGGTTTCTATCTTATGTATGTTCAACATATCTCCAGTTGAATTGTGAAAAATATCTTCCACTTTTATTTCTCTTCCGATCTTGTTTGAGCCTTCTTTTTCCTGTTCTTGGATAAAGCAAATCAATAGCTGACAAAGCTTAATTAGTTTCATTAAGTGGATTCTGTTTCCACTATTAAGTCTCTTGATAAATTTGCTTAAGTAAAACCTTAACGACTTTATTATTTTCTGTATCTCTTCAATATTGATCGAAACTGAGTGGATGGATGATATGACATCCAACAAATTGTGTGCTTCATCTATAACGACAATTGAATCCTCGATCTTTAAATTAAGTACACTTCTTGTTGTTTCTTGAAGAAGCATTTGATAGGGCAAAGAAGCAATTTCCGTCATTTCTATACCTCTCCTTGCTGTGTAGTAGGGACACACTTTCAATTCGGTTCCCAAATCTCCTAATTCTTCAATGTCATAGACTTCAGTCATACTAAGATCTGCCAATTTCTTCGTTAAAGAAGAACTCATATAATCTTTAGGCAAGAAATCACAGCCTTCTTTCAGTTTCTGTAAGTCCACACAGGCATCATTAAGATTTAAGTCATTTTTGGAAAGTTTCTTGACCTTATCATTGATACAAAGTTGCTTTCTCGAGCCAAGCGCCAAGTACTTAGTACGCTCATCTATGCCTTCGACTGATGAGTTGAACAGGGTTAACCTGAGTTGATGCGAGAATTGGTTGAGCTGTGAATGCGTTCTCGATGAAAAGAAGATATTTACAGGACAATCGTTGGTCATCTCTATATCATCAGTTTTGCCACTAACTTTCTGTAACAATTGATTGATTTCGGTTCCAAGAGCTGCATTTTTCTGATCAATAGTTGAACTCACCTCGGAGTCGCTATAATAATCAACTGGAAGGAAGTCATCATCTCGTAATTCGACACTATCTTTTTGAATCCTCTTTGTTCTCTTTCTTTGATTGGTGTGTATTTCTTCGGCCTTTTGGACATTGTGTATGTAATCCGCCTTGATCTCATCTAAGTACTTCTCGTAGTCCACCATTTTGTTCTTGGTCCGACTTAATATGCTATTTATGTATGCTTGTTTGACCCATTCGGGCTCGTCGTCGGAATCTTCGAACGAATCGTTGCTGTCATTATTAATATCCTTTGCAGAACCCGTTTCTGTAAAGACATTATTTCTCTTGTAGTCACGTAACCACGTCATACACGAGCATATTATGGAAAGTGTCTTTCCTGTTCCTGTGGGGCTTTCAAAGATCCCTACTTTGTAGCCGTTTTCGATAGTATCATATATTGCATCCATCAAATCCAATTGGATCTGATACGGTTTGTAGGGATGGTTATATCGATTCGACTCATTTTTTGTGTTCATTTGTTTTAGATGCAATTACGAGAGTATGTCATGAAGAAGAGATTCGCTCAAGATACAGTTGTAGTATATAGTCTTTGTTGTCTATAGAGCACATCTTCAATCATAGCTTCTTCATCATGTCACTTTCCATATCGCTTCCCAAATAGGAAAAAACATCAAATGCGCGTACCGAGATTTTTCAGCCGAAGAAGTGAGACAGTGAGTAGTACAGTAAGAGTGATGGATGGGAGAGGAGGAGGTTGGGGGTGAAAAGTATGGTTGTTGTAGATTGATATTTGGAGTTGGTTGAATTGTGAATGAAGCTGAAAAAACTCTTTGATATTGGAAACATTTTGGCCGGAATCTTATTAAGCCTCTCGGTGTCATCATTGTACTAGTGATTGTAAATGAGAGCTGTAAATATTTTAAGCCTGTCATTTGGCTGTGATGTACCGAAGAGCTGGTGAGACATCAATGATTATGACAACTAAATTACCCATCCAGAAAGCCAATTTTCTCCTAAAAGAACTACAAAACGACTTCTATAAGTGACTTCAGATACAACTGTCCTCTTTAACTTCCCTTATCCACCAAACTTCAGCCTTTTTCCATATACCCCAGCATCTTGTCATAATTTGCATCCATAGTGAGTCTTCGTGCAGGATGTCCATCTACTGTATATCAAACTCGATATAAACAAGAATAGAAACCGTCTTTCCTTTACTTCTACACAGCTTAAAGATGTCAAGTCAAGGTAATATGATCTGGAATGTGAGTATCCAGAGGGTGGATGTTGGCACTCCGCATTCTGAACCGATTCAATGGTCGGAAAATAGGCAATTGGCTGTTAATAGTGGGGACCATGTAGTTGTTTTGGACCCCAAATTACCTAGTCTTCAACTGGGAATAACGTCAGTTAATAAGGTAAAAATCTTCAGTCCTCGGGAAATATTCCTGATAACTAATATATTGTACTCAGAGATGGTAAACTTGTTGCCTGTACGTAGGTTCAACAACACAGTGGTGTCTACTGGTGACGAACCATTCCATTTCACAAATATCAATGAACCTGAAATCGTGAGCCACCAATGGACATCTGCTGGAATTACCACGAGAGATTGCAGCCTCGGAGTCCTTTTCAATACAGGAGAGTTAGTGATACTAGAAAGGTACACCGCAGCAATTGATAAATACAGAGTGAGGATTGACGTCTTTGAAGTCATGGCTAAAGAATATGGAGTTACGACAGGACCTGAGATCCTAGTCAACTCTCAACAGTTAAACTCGTTGAAAATCAGGTGCTTTTCTTTCAGTCAGTTACAATGGGGAGCTGACGTTCGCCAGTTTCTTTCTATAATCAATAGCCGTGGAGAAGTCCTCATATTTGCCTGGAATGACAGCCAAGAAGAGTTGAGTTTACTTGGTAAAGTTGAAACAGAACTAAGTATAGTAAAGCACAAATGGTCGCCGTGGACGACACCCAATACTGGAAAAAAGACCACATTTGTAAGTTATTTGTCTCTCATAGGTTCAGACAACTCTTCAATACTATATCGTATATCATATAATGCAGAAAACAAAAGCATTGACTGGTCAGCTCCAATACTGCTTTCACAAAAATCGAGGTTCCTAAACGGTAGGAACGAATGGATCTTTCCTGAAAAGTCGGATCCCGTGTTCATAAGTACACTCACAGGCAAAATAAGGATATATAGAGTACAATCAAAGTTGAAAATTATGGTGATCGAGAAAGAGCTACAGAATTATAGTGCTTCATCTGGTATTGCTGCTTACGTCAATGGGGGTGTCCAAACTATAGTCATAAGTTTTGAGGACGGAAAATTCGAGTCTTTCAAATTTAACTTGAAGTCTAATAAACTAGAATCCGAGGCTGTTCATGGAGCATTGACTAATCTTGTCAGCAAAAGCTTGTATTCATTCCAATTGATAAATGCATCAGCAGTTGACGACGGCGAGGATGATTCGACGCCTCCTGTTAAGAAGGACACTGGGACACCAGCGTCTGCATCTGAAAAGGGTGAAACTGACATGAGAATGTATTTGAATCAAGACATAGAAGGCAATTTTGTCAATTTAGGAATGACATTGTTGAGGGATGGTATCATTTCCATTGCGTTCAAGGTAATACCCAGGAACGTATTTCATTATCAGATCGAATCTAAAAGCGAAATACAAGTAGCTTTTGTCAAATTGGAGGATTTCCCTAATCAAAAGGCGCAAGCATTTCAAAATTCAACATCGATTGCTTATATTACCAACTTGTGGTTTCAAAAGTATTTTGAAATTCCAATTTTCGAGAACAAATCAAAAGACAGAAAAGAAGGCCTCCATAAATTTATTGAAGACACAAAGGCATTCAAATCACATTATTTTATAGACTTGGAAAGCCTCAAGTTGGAAGTCATTCAGCACGAAGAGGATACGCTTTATTCATCTTTGGTTCGAAATTATAGCCACAATTCCCAAGTTAAGGGAATACAAGAACTATACAATTTTGAAAGACAAGTCTTCAAATTTGTAATCAGCTTAGACGATGTAGATGAGAAGTTGAAAGCATTCGTCGATCAGAGTATTCAAAGGATAGGTGACATTGAGCGTTTGTTAAATACCTATTTGTCTCGGATTATCTTGGAGTGGGCCAAAGACAAAGCAGTAAGCAGCGAGTTGGACAAATTCCTAGTAATAAACTGCTACAAAAGTCTTCGGAAATCGGATTCACAAGCTGCCGAAGTATTTAAGAATATAGCTCAAGATGCTACAATAACAATAAGATCTAAATTCTTTGAAGAGAATTTCAAAGCTTCAGTTGATGATATTGATGAAGATGATGATGATGGACTCATAAACTCAACCAGTAATCATAAATGGACGAAGTGCAAACTATCTAACATCCCACTACTTCAATTGAACAATCGTAAAGATGAATTGTTGACATTTAACTATATCCTAAATACTTTCGACCTGGAAGAAGGAGGTGAAATGGTATCAGAATTGCTTAATACCATACACTATTGCTACATTAGTGGAAATAAAACATATGCAGTTAAATGAAAACTTTTGTCTATCTATATCTAGTCTACTGAAAAATGAAAGACCCAGGAATAGCCATGAAGGGATCATTCACGAAGTCACCGTTAATAAGCAGGTACTTATCGGTCCAAAGCAATTGAGATGAAGTCCAGCTTATTAATTTACTTTGTTGTTTTGGAGGTGTATCAGTTATTTTGGTTAGGAGATAAGCCATGTTCATCTGGGCCAATGCGTATAATACAACGGCAAATTGAGGGAATGTATTGATTGTCCAGAAGTTAACGAGCCCGAATCCAAAGAGAACCCCATTACGGTTATTAATCCAATGCTTCTTCTCATAGTTGGACATGTTCAACCTGTGAAAATATGGAGAAAGCAAGTCGTAGGACAAGTTCGAAGAACCATAAAACGTCGTCAATAATGCTGCGGTATAGTGATAAGGAAGAAGGTTCAATGCTGAAATCATGAGAATTGAAGGCACTGTCCCTAACTTATCCGAAAATATCTGAAATGATATCAAACCGAGCACAAGTGAAGAGAACTTGCTTGGGAACGTTATAAGAAGAAAGATCCCAACGTTAAATAAATAGTAATTGCAGTATCTTTTCAAGAAATCCTTGAAATGGCTACTATTCTTGAACAAGAACAACGATTTCTGAAGAAACGAAGCCGATGCTGGCTGTTGATTCATGACGCGTATAGTATCATTGGGAAGTCTTACCAAGTTATCGTGATAATCTGTTGAAAGGATTTTATCCACAAACTTTAAGTTCATTAAGAACAACTGATCCGATGTGGTATCTACATAACTGTACAACGAGATCAAAAAGATATTCAAGTTGAAGAAATTCTGGATAAAGTAGTTCAAGCTATCCAATAGGAAGCGGTTATTCACCTGGAATATCGGTAAGTAGTTGATGCAAATAAAGAACACTTTGGTTACCATAATAGGCCCGTTAAGCAATAAATATAAAAGAAACGATAACTTCAATGTAGCGCATAGTGATGGATAGAAGTTTGAATGCGATAATAGGTTACCATTTTGTAAAGATCTGTATATGCTGAGATAACCGATCTGTATTCCCCTTAGTACCACCCAGAATGAAAACGACTCCGAAGGCTTTGATATGAAAATCGGAGAAGCCATGAACTACAATGCTAGTATTGTTTTATGCTATTATTGCTATTTGTGCTGCGTCGGTGCCCTGGGGTTTGATTGCAAATAGCGATTTAAACACGGGATCTTGGTTTGAGATCGTTCAAGTGGAGTATGTGGATGACAACTGTTTTCGGAGTTCTGGCTCTTCTTTTTGGAATGTGGAAAGAAGGTTTGGCGTCAACTAGATGAACTTGGATTATAAATTTTTCTTCAATATTGCTGTTGCCAAAAACGTTGTCACAATACCGCATTGGTAATAGCAAGGGTCATTGCTCCTGAATATAGTAGCGGTATGGGTGTTTCTCGATCACTCATATATGTGTTCAGCGCTGGTTCCGTACTTTGCTTTTGGTTATGGTGGGGTCGCCATTGACGAAAAATAAAAAAGTCAGTACAACGTGACGAAGAGCTGAGGCTACCAAATCAGAGAATATATACAGAATATATGTTTGACATGTTACTGTGCCTGAAATTCACGGGAGTTGAAGGCCGTTAGGGTTTTCTCCAACGAGGAGCCTGGCTGCCTTGTGGTTATGTTGTAGCCGGGACGCTGTCCCCTCATTATATAGTTATATATGGAAACATTTCTGGTGTGGTCCGGGAGAAAGAGCGATGTGTCACCGAGTCACAAAATGCGGAGTCAGGGTTCCTTCTAAACTCTTGCACCGAGTCAGAGGAAGTCGCGGTTGTAGGACGAAGTCAGTGAACCGGCCTGCAGAGGCCAGTTTCCCTTATCTAGCCGTTGTAAAAATGCCATACATCTAGGCGTTGGGTAAAAAGAGCCTTTCAAGGTTTTTAAACCCACAGTATTTAGGGGATGAGCAAGAGGCGTCATTTGTAGTGATATATAAACTGTATTATCTTCGATTTTGACTTCCGTAGTAATTAATTGGCAATTAATTGCAACTAATAATAACTTGGTTTTAGCTTCAACAGCATAAAATTATTTTTCGCATACCGTTATCAATGTCATCTTCGTTTGATTTGCAATCAATTGAATTGCCTCACCCCCATATTCAAACTTCGCTTACCGAGGTAACCCACCAATTACCTTTAAGACCGCCATGTCGTATTCTTTTCAAGAATGAATTGGAGCAACCATCAGGCAGCTTTAAATTACGTGGTATTGGTCACTTGATCCAGAAATCGATTGTTGCAGCCAACAAAACTCGCAGCAACCGTGAAATCCACGTATTTGCTTCCAGTGGAGGTAACGCCGGTTTGGCAGCAGCTTACCTGGCATATTTCTATAAAGTCAAGTGTACTGTTGTTCTTCCTGTTATTTCAAAACCTGCTGTTAGAGAAAAGCTCAAGAGCTACAATGCCAATATAATCTTGTTTGGAAACACTATCAATGAAGCTGATAAGCACTTGAAGAACTTGATCAACTCAATTGACACCAATGTCACCACTCCAATTTACTGTCATCCTTTCAACAACCCCTTGATATGGGAAGGCCATGCAACATTAGTCGATGAAGTTGTCGAACAGCTCCCCAAAAGCGAAAGGGCTCACATAAAAGGAATGGTTTGCTCTTGTGGAGGCGGCGGTTTATACAATGGTATTTATGACGGAATGAAGAGAAACAATATTGTTGACCTGGAAATCTTATTAATAGAAACATCGCAAGCACCAACGTTGTCGGAGTCGGTGAAGGCTGATAAGTTGATTACTCTTAATTCTGTGAACTCCATGGCAACTTCTTTGGCATGCTCATATACCACCACACAAACATTGAACAACTATAAATCTGTCTCTGAAGGCATTACAACTAAGCTTGAATTAATTGACGATGTTGACGCATTGAAGGCTTGCATCCAGTACAATGCAAACTTCTCCAAAGTAGTTGAACCAGCTTGCGGTGCTGCATTGTCAGTAGTCTACAACAAATTAGATTTATTGTATAAGAACTTTTCTCATCTCAAAGAAGATGACATTGTTGTTGTCGTCGTGTGTGGTGGCTCATGCACTACTTTAAAAGATCTTGCCGGCTTTAGAAAACTAGTTGCTAGACAAGACTCAAGGTTATAATTGATCACTACCTCTATAGGTTGCAAAACCAATTTTTCATTTTCAATTCTAGTATGTACAGTATTTATTTATTTATTTAATAGTTAACAGATCGAATTTTAATTGTACGATATAATGGTATTAAAAATTGAAACAACACTATAGAAAAACAATGTCAATTTTGTCTCAGCGTCACTGCTACCTACTTTGGTTCATTCTGGTAAGGAACTACTAGGAATGTTACTGTTGACTCAAATCAAAAAAAAGAAGAACAGAAATAATGATCCCAACGAGGATCGAACTCGTGACCTTCTCTGAGTGAGAGAGACGTCATACCGCTAGACCATGGAACCTATTTCATGTGAAAACAAATGAGAATCAAGAACTCAAGTAGTCCAGTCACGTTATTGATCACATGACTGTCTCTTAAATTTTGTTAGCCTTAATGTTGGCTCAAATGTAGTAATAGCATCTGTAATTAGGGCTATTTGTTGTCAAATGGTCTAAATTATTGTGATGTCTTCTGGCTTGTTAAATAAAATTGCCATGAGGGAACTTTTGTATGTAATTTGAAAAGTATTGCATTATTTTATTTTTTTGTCAAATTTCTTGCCGCAAATTCCTTAAATGGAGATAAAATAATGTTCAGAAGCAGCATTTTATACGGGAACTGGTTTATTAGTTTATTTGTTAATTTGTTTATTTTGTTTTATTTATTAGTTTTTTTTTTATTTTATATTATGTAGTTGAAATGGAAACATTAAGGGATATAACTATATAAACGAATATTAAAGTTATGTTACTTCACATGGAAGTGCTTTTTCTGTTGGAGAAAAAGTGGATGCAAAAACAAGTATTAAGATTGGGTAGCACAACGACGAACCGAAAAATCAAGTCAAAAACGTATAAGAAAAGCAAGGGTATCAATGTTAAAATGGAATGGATAAAAAGATTTGCACAGGGTACAGTGTCAAAGCGGGGGTTGACACATAGTGAGCTTACCAGAAGGGTACTCTAACAG
Source organism: Scheffersomyces xylosifermentans (assembly GCF_036884685.1). Classification (NCBI taxonomy): domain Eukaryota; kingdom Fungi; phylum Ascomycota; class Pichiomycetes; order Serinales; family Debaryomycetaceae; genus Scheffersomyces; species Scheffersomyces xylosifermentans. The sequence goes on from NW_027042945.1 coordinate 1,409,419, forward strand.
GAGATGGCTTTTAAGATACCAATTTCAATCTTAGCACATTGTGCGCCAATGCTCTTGTCATACAAATTGTAGAAGTCACCAGACAAGCATTGGTAGAAAGTAGTTTGGTCACCCAAAGCCAATTGGAAGCCACCCTTTGAGTCAGGGACAACAGACCATCCAGCAGCATAAATGGTACCTGCTTGTGGTGGAGGACCATCAAATTGGAATTGTTGATTTGCAACAATAGCTCCAATTCTTCCCTTAGCATCCCTCAAGACACCACCCTTCAAAGTGGCAACCAATGAGTCTGCAGTAACACAGGTCTCAACAACTGCTCCATTGTTTTGAACTTGACCATCTCCTGCTTGTGCAGCAGCAGTGGCTTGAACTTGGCCATCACCGATTTGGTTAGCGGCAGCAGCAGTTTGATGCTGGACTTGACCATCTCCAATTTGGTTAACAGCAGCAGCCGTTTGATGTTGAATTTGTCCATCTGCAATTTGGTTAACAGCAGCAGCGGTTTGGTGCTGGACTTGACCATCTCCAATTTGGTTAACAACGGCGGCAGTTTGATGCTGAACTTGTCCGTCACCAATTTGATTTACAACGGCAGCAGTCTGATGTTGGACTTGACCATCACCAATCTGGTTGACTACGGCAGCAGTCTGATGCTGAACTTGGCCGTCTGCAATTTGGTTAACGACAGTATGTACTTGAACTTGGCCATCACCAATTTGAGTAACTGTGACGTCTCTCTTCTTGGCACCGCTCGTTGGAGCAGCCAGAAGAGTTATAATTGTCAATGCGAATGATCCATCATAGTCAGTAACAGCACCTGAAGGCAGAGAACCTGTTGGTGTGAGATGGGTCCATGGCTCATCAGGAATTGCAGCCGAGATTGCAACAGAAGCAGCAGCAAGAATAGAGACTAGTGGGGTAAAAGCTCTCATGACTAATTTATGAGAAGAAAGTAATAAGCGAAGGATTCAAAGAAGCTATGTGATGCAATCTTTGAGGAAATAAGACTAGATTAGCGATGCAAAATTAACTTTTTGATCAGAAGTCAGTAAAATGTATGCGATTCACCTTGGGAGACCATTCCAAGAAATTACTTGAAAGGGCAAAAAGTTCATTATTTATATTCATTGGATGTTAAATGGAAGTTGGGGAAAATGAACTGGGATTAGAAGAGGTGCAAATTTGGTCAGTGCCAGCTTCCACTCCCACTTCCGAGCCAAAAATAAGGATACTATTAGAAAATGTTCCACAAGCAAGATAATTTAGGAGTTACGTCATTCTCTTTCATCCCAGTGAGCGGCTCAGCGTTGGGTTTTTGCCATGGGAAGCCACGAATTGGCCGCAAATGCCCCTAATTCAAGCGGCCAACACCGAGTTTCCACATTGAGTTGCTGTAAAGAGTGATTTTGCATTTCGATATGGAACCAATAACAATAACAATACCACTTATTGTGACAATAGTTCATGGTATTTTGAAATTGTATATACACTTGAGCAAAAACGCAACCAATTCCGATTTGTTATAAAATAACTCCCGGTAAGGAAGACTTAGCATAGTTAAGGAAACCCTCGTTTCTGCAAAAGGGGGCTCCGATATTACATGCATATTTATTATATACATAATTACGTTACTATTAATAGTTGGATACGCAGCCATGTTTAACGAGAGGACTAAAGTGCCGACTTCCATTGAGGTGAGACCTGGTGTATTCAGATGGAATGGCTTTTTTAGGTGTTATAGCGCCCTGTGCAAAAAGATTCAATTGCTGTCAAGGCTACAATATCTTGTTCGTCTTTCTCCACAGGCCAAGGCGATGAGAGAAGGATCATTCGTCAATACAATATAATTATCAAATAGAATATTTTTGAATATTTTCTGCTATAATAGTCTATAAGTAAGCCCAAAAAGAAACTCGGAAGAGAAGGAGTGACTGGTATCCATGTAGAGTCAGGAAACATTTTTGGACCCGCTGCATATAACCTGTGAACTAAGGGGCTATAAAAGTCGATTGGAGCGTAACCACTCCACTACCTGGATTTAAGGTACAGCTAGCAATTGAGATAGGGGCTCCGAGAGTAACCATGGCTCGGAACGCACCAATGCCAATAGCAAGATGTCGGCAAAAGCTTTGTCTTGTAGAGACTTAACGTCGTACAGATGATAAGCTGCAAACTCTTTTCAACAAATGCCATCACACAACCAAAACCCCGCTGCTCTTCCCGAGGAGTCCACACTATTCTAGTGGATGAATGCTCAAATGATTGAACTACAGGTAAATACGGGGTAAAACCGAATCAAATCACCCCTCCCATCGAGTACACATTCGGTGTTACTGAGATCTTGAATCACCAGTTACATCTATAATTAGTAACTGAGCCTTGCTGTCCTGAGGTGCCAAATGCGGCCCGTCGATGAATGAATATGCGGATTATATGCTGTTAATGAGACTTATCTTTACTTGCCCAAAACCATTTGTTTTGCTTCATTATAAATCCTAAGACCCGGTGAGCACATTTGTATTCACCAAGCTACAAACAAATGTCAGCAAAATTTTCTGAGGGGTGTAGCAAGAGGCACTGCTGAGTGGGAAACCGAAGTTATCGTAGGAATATTAATTACTGCAAACATTTATAAATCTCAAGCCAGCCAACCACTCATGTACTTTGGTTGTCAAAATACGTCATTGTGCACAAACATTGAATCGCCTACAGATGAAGATGAAAGAATCTGCGGATATGCAAATCGCTGGAAGAAAGGTTCTCTCGGTTCAATAGCTACTTATTACCATACAACGGAACAGTTAGCATCGCCTCGAAGCATCCGAACATCCATACAAACCATTTTTTCCGCCACATAAATTTGCTGCAACGCCAAGTACTATTTTTAGATGTCAAGCGAGGACTGGTTATTTATAAGACGACGTATGTCATCATCTGCGGGAGGAGATTGACAGAGGGCAATTCATAAATAGAGCATGTATCATGACTTCATAAACACACCCGCGAAACCAAACAATTCTAATTCTAAAGACGTCCTTTTGTTAAAATCGTTGGGAATGATCCAATTTTGTGATCCCCTCTTGATTTCCAAGGCGGTTTCGTACTTCTCCACATATTTTTAGAAGAAACAATTATGAGTGCAAAATACTCTTTGATCTTACAATTTAGGTTTGCAATTAGGTTTTGTAGTAAATGAAATCTCGTAAATGAAAACACTTTGGAATTTGGAGGCTCTAAATTATTACATTTTATACATAGCCCCAAAAATCAATAAGGTAAAGGTGGGCAATACAAATTAAGCTACATTCCCAAAGGAAACATCGAAATAGTGAGGGGCGTGTATCTATTTGGAGTCATGGATAGCTTCTATACCCTGTCCTCGTAGAACTTGGTACAAAGGTTGTAAGAAAACTTGTCGTTGAAATCTCCGTCAAGTGCTCTTTGTGCACCCTTGGTACCAAGATAATCCAAACTCTCCACGTAAACCATAGCAGCGTGAATTCCACCTTCATCGACTTGGTAGTCAACCTTACCTTCCTTATTGATGATCTCAAAGAAATCCTCAATACTGTCTCTTAAGATTTCTCTTTCTCCTGCAATCATGAGTGTATTTCCGTTATTAATACATTCAACATTGGCCCAATGGTCCTCGTAATTTGTATTTGTGAAAGTTAAGAAGTTGTTAATCAATTCTTTGTCCAAGTCACCAACGTAAAAATCACCCATTAGAGTTTCTCTTGCTCCCAAATCTCCATCAACATTGACTCCGTGCTTTGGAGGAAAGGTGGGCATCGTACAAGGTTGAACCCAAGGTGAGATCAAAACCATAGACTTTGGCTGCGGGAATGGTTGATGGCTGAAGTTGAAATCAAATTCAGGGAAGTGCTTGAATTGCTCTTTGGCTTCCTCTGGATAAGCAATGTATCTACCTACAGAAAGAGCCATGTGAGTACCAGCAGAGTCTCCAATTAAGTGAATATTCTTGTAGCCCTTTTCAAGTAAAGAGTTATATGTATGAAGAGTTTCCCATAGTTGAGTAGGATAGATCTTGTCATGCATTGTCAAGGAGTAGTCGACTACCAAAATAGACACCTTTTTACGAGTTTCTGGCTTCAAAGCAAAGTAGAATGCCAAGAAGGTTACGAATTGTGATTCAAACATGCTGAGCAAGTATCCTCCACCATGGAGGTAAACAATGACGTCCTCTCTTTCTTGACCTTCTGGAGCTTCATTTTGAACTAACCAGTAGCCGTAATCATCAAGCTTTTTACCGAAGTTATTTACTGCCAAAGCTAGTGGATGATTTTTGAACTTAGCAATGACTTTAGTAATTGGCCGGTATACGAAGAACCTGACATCTTCTTTCTGGAGATCCCCAGCTAGATGGGACTCTATACTCAAGTGTACATTTTTCCAGAGCGAATTCTTGAATTCACGATTTGTGTTAGAGTAAATTGTTCCGGTGGTGTAGTACTGGATCACTGCTCGGAGAGCGGTCACCGGGATGGTGATAACTTTCCAGAGGAAGCCTACAGTAACCATAGTGCAAGTATGGAGAGACTAGCCAGCAGAGAAAAGAAGAGCTCTTGAAAAAAACAGAAAAGTTTCAGACAGCAATTCCGATTTTAATCCAAGTAGCAAGGAACTGATCGGATAAATAAACGAAGAATTTTGATTTCGAGGAGGTATTACGAGTAAATCTTGCCGTGTACAACCAGCCCTAAATATTTACAATAAAACAACGATTTGGCCGGTTTGCGATTACTTCAAACTTTCCGCCACGACTTCGTATGTGCCAACGTCTCCCAAATTCGTCCAAGGCACCGGCATCCCAGGAAGGGAAACTAGCAAGAAACTATTCGTATTCTGGGGATAATAATGATATTTTTTGGGTCAACCATAGATATAACAATGGGGGTGAGAATGTTTACACTGAAAATATTGAAGATCATTGCAACTGGTATAATATTATTCCCGAGAATACTGGATTCTCTATTACTTCTAGCTAGGACCGCTACCGTTCATTGACTGCGGCATACAATAATATTCCATAATAATTAGTACTCCTGCCTTCACCCAACATAAAAATATTATTATTTGTACATCACAATAAGTATCCCCTTGGAGCTACAGCCCACCACGGACCAGTTCTGCCTGTAAAACCCATAGAATCAATGTGGTGGTGCAGGTAGTAGGAAAGGACGGAATGTTTTCGTATGTTTCTGCATCGCGGACATTGTTTCCGGAAGAGGCGTTGCTGCTGTGGAACTGTGTGGGTTTTGGTTTATGAGTGGAAAGCACCCGCCGTCCCGATTGGGAAACCCATATGCTTGGATGTCGGTTATCAAGCAAACACTGATGTTCCATTACGAAGCAGCCGTGGGTGGGTTCGAACCGTAGTTAAAAGATAAGCTGTTGAACTACACATGGTATCGTAAACCTACAAACAAAGTTGATATGAGCACTGGACTTTACCAAAAACTATAATTCAAGGGAAATTACTACTAACCACTGAGAGCCACGGTCAGAACCCGGTCCACCATTAAACCGGAAAAGGTGCAGATTTCGGAAAACTCTATTGTGCTGCCGAGAAGCTACTCGGACACAATGCAAGGAAAGCCGTTTTGTACTTATTGGCTGTTGTTATGGTTATGGTATCGTAATTGCAGGGATGCAGAGAATAGTATGAGATGAAGAATACACGCCTTAGAGCCTTTTTTTTTACTATAGCGGGGCAGAAGTAATATGCCGTAGACGCTTCCTTTGAGAGATTTCGTATGATCTTTCTCCCGGTACTATTAAATCGATCTTGTTCCTTCTAATCTGATCTTTGATGTAGAACCTCTCAAATAAGCTATCTATTAATTCCTAAGAAGTATTCTATGTGGCTAAATATACAATAGAAGCCTTGGCCTGAGGCTCTTGATGCCGAATGCTGTGATACTTAAAATGAGTGTCAATGGTTATAATTTGAAGCTACCAGAAGTTTGTGCGCCCTGTTGCTTCTTGACATTACCCTTGACGTCCCTCATCTCACCCTTCTTGCCAATGACAGTAATGTTCTTCGCCTTGGATAAAGTATCAATAACTTCACCAACCTTTTGACGCTTGTGGCCATTTTGGCCCTTAGATGAAGCAGCAGCCTGTTTCTGCTGGGCTTCCTGTAATTCCTTTCTTTTGTTGAATTCCTTAGATTTCTTTCTTTTATTAGCTCTTCTCAATCTCTGCTTATCATCTCTGGACAATTCATCCTTGGAGTATGATAATCCTGACTTCAATTGAACCTCCGATCTTCCTTTAGCACCATTGGCAGCAGGTCTGTCATCACCGATCTTATATATTTCCTGTGGAGCTAATGTAGCTTCACTGGATACATGCAATGGAGCAGCGTCTTCCATACTGATTGAAGCAGCATTGTCACTAACTTTGATATCAATTGTTTTGAACTGGTGTGGTTTAGGTATAAAATGAGCTGAACAAAGTGCATCTAACTTATGGGTTACTTTAGTGAACAACTCTGAGATCTCATCATGTTGTTTCTGGATCTCTTCACTTACTTCCTTCAGATCATCGACATTATTGTATTGGTCTTCATAGATCTCAGCTAAAGACTTAGACGACTTTTGCTCAGATAATTCGAATTTTCTCTTGTTGTGGAACTTTGAGACGTCTGTTATCAATCTCTTTGGAACTTCATCGAACTCCTCATTCTTAATTCTACGCCTGATTAAATCTTCCAAAGCTTCAGTTGTTTCTTGAGTCACAATTGGAACTGGTTTAGAAGTCCTATCGAACTCCAAATTAGCCGAGTCTGGGTCGTCAAGAAGAGAATCTTGAGGTCTATCCTTTGATGCAATTTCACCTTTCATGGTCCATTTCTTTTCAGCGACTAATTCAGCTTCCAATCGGGCAATCTCTGCTTGTATTTGCTGTTGCTGCTTCTCGTAGGATGACAAATTCTGTTCACTCTTTTTCTGAGTTTTTACTTCATCTTCGTCGTCAAAAAGATCCAACATGGCCGAGCCCACAGCGTTGTCATATTCTTCTTCATTGAAGTCACCAAAGGCTTCCTCGTCATCTTCATCCTCTTCGTCTTCTTCACCACTGGCTTGCTTTGATTTTATTGCCTTGGACTCACTTCCAGGTTTATCGTAGAAATCATCATAGTATGGCATTTCTTCCTCATCTTCGTCCTCGCCATCTTCACTTAAGCTTCCAAAGTAGTCTATTTCTTCTTCGTCATCATCCTCATTGTCGTCCTCTAGTTGCACTATCTGCTTGTTGAATTCGTCAATGTCGAAGAAACCATCATTAAGACCAAAAGCGTCTTTCTTGATTTCGTTGGATGTACGTTCATTTTCAGATACTTCAGTTTCCTCATTAGAAGCTGGTTGTTCGACTTGTTCATGAAGAGTGGTCTCTTCATCAGAATCTTCAAGTTCTTGTTCACCCTCCTCGTCTTCATTTGCGCTATCTTCTTCTTCTTCTTCGTCTTTGTTATTTTGATCGTCTTCCTCATCTTCATCTTCAAATTCTTCTGGAGCTGCTGCCAAGTTGTCCTCTTCGCTGGACAACTCTTCTTCCAAATCGGATGCTTCCAACTGATTTGGTTCTATTTTGTATTTTTCCTTCAACTCTGGGATAGTCTTGAAGAGTAATGACTCTCCTACTCCGTCCAACACCATTTTGGTCTGGCCAAAGACCTGAGTCGAATCCAACCCACTAACGTAGATTTCATCCAAAACGGAGTACTTCTTCGTTATTGGATCCAACAACGTTTTGGTCAAATCGTTAAATATATTATGCGATGAGGTCTCATCTCCCTCAGTAATTTCACTCGTCACCGGCTTATAAAGCTCAAAAATGCTCTGGGGCTTACCCCTTAACACCTCCAATATATCCTGACTCATCTATGAATGTTCTACAGATTTACAAGTATCCACCGATGGAGAATACCGTTCTTCAATTCATTTCATTAACTACTGTTAACGAGATGATGCTTTAAAGGTGAAAAAAAAATCTTGGTATATACAGGCACACCGGATTAAATATTTCACTTCTGTATGATTTTTGTATGGGGAAGTTGGATGGGTGATATTGAGAGGAAAGAAGTTGTTGACGGCAGTAGGAGGTGTACGGATTAGGTAGAGTTAGTCGTAGGTTATATAGAATGTACATTGCCGCAAGGATAAAGTCCTGCGAAACAGTACTGGTTGTAGGGTTATTGACCAGTGTGCGGCATAAATCGAAGTCGTCTACACGGTGGATTAACAGACAAGTCAATGATCCCCATACCAAGCAGTCCAAATCACAGAATTATCGGTCTCGTGCAGCGTATAAGTTGATAGAAATAGATGATAAGTACCGGTTATTTAGCAGGAAAACGAGAAATATTCTAGATCTTGGGTTTGCCCCAGGTGCATGGACTCAAGTGGCCATTGAAAGAATGAAGAAATTGGGTGTAAAATCGACAATCTTGGGAGTGGATCTCATTGAATGTACACCACCCCAAGGAAGTCATTTCATCCAGGGGAATATTCTCTCGAAGCAGACACACAGCGATATTAGGGATTTTTTTAGCAAGACAGCAAAAGAAGAAGAAGAAGAAGCCGACGAAGAAGATGCACTGAATACGGTAACAAACAAGAAAAGCCATGAAGAGTCAAAATTTTCTGTAGATTTGGTTCTTAGTGACATGATGGCTAATACTTCCGGAATCAAAGATAATGACCACTACGCAAGCATGGACTTGTGCGATGGTGCAATTATCCTCTCCTGTGAATTGCTCAAGCCAGGAGGTAGCTTAGTGATGAAATTCTTCACTGGCAAGGAGGACCAGGTTCTTCTTGAGAAAATGAAGACCTTATTTGAAAAGGTATACAGATTCAAACCCCAAGCTTGCAGGAATGAACTGCGAGAAATGTACGTATTGGGAATGAAGCGGAGAGCCCATATTCAAGTCAATGACATCTTTAGAAATGAGTAAGATAAGTCAACAAGGCAAAGCAAACAGCTTACTACAGCATCAGTCGGCATAGGTTGGCATATAAAACAATTCTATGCCCGAGAGGCGCCTTCCCGATTGGGAGAGTTGGCTTGTCACCCCGAGTAGTCGGAGTTCTCCTATAATGGGAAGTTGAATGACAGGATTGAAGTCCATCCTTTAGCCGAGTAATGAAAGGGGTCAACTTACAAAGTGGGGGCCAATCGGTAATACGCGAGAACAGTAAGCTTTCCAGTAAGTTCATGGGTAAAAAGCGTCTCGGTGGAGGAATTTCAAAGTTTATGGAATGGTAAACAATGCTTCCAGAGCAGCTAGTGTGACCGCAGCAGCTGAGGAATTACTATCTAATGGACTGTGACATTAGACTTACTAACTATCTCCAATTCACCAATTCACGTTCTCTCCTATACAAAATTTGCTGCTGACAAAACGAACCAAACAACACCGAACAAACACGGCTTGCTTCCCCAATTTTGACCAAACTTCGGACTAACATTCTTCGAGCACTTCCAACCAGTTAACCTCTTACAGCATACTCCATGTGTTACTACGGTGACAGGGCTTTCTTAATGTGGGGAAAGGGAAAAGTGTTGCAAAAATTACATAAGCACAGTGGAAAATCCAGAAAATTACAGAAAATTAAATCGGGATTTTCCACCAAAACCCTCTGACTGTACCTCCCCTCTTAACGGGAACACGTAAGAAACTAAGTAAGAAGGAAGATTATCCAGACGGATTTTTGAAGAATGACACTGTCAAAGTGTCTCCTCGACTCATTCAAGTCCTCTGTCACGGTGACAATGTTGTTGGACAATTGAACCCCACTATTTGGGGTAATGTCCGCTCAAAATATGTATATATAGCAGCAAGTATTTTCTTTGATGGGTTCTCTATAGGTGCAAAAAGTTAATATTCATTTGATTAACACTTAACAACCCCCAAAAAATGTCAACTACTACCACATCCGCAATTGTATCCTACAAGTCCGAAGATCCAACAACTCAAAACTGGAAACTCGAGTCTGGAATTAAAGTCAGACAAGAGCTCAAAGAAAATGAGGTAATGGTTGAAATGGAGACCGTAGGACTTTGTCATACCGACTTGTCGATGGGTGTTGGAGGTGCCATCACTGATGTTCCAAAGATCTTAGGTCACGAGGGTACCGGTAAGGTTCTCAAGATTGGCTCAAAAGTTACACACGTCGCAGTTGGTGACCCAGTAATTCTTTCATTCACCTGGTGTGGAGACTGTTCTCCATGTAAATCTGGAGCCCCAGGTTATTGTTACGAATTCCCACAAGGAAACTTCATCATGAACGACTTAGATGAGACCTACGTCTTGGATGGTCAAAAGATCGATGGTAAATTCTTCGGACAATCTTCTTTCGCAAAAATAGGAATTGTCAATGGACCTAGTGTTGTCAATGTCAAGCACTTGAACCTCGATGCTGACACTTTAGCTAAATTCGGTCCTTTGGGATGTGGTTTCCTCACTGGCGCAGGCGCTATTACAAATGCTGGAGAGGCTAAGAAGGATGAAAGTTGTGTTATTTACGGTCTTGGTGGTGTTGGTTTTGCTGCTATTATGGCAGCAAAAATTGCCGGCTGTAACCCTATCATTGGTGTTGACATCAACGAAAAGAAGTTCGACTTGGCCAAGAAGTTAGGTGCAACTCATGTCATTAAAGGTGGTGACGACGCTGAAGTTAGTAAGCAAATCAAGGAGCTTACTGGTGGTCATGGTGCCGAGCTCTCTTTAGAATGTATCGGCGGTTCAAGATTCGTTCAAAATGCAGTGGACAATGCTTGTCATCTTGGTAAAATTGTCTATGTTGGTTTAGCTGGAATGGAAGATGTAATTTCCATTCCATCATTCCCATTTATGATCGGTGGAAAGAAATTGATTGGTTGTACAGAGGGAAATGCCCGTCCTTACGAATTCATTGAAAAGATGATTGGATGGCATGCCAAGGGTCAATTTCCAATTGAGGAATTGCAAAAGACATATAAGATTGAAGATTTCCAATTGGCTGTTGATGACATGAAGAAGGGTAATGTTATCAAGCCAATTCTCAAGTATTAATGAGGAAAACCAGGTTATAAAAGTTGTGGTGTTAATAGATGGGTTGATTATGGGAGTACGGTTTGAATAATTTTTTACGAATAGTTATTAATGAAATTGTGGTATTTTGAACTAGAAGGCACATGTAATATACGGAAAATAACACGGAACATTATAAACATCACTGGAGATGGTTCATTTTAAAAGCTCTTCCAAGGTATGAGGGTATCAGAAGAGACACTTATGGCTTTGCTACAAATTCTTAAAATCGAATGAAACTTTTATAAACTAATCTTTTTGTATACACCTATAAATTGGTGGTCCTAAGAAAACTCATCTAGAGTTTCTTATACTTAACTAAATAAAAGAAATAGGGAGCTGGAACAGCCTTGTTATCCATAACTCCAAAGATCGTAGTATCATTAACCTTTCTGAAAGTGTCATTGATTGGTGTCTGGTCATAGAACATTGAAGCGGTAGTTTCTCCCCTGTGTAGGATAGTCTTCAATCTACATCTCGATCCCTTTGCTTCCAATGTTGCAGCCTGGCCCCTGATAGGCTTTCCAGTAGTAGCATTTTCGAAGAAGAGAAGTGGGTCGCATGGGAAGGTGTCGTCACCATCATTTCCATCGGTGTTGTAGACCACCAATGGCTGTCCATTGTCCTCGTCATAGAACTCCTTGCCGAACCATCCACTGGCATCCAATAAGCCCTCCAATGGGTGTCCAGTCACAATTTCAGCACCTTTCCATTTCCAGCCAATCAATTCTTCGACCTTGACCGGAGGAAGGGCATCAAATACCTGGAATGCCTCCTCCACTGTACTTTTCTTGTTTTTGCTGATTTCTTCAAAGCTCACCATTTTATTTATCACTTAAGTCAATTGCCCTTAATTGCACGGAATTCAAAATATTTAGACTCCCAGCAATGCCGAAACTCCACCTTTATAAACCATCTCCATACCCCACAAAAAGCTCCCTGCTGCGAAAATTCGTAGCTGTCTGACTGTTCCTTGTAGTCCTAGCTACTTTTGACAATAACAAGTTTAGTCAGCTCCAAAAGAGTGCTTAGTGAGAGGAAAATACTAAGTTAGAGAGGGCTGAGTGTGTATGCCCCACTTAGTGCATGTAACTGGAAAAAGATTGACATTTCATTGTTGTATGTGTTAGTGATGGAGCCGTGTTGTTTATCTAACTCCGGAACATTGTATTGCCGAAAGTGGTTGCGAAAACAAGAAGTTTGATTATCCGAAGGTAGTAAATAAAAAGAGAGAATTGTTAGAATAGGTTATATTGAAAATCTACAGTTCGAGGTATAGAATGGCCCAATATATAGTATACAATACAGAAGTAAATAATAAATACAGTAACTAATAGTTGTAACAAAAAACTAAGTTACACAAATCATCCCTGGGCGAACGATGGAAGACTCATCCAAATCGTCTACCTCAAATATAACAAGTTGCTCCGGAACAATATGACTATACTTTCTACCGAAAGACCGGGTGAATTTCCAGTACATTGGGTGCTTAATGCCAGCATCAACAAGCTCTGCACTGGAAATAACTGGTTGAAGGTTCAAGCTGACTCCTTCTCGGGACCTTTGGAATTCCATTTTAACTACCTCCTTCAAGTCCTTGACAAAAAATAATTTTCCAGGGTCTGGGGGATTGTTTCTGACTCGGACAACAATGTGGTCCATAACTTCATGAATAATCGACGAGAACTCAACTTCGTCAGTAACCTTCAACAAAGCATCTCTAAACTCCGGCCAAATTATGAAGTTGATTAAGTGTTTGAAAGGAATATTGTGTTTCATGAGATGGTCTTGCAATGCCGTAGGTTTGAAGTAAGAAGGACATAACACAAGATCTGATTGCGCATATGGATACGGCGAAATTGTCAACATCGAAGAATAGTCCTGTAAGGCTCTATTTTTGAGTCTAGATTCTAGCTCGTCGAGCAATTTCTTCTTCAAAAGAAGGAAATCTTTGGGCGTAGATCCCATTCCCTCAGGAAACAACAATTTAAGCAAATATCTCAATTCAGGGCGTTCGAAAACAATCATTAATAACTGACCACATACCCATTGATATCCACCAAGTGCGATCGCAAAACCCTGTAGTCTTGGTAATTCTTCAAGAATAGTATCTGCGTATTGAACTAATATATTCAAAAGGTCAGGGTTAGTGAGATTAACTGATGTAATTACATCACTTGTGAGTGGTCTCACAGAGCATCTGAAGTTAACCTCAATAGAGTCGTAGATGATATTTGTAGGAAACTCAGTAATCGTCAACGATCTTGTGGGATAGAAAAAAGCATCCAATTCAGAAAGGCTCTGTTGGCGTAAACGGTCCTTTTCGGCATAATCTACCATGAACTGGTCTGGTACTACTACGGTCGTAGGAGGAGGTGGAACAAAGTCTTCTATGACGGAGGTTGGACTTGGAGATGATTCGCTTGGCGAACAGTTCTCTGTGGTGAATATTTCAGCCACTCCTCCAATACTATTAACACTATTGACGGTGTTGATGTTACTAATCCCGTTAACAGACTCCGCAAACTGTTCTTGAAGCACTCCAAGTGCTTCGCTTGTTGGTCCTCCTCCAAACTGCTCAATTTTCACAGTTAAGAGATCTTCAATGTCTTTCAAAGCTCGTGAAGCGACAGAAACTTTGGCCTGTATTTCACCTAGTACGTCTGTTATCGACTGGGAGTTTTGTTTCAGTAATTTCTCCTTCAACTGGGCCATTTCCGTCTCAAGAGCAGCGATCTTTTCTGTTTGCCGTGCTCGATGCTTACGCTGGCTGATTTTATTCTGCTGCCTCTTCCTTTCCTTCCTTAACTGCTCTTTGGTGGCCATTTTGCAACTGGGTATACTACTAACCTTTCTAAATGTTCTACTAACCTTTATTTCTAATCTTCTACTGTCTTCCTCGACACCAAGCCGAATGTTCTTCTTCAAGCCAGAGATTGCCTACGATTAATAAATCCGGAAATTTGCCAATTTAAGGTTTTTTCTTAAAATCCAGAGTGAACAGGGCTACCCCGCGAATCCGGAATTTTTGGGGAGGTTTACAGAGGTGGACCTTTTGTAGAGACCCTCTATAAGCGGACCATCGGCATTATAAGGTGGAGTTAGAAATAATACATATGTAGAAGAATAATATATATAACTGAGATGGCGGGCTGCAGTTGAAATATGTAGATATGATGGGCCGGAGTTGGAATTTCCTTTCAACCTGAATTGTAGCGAAAACCTGTGACTTGGAAGGAAAATGGCCTGCTGTGTTGTAGCTGCTGGGGTGTATGTAGCCCTCAATTCGTTCTATGATAAGACTAAATTTGATGTCCTGTCAAGCGTAGTAATAGGTCTTCCGGAACCAGACCACAACTTTAAATATGAATCGGTGCTGTCGTTGACTTTGGAAGTATCGGGAATGACTTGCTCTAGCTGCGTTTCGTCAATAGAGTCCGAAATTTCGAAAATGCCGGGCGTTACAGCCGTGAAAGTATCGCTCCTAATGGAAACATGTACTATTGCGTATGATCCAGCCTTGATTATAGACTTAAACCAGTTACAAAAGGCAATCGAGGATATTGGGTTTGAAGCCAGGGCCCACAGTGGCGACCCACAATCGGGTTCTTTGCATGAACAGAGAAAGCTTGAGCAATTAAAAAAGATATACTCTAAATTTGTACTTAGCGGCGTGTTGGCAGCTTTAACCTGGATATTCAAAACATTATCCAGAGCTCAATTCTTAATAGAACTTCAAAATTTCTTCTTAATTTTGAGTCTAATACTTGCATCCATATCTCAGTTTTACATTGGACCTACATTTTACAAGCCAACATGGAATACAATAAAGAACAGAAAACCATTTACAATGGATACCCTTGTTGCTTTGAGCACAACTTTCACTTACGTTATTTCCTTCACATATCTAGTTGACTTCTATTTAGACTCAGGAAAGTTGAAAGAAGAGTATTTGGATAATTTCTGCTTTGACTTGTCATCAGGTATTTTGTTTGTCATCCTTGGAGGGAAGTATTATGAAAGTCTAGGGAAGCTTAAGCTCCTGTCAAATTTATCGAATTTGAACAGCCTTTTACCTGAATCAGCACTCTTATTAAAGAAAGACGGTTCTGCTGTACAGGTACCCTGTTCTGTTATAAAGAAAGATGATTTTGTAATAGTTAGGCCAGGATCAAAAATACCTATTGACGGTACAGTAAAACTGGGAGTCTCACTCATTGATGAATTATGCATCACTGGAGAGCCTACTCCAGTTCGTAAAGAACCTGAAAGCACAGTACTAGCAGGTACATACAATAAGACTGCAACCATAACAGTGCAAGCTAACAGTCCTATTCAAGATTCTAAAATCTCGCAATTATTCACCATTATCAGTGATACAAGTGTTGTCAAAGGAACCGTTGTTAATTACATTCAAAGTACAATCAATATCTTTGTTCCAACAATTATTATTTTATCTCTTTTGACGTATTCCTATTGGATGTTTATGTCGGAGGGAGAGTCTGACTTGCTGGCACTGCAATACGCTAGGATGAGAGCTCTAGCTGTAATTACAATTGCGTGCCCTTGTGCACTTGGCTTAGCTGTTCCTGCGGCAATAACTCAAGGCATGAATTATGCTTCTTCGAAGGGCTGCTACATCAGAGGTAGTGGATTGGATATCCTAATGCAAATTGTCAATAAAAAAAAGGGATCCAAGGCATTCGTTCTTTTCGACAAAACAGGTACACTCACCACTAGAGATATAACACTAACGGATTTCCGATACAAGAAGAATAATACCCATATCGACAAGCTGTTGTTTTGGAAGCTTGTTGAGAGCGCCGAATCATACGAAGAACATCCTATTGCAAAGACCATAGTTGATTATTCTCAGAGTAAGATCAGTGAACTTGAGGAAGTAAAAGCAAAGAATCCTCATTGCATTGAATTTCAATACTTACCTTCGAAGGGAGTGGACTGCCAAGTACTTTATGACAACAAGAATTACGAGGTAAAGATAGGAAATCACTACATTTTACCCGACGCTTACAAATCCAAGAAATCTACAAGTGATTTGTATTTTATCATTAACAATGAATTGTACGCTGAATGTAAGCTTGTGAATACAGTCA
The DNA here is from genome assembly GCF_036884685.1 of Scheffersomyces xylosifermentans. Classification (NCBI taxonomy): domain Eukaryota; kingdom Fungi; phylum Ascomycota; class Pichiomycetes; order Serinales; family Debaryomycetaceae; genus Scheffersomyces; species Scheffersomyces xylosifermentans. Next base: position 1,425,637 of record NW_027042945.1, read on the forward strand.
GATCTGAATCTGAAATTCTCCTTCAATATTTGTCAGAAGAAGGATACGAAGTGGGATTGATAACAGGCGATAGAAGCGATGCAGCCATTGGTATCTGCAGCAAGCTTGGCATTAAAAATTATTGGTTTGAATGTACCCCAGAAGACAAGCTCAATATTACAAAGAATATTAAAAGGGATTTTGATATGCCCGTCATTATGGTTGGTGATGGAATGAACGATGCTGCGGCTCTCACAGAAGCCGATTTGGGCATTTCTCTTTCCACAGCACACCAGTTATCCATTGATAGCTCGGAGATCGTTCTCATGAAAGACAATCTACTTTCAATTATCGACATGCTTAGAATCAGCGTTCTTACAAAAAGAAAAATGATGTTTAATATCTGGGTTTGCATTCTCTACAATGTTATAATGATTCCCCTTGCTATGGGAGTATTCACCCGCTGGAATATATCTATTTCACCACAATGGAGCAGTACTCTCATGTCCTTCAATAGCGTGTTTGTTTTGGCAAGCAGCTTGCTTCTCGGCAGATAAATTTTGGATAGCAGCAAGCCATGAACTTCTAACTCTTACTATACGCTCAATATACGCAGTACTTCATTTCAATTATAAATCGACCTCTTGCTCTACATCAAAAGAAATAATACACTTAATACACCCCCCTTTGCCGACCGGAACGTCTTTAGCCTATTGACCATGACGTATATCGACTTATTATCTTCTAAAACTATTTTTACCTCCTTGTTATACCACTCCACCCATGATTCCCCATACCCCATCCTCGCCCATTTCCACCGGAAGTGTGCTCTCACATTTCCGACAATTGCAGCACACTGAATTGCAAAATTCCTGTTTTTCTGTTGCAATTTTTTGAACCAAAAAACCGAGCCCCTTCTTATCTGGATGGAGAACTTTCCTCGCGTCGATAAAAAAGCGGTGTTATCTGCAGGAGAAGCTGACAAGACTGTCTGACTAAGCCAGGCACGTCAGTCAAACTTCATAGAGGGCTTGGAGTAAACCTGGGGTAAAGGCATAGTGGTGCTTGGGGTAAGAAAGGTTGCAACCCTCCTCATAGAAAATAACTAGTAAGAATCCGTAGGGGACACCCGCAAAGAGATTCGGAATTTAGTGTATTAAGAGGATTTAGTGTATATTTTAGTATGTATTTAAATAGAAAGAAGTCCGAAGACAAGTCAGTGTAGAATTAAATATGACCTCTTCAATTAATTATATCTTCAGTAGTAATGTCTAAAGAACCTTTGCTTTCTAAGGGAGGTAGCACGTTGGCTGCCTTCACCGATTCGTTCATTAACCCTCAAAACCATTTTACAATCAATGACTACTTGGTGTCACCAGAAACTGGAAGAGGTCAAGTGACTTTCTACAAGCAAACCCGTACCAAGTTGCAATATACCGTTCTCGGTATTTTGGGTTTTGTAGGCTTCTACAAACTTGAAGGATCCTCCTTGAAGGCTGCTTCATTGGGACTTGTATTCCCAGGTGCTGGTTATGTGGCTACACCATCGCCATTGAATTACTCGCTTCTAGGAGTTTGTCTCTTATTATTACCAATTTCATTCTTCTGCTGGTTCGGATCTGGTGCTATCACTATTCCTATTTTGAACTATGTTCTTCCAATTGCTATTTCTGCCTACCTTGCTCGTGATAAGGCTGTCTGGGACGATGCTCCATATGCTGTAGGCGGCTTCTTGGTATTTTTCTTCGGTGTCGTGACTATCATCTCATCAAGATTGCAAAAAGAAGCTCAACGTAAGGGTAAAGCAAGAAACGCTTACTTGCCAAAAGCTATTCCAGAACTTTACGAGAAGAAGATGCTTCCTGCTGATGATCGTGAAATCGACCTTAAGACTTTGAAATTTGTTCAATACTACATTGAATTAGGTTTACAGGCGTTTGACGATTGGTCCAACTTTAATGTTGTTGATCAGTTCCAAACTGCTTCGTTGAGATATCAATTATATGAAATTGTCTACAGTTTAGCAACATACCAAGCTGTCTATGCTCCTTCTCTTAGAGGTAAGGTCTGCGAGGCAATGAGAAATTCTATTGAGAAGTCCTTGACTCCTAAAGTTATGGGATACTGGAAATGGGAATCGCTTCTTGGTAAGTGGAGTTTGGATTGGGATCCAATCAAGAAAGACAATATAATGGTGAGTGGTTACATGTTGAAAGCACTTGCTTTATACACTGGTAACACAGGTGATATGAGATATACTGAGCCAGACAGTTTACCCTTCCAGGTCACAAAGAATGCTGTTTACAAACACGACATTCACTCCATCAACAAATATGTCTTGAGAAACTGGGATGATTCTAACTTCTGTATTTTCCCATGTGAACCAAATTGGAACTACACTGCCTGTAACGTTATTGCTGCCGCTGGATCTGTTGGCTATGACAGAGTTTTCAACCAACGTAACTTCGAAAGAAGAAGAGAAAGATTCCTTAAACATCTTAAGGAAGATATGTGTGATGAATCTGGTACTCTCCTTCCAATCAAGTCTACTTTTACTGGTTTCACAATTCCTGGTATTCTTGGTCCTGTCGGAGAAAGTGTAAGTGCTGTCGATACTGCTTTCATTGATGTGCCAACTTCTGCAAGAGTATGGAGTGTGATCAAACATGAAAACATTGAACTTGATCCAAAGTCTGGTAACTACAAACTTAAGGGATTATCTGGTGCAGACTTCATTGACATGGGTTCGTATATGCCTTCAACTGGTGCCGCTTTCCTTTCTTTCGCTTTCCTTGCCAACGAATATGGTGACTATGAGATCTCTGAGAATTTGATTAAACAAGCTGATGAGGTTGAAAGTCCAATTGAAGAATTACCAACCGGTTCGTTACGTAATAAGGGTATTTCTGTCTGGGTTGGTGGCTTCGGCCTTCGTGCCCGTTTGATTCGTTTCAGAGACTGGACCAACACCGTTGTTAATGGACCTCCAAAGCAATGTATCAACGGACCTGTTTTGGACGGATACGATTTCCAAAACGTGTTAGTTGCAAAGGCTTACTCTCCCAATGGCGAGGATCTTGAGTTGGTCTTGTACAATGGTAGAAGTGCTGGTAGTTTCTCATTAAGATTGGCTCAATTAGCTCCAAATGCCTCGTATAAGGTCTCTAACGGCGCAAGCTTCGTTGCTGATCAGAATGGTACTGGTATCATTTCTGTTAAGCTCGACGGCCGCACAGAAGTATTTACCGAAAAGGTCCAAAAGGTTTAAGGTTGACTCAATCTCTGTACTTAACTCCAAAATAAATATAACTCTATTGTATTCTCTATTAAATCCAAATATGTACCCTAAAATCCTTTATTCAGACGAAGACGAAGATGAAAATGAAAATGAAAATACTTGTTTAATTATCCGCCATACCGTCTTTCTAGCTTCAAAAATTGGTACCAAGACAACATAAGTAAAGGAGAAGAACAACCAAATAATAAGTACAACTATAAAACCTTTGAGGAATCCCGGAGAAAATACGTAGGGACTGGCTCCAAGGGGTACTGGGATTACTATAGCCATTATCACAGCAAGAACACCTACTAATCCACAATACTTCTTGAATTGTCTGTCTAAATGCTTGTGATCAATGGTTTGGTTCAAATCCATGTCCAAGTCTGAGTCATTGGTTGTTCCAGAGTCCTCTTCTTCATTAACTTTGAACGTAGCATCTTTCTTTTCAGACAGGATTTCGTTGGCTACTTCGAAACTCAGGGATGCTACTTCTATCTCCTCAGATTTCTTTTCCGCTAAACTAGTTCTGTTTCTAGTGTCTTCGAAATTAAAATTGGCTGGCCTTATTAACGAAGCAGTTATAGCAATAACTCCACCCATTACTAATGCCGTGACATTACCAGCTAAAGAGACCCATGGATCCGTCAAATTAGTGACATTGATGTCGCCTTTATAAGTTTTGCAAGTAATTAACCAAACAATTACAGCAAGTAACATTCCTCCTACGGATCCTCCTACAGCTCCTGCTTTATTGAGATGCTTCCAAGTGAACGAAAGTCCAATAGGGAAGACTCCTGATGCTGTGGCAACCCCTAAGAAGTTGAAGAGCCATCCCATGGAAATTTTTGCAGCCCCATAGAATATCGATGCCAAAGATGATGCTAGTATAGCCCAAACAAATACAAAGACCTTTGCAGCAAGGACTACTTCCTTCGGCGTGGCATCTGGTTTATAATATCTTTTGTATACATCATATGACAACAAAGTTGAAGTTCCAATTAATTCACCTGCAAAGGAAGAAGTGACTGAAAAGAAAATCATCACCAACATCATGGCCAGCCCAGACTTACCCATCAAATATGAAGCTGCTGCGACAGCTGGTAAGCCTTCTCCAACTTCAAATTCAGATAAACTTGGGAAATCAGGATATGCAGAAAGAGCCCTAGCGGCAAGACCAAGTGAAGTTCCAATGGAGAGTGGAATAATGAACCAACAGACCAGCGCAAAGAAGTATGCCCTGGACGTAAATCTTGGGTCAGCAGCAACTGCTCTGGATAAATAAGCTTGATCGTTGACAACCAACCCAAATCCAGTAATCACACTAACAATCGAAAAGATGGCTCCTTGCTTTGATCTGAAGGTTAAATATGATCCGTGGAAGTTGTCTTCAACAGGAGCAAGTTGGTTAAGCAACTCCCACATTTTCTCAGGAGATCCTATCTTGTCATTAGTGACATAAACTTGAAACATGAAGACTATAAGAAATACAAGGATAATACAAGTGTGAGTAGCATCTGAAATAAAAGTTGCACGTAAGCCACCGAAGGAGACATATACAGCAACTCCGAAAGGAATGAGGAAAAGAGTAGCATATTCGTTAATACCGGTAATTGCAGAGAAGACAGCACTTCCTCCTAACAAGATACAAGAACTGACAATTGCATTACAAATAAAACCACACCATAAGAAACTAAGGTGTCCCGCACGTCCAAACCGGAAGTAACCCATCTCTGGAAAGGTCGTCACCAAGTTTGCATTCTTCTTGATTTTACTCGAGATCACCGAGAAAACAGAAACCTGTAGCAAACCTCCAATACCATACCAATATCCACCACTAATACCTATGCTATAACTCTTGACTGCGGATTCGAGCAAGGTCAAACTCCATGTCCAATTTGACAAAATACCACTTAAAAGCAAACCGAAGCCGATCGAACGACTTCCTGACACGAATTCATCGATTTTATTGGAATTGAACTTACTATACTTGTTTTGAAGATGGGTGAAATAGTTCATTACGATGGCGAAGAACGCACCACCGCCAATGATTAATCCGTAGGCTACACCTTGAGATAAAGTAGGTTCCATTTTGATTTAATCAAGTTCTAGCGATATTGACCCATTGAATCCGAAGTGGAAACTGGAAAATTATTCATATAAATAGGAAGTGATTATAGTTACAATGTTTTTCAGATGTGGTAAATGGTCACAGTATAACTGGACAATAGACAATGGGTAAAAGTTAAAGCGAAACTTCGAAAATTCATTCATTGTTGCCCACATGATCTCATTACAGTATCAGCGCCATAGTTCTGCGTACCGGTATCGCATACTCAATGCGCTTTTGCATACATGTGTAGAGTCAACGAAAGCTCAAACTCAAGCCAAGAACGGACCCAAGGGTTCCATTTACCACAGTGCAGATACCCCTGATTCGAATCCCTATCAGAGAAATTTCAGACAGAACCAGGTCGGCTTTCTCGCTTAGCGACGACTACAGTGTAATTGAAAATGGTTGCAAGTATTTTTTGTTATGAGTGCAGTACACGTGATAACAGTTTTTGCAGCTAATGCATCAATAATGTGGCTACAGAAAATGTGGCATATACTACGGCCCGCGATAAGTTTAAAGCTTCACTAAGCTTAAGTGAGAATAGATTTTTTAGATCGCTTGCAGTTGTAAACGACTTGTGTCGTAATTTCTTCATATGATGCTTCGGTGCCAAGGCGGAACTATCAAAAGCCGAAGAACAAATACCGCCGCCGTATAGAGTTTTTCCATGGTGTTACCATGAACTGGCAGGCGTGCAAATTAGGACAAGAAAAATGCAACAAAGGTACCCATTTCGCCCTTGATTTCTAATTTTCTGTTTATTAATATAAAAAGTAATCAAACGTTAAATAATACAAATTTATTAATTCTGCCCAGAGATTCTCGTAACCTCAAACAAAATTTGAGCTGCTGAGGCATTATCCAAAAGACTCTTCATAGTAGCCTTAGTGGTGTCACTACCACAGTAAATCGAGGTATCACCAGTTGCAGTTTTGTCTGTGTTGAAGTTCAAGTTATATCTTTGTGTCATATCTGGGGTAGTAATAACCAGATTGAAATATAACGAGAAGTCATCAGGATCCTGGTTGAAATTGAAAATGTAAGCACCCTGCCTCAATACTTCATCCTTTAATGGTTGGAAATCAGATGTCCATGTCACGTACTCAAAGAAGTCCGCAAAACCCGCAAATAAGAGATGAACATATTTCAAACTGTTATTCCAATAACCACTGTCGTAGAAAGCACCACTTTTATTTGTTGTAGCTTGGGCAAGCTGAAGTGCCTTATCGGACCACTTGCTGTCTCCAGAATACTTCGATAATAATGCCAAAGTACTCATACCACAACCAACAGTGTAAGTAAGCTTACCCTTGTTAACATTAGTGTAGTCATTTTTGTCTAAGCCATCGTAAAACAAGTGGTCGTTAGGATCTTGAAGGTATTCGAACATGTAGTCCATGCAATTTCCTGCGAAAGTCAACAAGTCAGGGTTTTGTGTTATGGTATATAATCTCATTGCAGCCAAGGCAGCCTCAGTGGTAGAAATAGATGCAATGTAGCTTCCATTGTACTGCCACATGACACCCCCCTTAGAATCCCATTGACTCATTAAGAAATCGACAATGCCTTGAGCATTATCTAAGTAGTCTTGTGTTTGAGTCAACTGGTATGCTTCAATGAAAACCCACGCAAGTTGCCCATTATCATCATTGTAAATATCGTTATCACCGGCTTCACTCGATGAAAAGGCCCCAAGCTTAGCGTTTTTATATTTCATGATATTGGTGATGGTCTTGACAATCTTGTCAGTATCTCCCATATTAGTTATGGCTTTACCAATTACTGCCTCATCCCAAATAACTGGCTGCGAATACACGCCATCTCCACAGACATTATCATGACCGTTCCAAGCAGCCTGATCATCAGACCAGAATCGGTTCCAAATTTTGTTGGTTGTAGCATCAAAAGCATTCAGTGGGACACCTGATGTGGGTGACGGAGATGGAGAGCTACTCGACCGGGTGGAGCTTGACAGCGTGGTCGAGGAACTAACGGAAGTTGAAGACTGGGAGGTCGAAGTTGAACTACTAGTACTAGAACTTGAAGTCGCCGTTGTTGAAGACTTTGAAGATGAAGTAGATCTAGTTACGCCAGATGAAGTAGTTGACGTAGAAGATGGTGTTGAAGATGACGAGGAAGTCGAAGTTGTAGACGACGTAGTGCTAGTGGTGGAATCAGTTGTTGTTGACGATTTTGAGGTCATACTATTGGTAGTTGGATTAGTAGTTGGATTAGTAGTAGGGTTTGTAGTCGGGTTTGTAGTCGGGTTTGTAGTAGGGTTTGTAGTAGGATTGGTAGTGGGGTTTGTAGTAGGATTGGTAGTTGGATTAGTAGTTGGATTAGTAGTTAGAATTGTAGTCGGGTTTGTAGTAGGATTCGTTGTGGGCTGAGTAGTGGTCAAACTTGTTGAACCGCTTCCACTTGTAAAGAAAGAAGACTCAGTGGAAACTTTAGATCCAGTCGAAATGGTTGCATCAGTAGAATAGGTAGAAGGATCATATGTCTCAATAGTTTGGAGACCAGTGCCTGAATAACTAAATGGGGTATCAGTGGATATTTTAGTTGATCTAGACGACAATTGTGGGGAGGTATTCAAAATTGTTGTAGTTGGAAATCTATTTGTATCCAACTCAGAGGTATAAGGAGCTGCAGTTGCAGCAGTTCTGGTCTGAGTCCGACTGTGGTGATGTTCTTCAATGCCTCTTCTCGAAGACAAAGGAACCTGAACAACCGTTGAATCAACACCATCCCCATTGTAAAGGTATGTAACTGTTGTTCTGTGTGGTACATCCATGTATGAGGTGTAGGTTACCGTTGGTCTCTTGGTGACGGACACATAATGAGTTACGGTAACGTAGTTACTGACCACAACCACTCTGGTACTTGTTTTGTGCTCCTTGACAGGTGCAGCCCAGATTTGAGTAGCTAGACATGCTACCAAGACTGCCTTGAGCGAGAATATGTTCATTCCAAAGCTGAGATCACACCAGTGAAGACAATGTTAGCGAATGTGCAGAAAATAGGTTCTGTAGAGTCCGAAGGGGTGAAATGGAATTTTAGGTATTCTGATTAAGCTAAAAACGACGGGGAAACCCAAAAGCAGCAAGAAATTGCCGCCGTTTATATACTTTTGGCAACCGTTACACCCAGACTGGATTCCGAGGCCCAGGGCCGAGAACTGCCATGGTACCTACTTCAAAACAAAGCCTCAACACGGTTCTTCGGTGACATATCTGATACCTCGTTATCAAAACACTCCGGTCGCTATTTTTTTGCATTCGTTTCAAATGCAATCGCAGCACAATAACCACTTCCGCATTAAGCCATGAACCCTGGATTGCAAAACGGTTCCAAAACACTGCACAGAATTAGGAAATATATCTTCCATTGCGCACTCAACATTTTCCCCTGTTTAGGAATTTCTTCTGTGTCTTCCATTTTGAAATTAGCTGTGAATTCTACTGAACCGCTCAGTTAATGCGAATGCGTCGCCTCAAAAAGATCTGTTTACGTGAAATTAGCGAGCGGTGTGTGCAGTGTCACAGCAGAAGAAAAAAGAAAAAGAAAAAGACAAAAAGATTAAGTAGTGAGAGTAAAATAATATTAATAAATTAGAGAAAAGCGGACTTTTTTTTAGCAGTAGTTCGGGCCATCCTCTTTAAGACGAATTGATGGCAAAGGCATACTACAAACATCCCATTTGGACCAACCCGGTGCAGTGGTTGAAGGGAAGAAAGCAGCATGCCCATGGCCTCTACCAGACAGGATACTACGAGACAGCAGAGCTTGGTGCAAATCCGTTTGCCAAAGCTCTTTTAGAAACTCGAGCTGACGGCTCAACTCTCCGGTTCCCGCAGGAAAACCTTATAAAATTATCTACCGAAAGGGCGGCATTATCATATGACGAAGATACGAGAAGCTCTACAGAGCCCCCTAGACGTAGTACGGGCCCGTTTTGGATTTTTCCAATCATCAACAATTCCATCACCCTGGACCAGGCGTACTTCAATGCCAATCATATCGTCAATAATAGGAAATATATTGATGCCACGCTTCGGGATGGGAAATCCAGTAAACGGTTCTTTCCTAGAAAGGTTGAATTTAGCAGTGGTTCCGACTTGAGGAGGTCGGCAGAGTTCATCCCAGATTTTATAGATGTTGTCGAAAATCTGTATGTGGAAAACATAAACAAATACTTGAAAGAGCTCAAGAATGAACAGGATACGAATTCCATGGGACTTATTCTTAGGCAAGAGGGACCCATAATGAGTTTCAGAAATGGCACTCCTGTTGTTAACATCACACTACTTCTGGATTCATTCAAGATTGAAGCACCAGAGACGTTCATTTCGTATAAGAAGAATGCAGAGCTATGCAAGTTAATTATTTTGCTTCTAGACTTCAAGTCATAGACCCACTACATGTTACATTTGTTCGTACTTGAAATGACTGGAAGCTTCTGATAGCAATAGGTCGCTGTGCATTTGACAGTTGAGTGCTTAACGTCTTGATTACTTGGCCCCTTGCCTCTTGCTTCATGTGCATTTAGAATAGTCTGAATTCAGCCTCTTTTTTGACGAAGTAGAAGTTAACCTAATAGGGGAATTCGTGGAAATTATTCAAGGGTCCTGTTTTTCATCTTTCATGCTACAAGATTATTTTGAAACTTCATGTTGTACACATTCAATTTTGCGTGGCAAGTGTTTTGTCAACAATAGCTTCATCCTGATGTAGCAAGCCAAATAGTTGATACTGATAGACCGTACTTTAGTTCTGTTTACATTCTGTGGTGAGCCTTGCATTCTATCGTATATCCAACGAAACTATATGTCACATCAATTAAATATCCTAAAAAGGAAATTACTATAATCAAACTTCGATCTCGCCTTATTTCATTTTTTAACTGCAACTAAATCAGATTAAAAGTAGCAAACCGTGTTTAGCCTACGGAGGGGTGGGTTTGTGTAACAATTTGAAGTTGAGGCGGTTACTGACAGCAATTACACTTCCGTTTTGATACGAAATATATACAAAGCAAAACATAGGCGATACGATTAAGAAAGGTGATCATTACATTTTAATGAAAGTCTTGGAAAACAAGGGCAGTATTACGGTGGATTAACTGCAAAAGAGTTCCTCTAAAAACGCCCTTTTCAATTTAATGTGTGACTTCGAGGAAAGAATCTGTCCATTTTAAAAACAACCAAATCTTATACCCAATTTGACCAAATTGCCTTAAAACATTCTAGATGCACTAAAAATCTAGTTTGTTCCATTCTGCTGAAACAATGCTTTTATCTGTGCATTTAGTGTTCTAGTATTTTCAACACAAAGAATGCAAAGTTAAATTCCGTCGCGAATATTCAAGATCATGGACAAACAATGTAAGGAAGATCTGAAACGACATACCAGACAGACACCAACAGCGGCTGGAAGTAAGTATCTAATGCACATACCAGAGATATGATATATGTACGGAAGTTTCAAAGCAGCACCTGTTAATATATGGCCTCCTTGTCTCTTCCCCTGCATTATGCGCCTCGCTCGTTCCTCCTTGAGCTAAGCAATGCTTTGGTAGAAGTATTCATGGAGAGTTGATACTACTAATGTTTAGAATTACAATGTCGCTATTAATAGCTATGATAGCCAATTTGTAAAGTTTTGGATAGTGAATGGAGATTTCAATATTTCAAATACAAATTATAGATTCTCCTGATTCTCTTAGTATTTGCACCACATTACTCAAACACACAGCAATTTGGCACAGCATTTTTTTTTTTTTTTTTTTTTTTTTTTGCAAGAAACCATCAAATTTCTAAGACCTAGCAGAAAATTTAGTACCTCTTAACTCATAAATTATAAATCATATCATTGAATCGTCAATTAGTACCCTTTCAGCTGGATTATTCTAAACTTTACCCTTAAAATTTTTAACAACTCCCCTTTTTTAAAACCCCATTTTCAATGTCACGTGACGTGAACAAATCATCTCTCCACCAACCGTGCACTTCACCCATCAAATTCCGTGATAGTTTAGTGGCTAGAATTACCGCTTGTCGCGTGGTAGACCGGGGTTCAATTCCCCGTCGCGGAGCTTTCTTTTTTTTTTTTTTTCCATCGTAAATGCGTATATGCATTATTTTTTCTATGAGACTCATTTTTCAGCCTAACGACTCACGTTGACTATGAATGATGAAGTTGTAGCTATAGTGGTATTAGGTTAACTTTTGCTTGTATTGACGTTTGGTTAGTGTTGAGTGGTAGAGGGTTGACTTTGTTATTTTTTGAATTGTTTTAATAGAAGAAAAATCGGGTTTTTGGCGGTCTTTATTGGTCTTTGTTGGTCTTTGTTGGTAACTTTATCAGTAACTTTATCAGTCTTTAATTGTAGAAAAGATATTAATATTTATCATTAATATTTTATTTAAACACTGATTGGTAGATATAGAAGGTCATTGATTCGGATATTCAGGTATTCAGATATCCAGACAGTTAGTTATTGGAGCTTTAAATTATAGCTTTACAATGTTCCGAAGTATACGTCTCTACTCCTCGGTTAAAGAACAAGCTTCCCTGGCAATTCTGGAAGCATTCCGCTCCAGCATGGCTCGGGTAAGCTCCCAAGCAATGATCTTGACTGCTGCTACTCCAAACCACCAGGAACTCCACGGAATGACGCTTTCATCGGTTTGCTCTCTTGCTGTGTTCCCCAATCCGCTCTTGGAATTCAATTTACACCTTCCTTCGTATACTTCACAGGCCATTCACGAAAACCGATATTTGGCGATACATTTGTTACCACCAACCTCGAAATCGGCGTTTCTTAGCAGAGTATTTGCTAGCGGAGTTAAGAAGGACAAAATTGGCCTGGAATTAGCCTCAACAACTGAAGAGTTGAAAGATGGAGAGGTGTTTCATGAGATGACTACTCCATTCACCAGACTTCCGAAATCGGACTACAATTTTCACAAGGTCGACGACAAAATAAGCATACCAATATTGAAAGAAAGCGAAATCATTTTCATATGTAAATTGTCCAAGACTTTGGAAGTGGAAAACCATGAAATCTTTGTCGTGGACGTATTAAAGATAATACAAAACGAGGAGTACAAGAACAGCACAGGAGGATTATTATATTTCAACAGAGGGTTTCATAAGATAGGCAGTTTGGTGACGGAAGCTCAGTAAAAACATATTCAATGACTAAATTTGAAGAGAAAGGGATAAAGAGAGCAAATCCTACATTGGACGCAATGCCCAACCAATACATTTGCATTTAAATGGTACAATATAAATAGAAAAACGAGTTAGAGACAGACATTGTTGACTCAACAAAAGCACAAAATGTACATAGTCGAAGTTTCTAATCAGATCTTCGAGTTAAAGGCCAACGAATCGTAATAGTAAAGTGATATATGGATCCGCAATGTAAGTGGGATTGTCTATTCATAAATTTAGTTCATTATGCATCGTACTTTCCATATAAACATAAGTTCAGCCATCTATATAAGTAACGAGAAAGGGAAGCTTGGGGTATTCAAATGCCATCAGAGATGAAGTTATTGCATGAAATAGCCATACACAAATTATGCATTGAGTAAGCTATTGCACTCTCTTCTTAATACCTCGATTTCATGCATTACCTTGGGCAAAATAGTTTCAAATTTATCGTTTGTCCTTTTTATTCTTCTAGAGAATTTATTCAAAATCTCATTCTTCTTGATATTCTTCAATTCATTTTGCAAGGCTTTGATTTCTTCCTGTCTGAATTGTTGCTTGTTCAACAATTTCTGGTGTTTCAAAGCAATGGCCAGACTTTCAGATTTAGCGGCTTTCAACTTTAACTTTTCTGCTTTCATTCTCTCTTCATATTGAGCCAAAACGTTTTCGAGTTCTTGCAATTGACGTAATTGCTTTCTTTCTTCCTCCTGGAACTCTTTCTTTACAATTGCTTCCTGTGCAGTTAAGTCCTTAATATCCTTTTGGGATTGCTCTATCTCATTTTCCAACTGTATAACCGAATGCTTCAAACCTTTAAGTTTTCCAAAAACTCTGGTATCACTGACCTGCTTATTATTGTATTTCGAGATCTTGTTCTTCAAGTTGTCTATGTTATTTTTAAGATCAGTTAACTTTCTGTTTTCGTCTTTCTTGAATTTCTTAAACTTGGCTCTTAATGCAGACACATTCTTGATAGTAGAGATTAATGAGATCTGCAATGTAGTCAATGATGAAGTCTCTGGAAGGGACTTGTTCAAGACTACTTTATCGTCGTCCTTAGTCGTGTTGATGAGAAAATGGTTCAAAATGCTATTCTCATAGATTAAGTCGATTTCATATTGAAACAATGATGTTAAACCGTAGATTATCAAATAAATCCCCTCGCTCTCTTCATCATCTATACTTGCGGCCTTGATGATCTTGAAATAAGACCAGCCTACGTTGTTCAATCGGATCTTAAGATTACTGAGATCAAAGCGTGTAACTTCAGAAGCGTCAAGCACCTTCAAAACAATCTTGGAGTCATCGTTGAGAATGATAGCCATTCGGAGACTACCCATACTCTTATCATAAGTCTTGGCGAACTTCTTTCCCAGAACAGCACTGTTGGTGCTCTCAAAAAGATTGATAAATTCACCTCCGTTATTCTTGCATTTAGTTGGCTCACCATTAAACAAGAGTGGGTTCTTCAAAATAGCTTTGCTAGCAGCTAAAATAGACCAAAAAGGTTGGATTATGATGGTATTTTCGATTGTCGTCGCAGTCGGCGAGACAGTGGTAGTCGTGAGGGAAGTTGACGTTGTACTAGAACTGGAAGTTGTTGTAGTAGATGTCGTTGTGGGAGGCGGTGATGCCTTAGAGAGAACAAAACTGTTAGGATTGTCAACTGCGGCAGCTGCAAATGTGCTGCCAGCAGTGTTGGTGTTGGATCTTAGTTTATTTTTTAATATGGTTAATTTGCTATTGAATGGAGACACAATAAAGTTCTCGAAATTCTTCACAGCTATAGAGTTTGACTCTATGAGGTTTCTGGAATACCTTTTAATTGGCGAACTGTTTGTTATGGAGTCTTTGAGGTCTACATCAAGTAGTTTATTGTCATCACAATTTATTGATATGTCCTCAGTGACGTTTGGAATGGAACTTTGCAAGATGGTGGCTTTCTTGAAAAGCATGGAATTTATGACATGGAGTGACAACACAAGGTAGAGCTTGGTGCCTATCTGGTTGAAGGTATAGCTGTTTATGTATCCTATGTTGGAACCGTATACCGTTATGAACTTAAATGAGACGTTCAACCAGTTGATGAGATAATGTATATAGTTGATTATGATAAAGCAGACGACCGAGTTTATAAGACTGTTGTTGATGAACCTCTTATTGTCGTCATACTGGATTTTTGTTGTGATTCTCTTGTGAGAGATCGATGTGATGTAGTTGATAGACGATGAGCCAATCAAGTCGCTAGAAATGATGGATTTCGACAAGATTACAACATAATTGAAATAGCTCTTTTTGAGAACTACCGAGCTCAACACGTAGAATATCGCAAGGTTGACCCCGAGGATCTTTACGAACGAATAACCTATGCGTTTGTAGTTGAAAGAAACGGGTTCCGAATTTTCTCGCAAGAGGAAGTTTACTATGAACTTTCCTCCCATGAAGTTTGCTCCCAGAAGGATGTACACTATGAGCAAACAGAGCGACACCGATTGGGGCAACGACAATAGTATGAACACGAGCGAGATGATATCTCTCAACGAAGAAGAAGGGAATATGGAAGTTGCTCCTCCGAGAGGAAACTGATGGTGATGATGGGCTTGTTGATGTTGGTGGAATTTCAGTCCGAGCTTCTCTTTGTCCAGGTTTGAGCGGGCTTCTGCCACTCCGGCGGCATTGGACGACGCGGACGCTGGCGGCTTCTCGTGGAGAGTACCAGAAGTCGAGTTTTGTTGCATGGTAGACTACCGGACTTGAGGGTTGTCTTGGATGATAATTTTACAGCATGTAATGGAGATCCACAGTGGAGAAATGGCTGCTAAAAGCGAGAGTTAACTCGGGAGAAAACGCTTTTGACGGGGTGAAATTTGGAGGGCGAAATCCCGGCTCGATTCTGGTTGGTGTGAACTAGTTTCTGGTCTACAATTCTCGTGGAAACCCCGATTCTTACCGACTTCAAACAACCGTTCACTGGTAATTCATGTGGTCTGTAAAATGTAAAAATGGTTCTCTATGCACATTTTTTCAGTGCTCAGTTTTTGTTAAAGAAATGTCATTTTTTCGTTGTCATTAAAATGCGAGTTTTGTCTAAAAGAAAATTTTTCCTGTCAAAAACGAGGCAGGGAGAGGGCGTAGCACACGACCATTCTTCACTCCGCTCAGCACTCTGCTCACCGATGGGTGAGTGGAGTGTTGGTGTGGATTGTTCTGTAGTGTCTCTCACTCTGCTCACCGTTAGGTGAGTGGAGTGTTTGCGTCGAATTTATGTACTATCTTGTCTGTCACTTACTTTTCGCAACTTCACTTCGTTCACCGTTAGGTGAGTGAAGTGTTGGTGTTGATTGTTTTGTACTAACCTCACTCTAACTTTTCGCAACTTCACTGTTATATCCGATAAGCGAATAAGGAGTGTTAGTATTCATTGTTCTCTATCCTCAGTCTGCTCACCGATAGGTGAGTGGAGTGTTTGTGTGGATTGTCACTATCTTGTCTCTTGCTCTTTCCTAGCCTCCTAGCCTCACTCTGCTCACCGATATGCGTGTTCTCTTTTATCTTCTCTCCCACTTTCACAACTTCACTTCATTCACCGTTAGTGGGTGGGAATACAGTTACATGAAAATAGAAGTTAGAATTTGGCATTCAAAGGTGGAACGGGTGGAAAGACATTAGAATAAATAGTAAATTTAGAACTAATAAAAGATGTTGGTGTTGATCGTTCTCTACTATGTTGTCTCTCTTTTCTAGTCTCAGTCTGCTCACCGATAGGTGAGTGGAGTGTCGTTGTTTAATGTTCTCTACTAACTTCACTCTCACTTTTTGCAACTCAGGCTTACCTAAACCCAATAAGAATTTGATAGGAATATAGATTTACCTTAAAAAAAATAAAAAAAGCAACTCCACTCTTATATCCGATATGCGAACATGGAGTATTACTATTCATTGTTCTCTACTATCTTGTCACTTTATTTTCGCAACTTTACTCCGCTCACCGTTAGTGGGGAAGCAGAGAATGAGGAATTTGATGATTGGTGGAAGGAGAGAAAGAAGAGGAGGAGAGGGAGTAAGTTGGTTAGTGGAGGAAAATGAATAAGATGAATAAGATAAAGAAGAAGTGGGTCGATGGGAATTATTACAATTACATGAAAATAGAGGTTAGTCCAGAATTTAACATCCAAAGGTGGAACTGGCGGAAATAGAGATCAGCAGAAATTTAGAATAATTAAAAGGTTATTAGATTTGTATTCGTTAAATCATGATTCTGGATGTTACATCCAAACAGTCCAAATAGAAATAGACATATAGATAGTCTCCAATATGCGACTGAATTTGAACTTAGTGTCCTGTGGAAATAGAAATCGACATAAAAATGACGTGAAATAGAACAAAGCTTATCACTAATTTTAATAAAAAGAAGGGTGGCATCAACAAATAAAAGAATAATGACATCAACAAGAATTCAATGCTAGATTCCAAATAAAGAGGCAAAGTCAGTAGGTAGATAACGGGATATGATCATCAAAAAATGGGATAAGAGGGAATAACCCCTCCATTACTGTGTATGTATTTCGTATTCCGCGGCCTATTGTCTTTGCAGCAATTTAGTTCGTAGTTAGTAGTTAGTAATCAGGAAATCATTGCATGTATTTGTTCGATAGTAGCATCAACGCATGTACGATAAAGCAGTGGAACAAGATAACAGGTCTAGACGGGGGGCGCAACCCAGAAAATAGTCCAAATGAACGAATAGAGCATAAAGATAACAACCGAGAGAATAATCAGAATGATAGTTTTAGGAGGCTGAGGCTCGGTGCTCCAGAGTAGTTCCCCGTTTCTGATTGTCACACAAGATCTGAAAGTCCAAGAAGGGACCAAGGTTTTAAGTTCTGCATGGCATCAAGGCTGTAAGAATAATAGCCCCGAATGTATATCTTTATTACGACTAGGCGAGTCTATGATGACAAAAGTAGCAAATACGGAGAGTGATATTCGCTTTTGACAGCGTATTAGACTTCCAGAGTTGCCGGAAATTCCCTCTTCAGAGGCAATATTTTATGGTTTCTCATGGGGTCCCACGGTACCCACGCCACCTATTTGCTGCAAATACCATTGAGAATAGTCGCATCCGTATCTTCAAACATGCGACATCATCCACTCAAGTTCCGCGCCATTCATTACAAGAACACAAAGCGTAGAGAACCTTCTGGTTGTTATGACGTACTTGCGTGAGTCCCCTGCGTTTTGCATCTGCCTCCAGCATGTAAGTTTAGTGTCTATATAAGTAACTACGATTGTGCACATTTTTTTATTGATTTCTTTCAACACCATAAACCCTAAAGCTTCTCCACATTGTGACACTTGGCTACTTTCGTCATTGCCCCCGATTTCGATTCTCCAATAGCCTCCTATTTCAACTGCACTCACACCCAACGGCCAAGACTTCACCATTGGTATTGCGTGTTTCCTGTGAAGAGACTTTAAGTTAAGCTTTTTTTGTTTTTTTTTTTTCGCGCTGTTTTTACCTCAGTGTTCTGCCGAAATAGGCAAGCCGCCCCGCGGACTTCTTTTCTTTTTGTGAACGTCGTCGTCGTTTCTTCTTTTTTTGTGGTGAATTTCTGTTGTGTCGTTTTTTTTTTTTTGGAATCCGAACGGCTCCAAAAGCTTAAAACAGCAAATCGGACGTGAACCAAAAGTACATCGAATTATCCATCCCAGAAGAAGTGGAATTCCCCATTGAAATAATTCTACCATTGAAAGAATTCTACACCTTGAAAGACTTCTATTACTTCGATAATTTAAGCGCTCAAGGTACCAGAATCCCATAGATAGAAATTATCCCCAAAAAAAAAGCAGAAATTTTTCGTCTTTAGAACCGGGGTTAGATAACAACATTATTTTCATTTTATTCAAAATTAAAATAATAGAAATAAGACGATCTTGTCCTCCAAAGACCGTTGAAGTTTTTACCATTTTGTAAAATTTCCATTTCAAATTCCATTATTTCCATTGTATCCAAATTTCCATCCCATCACATCCCGGAACCCCCCACCTTTACTTTTTTCCATACACGACACCCGCATTTGGTTGCTTGTTCCATTATTCTTCTGTACGGAGCCACTTCGGCACACCCACTGATTCAAGACTCGAATTCACAGAACTAACAGAACTCATTGACCGAGAGAAGTCATTGACCAAGAGAACTCACAGAACCAAAAGAGCTCATTGATCCACTGAGCTACCCTATTTTGTACTCACCAAATTCACACCCAACCCACCCAATTCACTACTTTCCACCGCCACCGACACCCCATTTCCGGGTAACCCACATGACCCTCATCACGTGACTATCTTCCGCACTCATCCACCACCAGAAAAAATATCTCCATCAAAAATCCTGGACGCTACAAAAGATTCTTTTTGCTACCACTTAACGCAAAATAGATCATTGCACAAAACTGGATTAGGATTCATAGAACATAGTACCGTTGTTCCCCAGTGTTGATAAAGAAGAACAGGAAACTGATACCATCCCCAGGCCCGACGCTAGAGATCGACCCCACCACGCCGAAAATCCAGAAATCGCCGACTTTCTCCCGTTTTACTTGGCTTTCTGGCTCTTCTTCTGTGCTGTTTCTTCCACCAAACGCGCCCGCTTTCGCTGCATCGTCGGAAAGCAACTGGCTCTGAAGAAAGCGCTCACCAGAAGCCTTCTTTACCGAGCAGTATAACCACCACAGAATAAGTGGAAATTATCTGAAAACAAGGTAGAAATCAACGGAATCAGCCGTACAACACCCCTGGACCGTTTTCGAGGCCGTTTTTTGACCGGTGAAACTTGTGGACTACCCTCCCATTTCATTGAGAATAACCAACGTCCATCGAGTTTATTCACCACCAATTTTTTTTTCACCACGAGAAAGACTTGGATTTCCACCGATTTGTAGTGAAAAGTACCCCCAAAAGACTGCAAATGTTGACCATACCCAGCGAGGAGGCGTCCATTACGCAAGATGATGCAGCAGCCGCTGTGGCAGCAGCAAACTCCGCGGTCGCCAACATACCTCAGCTCAAAGACGACGACAACGGCACTGCCCACCATCTTCACCATTCGTATGCCCCACAACATCAACACCAGGGTTACGATGCTCTTGCAGCACAGAATTTGGCTCCACAGCAACACCAGCAACACCAGCTCGACCCACAGATGCAACAGCACCAACAACAATTACATAACGTTCCCCAGAGAATGACCCACCAGCACCATCTCCAACAACACCTCGCTCAGTTTGCTCAGGACCACCACAACGTGCAGCAGCATGATAGGGACCACTTGTTGTCACAGCAGTTGGCACAACAGCATTTCCAGCAACAACAGCAGCAGCAACAGCAGCAGCCCCAACTTCACCACCAACAAATCCCACTTCAACACCAGCAAAACCACCAATTGAGCCAACAAAATCACCAGGTTTTGACACAACAGGCTTTGAACCAACAGCATCAAGTGCTCAACCAGCAAATTCCTCAACAGCCTCACCACTCTTTGAGCCACAGCCACCACTTGGAGATGCTTGCACAAGCCAACGAGAGCGACTTGTTAGAAGCTGCTAATAGAAAAGTTGCTCCTCGTTCCTCGGACTTGTTCAGAGTAGGCCCACCATTTTCGGAGACCAGACACCACCAAGACATCTACTGCAAGGGCAACGACATGGACGTAAACCCTATTTTGGAGGCTCGTATTGATAGAGGGTTTGAAGTCGGTGAAAACGGTACTTGGATTGGATACAAGAGAAACTACTTCACTCTAGTGTCGTCATTCTCGTTGGAGAATTTTGATTTTGACAGATTTATCCTGAACAAGTTCTACACCTACGAAAAGTCCTCGCGTAATGGTGAACCAGCAGGTGAAAGCAAGGTTGAAATCAGCTATTTCGCCGTCAGGTTGGTTGCTAAGTGCTCAGATGACGATGTGTCTATCAGCTTGATTCAGCACACAGCCAAGAGAGACAAGGGTCCTCAATTCCCGCCTCCAATCTACCCAGCAGTGCCCGGTGATTTACCGGACCATGAAACTGTCAAAGCTTCTTGTAACAAGCGTAATGGAGGCAAGATCGAGAATATGAATAAAGTCTTCTACTTTGATCGTGGCGACTATTATAGAAACGTCAATTTGGACACGTTGAAGGACAACTCGATTCTTAAGAATTACCCAAGCGACTCCATTGCTCGTGTTGCTCGTTTCGAGCGTATTCAATTCACGTCTTCCATCAGAGTGAAGCAAACGGCCAGTAACTCTCGTTACTTCACATTACATGTAGAATTATTGGGTATAATTGAAGATGAGGATTTACAAATCCAGCCCATTTTATTGAGCTCCATTGAGAGTCCACCATTGATTGTGAGAGGAAGATCGCCTTCCAACTACCACAAGGACAGAACATCTGGCTACAGGGGCCATATTGCCCAGCATTAAAGTAGCTTAAAAGAGAGGGTTCAAAATATTAGCATATATGAAGTACCTCCGTCATTAAAATTACACTACGATACAATTGAAATATCGAGTAAGGAACTGAGAATCAAATATGAAATCAGTTTAAAATCATTTCTAATATTAAATCCATTCGGCAACGACCCCTTTGCAGGAAAGGTCCATTTCATTATTGTAAAATTTCAAAATCCACTAATCCGGAAAGTCCGTAACAACAATCGTGTCCAAATGCCCGATTCAAAGGCAACAGATCTTGGATTATTTGTTTGTATGTGTTTATGGTTTCCGGTGCCGTGACTGTTATATATATAT
Organism: Scheffersomyces xylosifermentans; assembly: GCF_036884685.1. NCBI lineage: Eukaryota > Fungi > Ascomycota > Pichiomycetes > Serinales > Debaryomycetaceae > Scheffersomyces > Scheffersomyces xylosifermentans. The sequence goes on from NW_027042945.1 coordinate 1,447,024, forward strand.
ATATAAATGTAAGCAATTATCACAAAGACATAAAAGAAGCATATGGATGTAGAGCGAGCGTAGGAAGAGCGAATTGGAAATTTAATGAATGCCTCATATCTTGTTAATATTACAAAGTTTTCCAATGTTAAGTCTATTGATAATTTAAATTTGGAAGAGATTCGTATTAACCTCTCTGAACGACATAAAATTAAACTAATTCCTGAATTATCTTCCCTTCTTTTTTAACTTCCATCCTCATCCAAAACATTCGACAATCCAATATCCATAATTCTTAATTCGAAATACATTTGCAACGATTTTGTAACGATTTTGCAACAATTTGTTACAATTTATAACAATAAAAATGGTCATTTCATACTTCTTCTATCCATCTTGCTGCGAAAACTCAAAAAATCCAATAAACACGAGGCAGACTACCACAAAGAACACACCATTCTGTCTAAGAATTTATAACTTCTTTGAGAGAGTCTACAGCTTCCACTTCCATATCACTCTCTATGAATATAGAAACCACATCCCCTTCCTCTAATCACCAAACTTACTCTTTTCATTCTCTTCCTTCCTTTCCTCATACTCTTTGGAATCGTCCCTCAGTGCCCCCCATTTTTGCCCCGCTTTAAAACGGTCTTGAGTTTCTTTTTTTGCGATTTCTGGGGTGCTTTTCAAATGGCTTGAATGAAGAGATGGTTGTGGGTAGGTTTTAATCAGGAGAGTGAAGTTATTATACATAGGAGATGACGTGGAGGCTGAGAGGGACGGTGGCCCCGAATAAATACAAAAAATTCCACTAAAATTGAGCAAAGTGAACTCTCTCTTTCATTTTCCTATGGGGAAATGGGATATTTTCACCCATTTTTTAGTAAGAGATCGAAGGAATCTTGGCCATGGATTTACCTGAGTCGATAAAAACCCACTTCAACAACGCCATCAACCTCTAGAACATCATCTAAGCAGTTTTTTCTTCTTTTGCATCCACTTTCACACGGAAATATCCACCATAAACCATGGCCCTTTTGGAACCACTGCCCCACTGAAAGATCGTCTTATTGTATATTTTCTGGTGTTTTTGCGGCGTCGTACCCAACCGGGAAGGAAGTAACTGCTGACAGACACTGCCCAGAAGAACAGAAAAAGCCAGGAAAATGACGGGGTCAAAATGACACAACAACAGGGCATTGATTCGGTGGTTTTTTCTGTGAATTCCGCCAAAACCACCCCATACCACTCGGAGAGGAGCTAGGGGTTAAATTTATGTAACTAAACCCACAAAAACCCCACATTTCGAGGTATTTATCTTGTCGTAGTGATGTCTCAACGTTGTTCTTTTAGCTCCAGAAATCAGACATTGGACATCAGACATTGGACACCTCGGCAAATGCTCTCTCGAACCCCAGACTTTTCTCATTTTTATGTTGTTTTTTTGTGATTATTTTTTTTTTACGGTTCTCTGGGCAGAAGAAGACAAAAAATGGGGAAGATGACCCTAGATAGTCTGTAAGGTGTTTACTGGGGGAGTTGTTGGCTAGTTAATACTTGTAGAGGGAGGAGAGGGAAAGGAAGGAATAGAGAGGGAAGGGAGGGCATAGACAGAATAGAGAGAGAAATGATTCCGTCAGCAGTCAGACTTCAATTCCTCCAATTTCTTTCTTAAGAGAAGAGAGAATTGCAATTTGATCTCTCAGTGCTCTCGCTTTCTGACTGTTTTTAATTTTTGTTGCAGTCTTCCCTTTTTATCGCAGTTCTTTCATTTGTGACGTCTCATTTGTAATGTCTGAGTCTGTCAGATTGTCAGTCTCGTAGTCTTTCAGTGTCTCAATCTCTGTCCGTCTCTTTGTAGTCTCTCTAAGTCTCTGTCAGACTCTCAGTCTCAACCACAGCAGTCTGTCAATCTTAATTTCGGTCATTCTCTCACTCTCACTCTCTCCTCTCTCACTCTCTCAATCTCTTTAATTCATTCTCTCAGATCACTCAATCTCTGTCTTTAAGTATATCATTCTCCCAGTATTTCATTTCATTCCCAGTCTTTCATCCCCAGTCTGTCATCTTCAGTCTCACACTCTCACACCACAGACACTCTTTTTCCTTTCTTCTCACTCTCTTCTCTCACAACGTTCTTACTCTTCTCCTTTCTCCTTTCATCTTTCTACTCTGCCCCACTCACAGCATCACTCTCACTCTTTTTTCTGCTCTCTCTCTTCTCTCTCTTCTCTCTGTGCCCCACTCTCCCTCACTTCTCCCTCACTCACTTCTCTTTTCATCTGTTTTTGTCTGCCTCTCTCACTCTCTCTCACTCTCACACACTCTCACTCTCACTATTCATCCAAACAGACACTAAAATCAATTCCATACCAATTTCTCTACTATTCTTCTTCTCCTACCAGCCCTCTATACCCTTCAACTTGTGTGTTGAAGTCGCAAGAAATCGCCTCCTCGGGACTCCTCTCCATCCGCTGCCATCCCCGAAACTCTGTTGTTTCCTTCCGGAGTCGTTGTCCCGCCATCATTTCGTGTTTTTCTGGGCCGGTTTAAACTGTTCCAAAAGACACCGTTGAAAGGCACCAAAAGCCCCTACTTTCATAGCTGAAACTCATCAAAATCCACTGAAAATACCACCAAAAGAACCAGAAAATCAAGGGCTCTCTCCTCATCCAATAAAATCCCGAAAATTCCACTCTTTCCACCAAAAAAAACACCCCAAGCAATCATCCATCACAGCCTTAAATGCCCGAAAATCGAATGACGCTTCCGTCTTCAACCACAGCATCCCCCAAAAGCATCCAAAACGAATCCATACCGACAGTGGACTCGTCAAATTCCAACGCATCCATCAGAAACCCCTATTTCCTGGTGAAAACTACCGATCCTCCAACCACTTGTAACGACCAGTCAACGCCGTTAGAATACGTAAAAGTTATAGACAAACAGTCGCTAGAATATGTGGTAAGGTCCGGAATCGCAGGAGGCTTCGCAGGAAGTGCTGCCAAAACACTTATAGCGCCATTGGACCGTATTAAGATTCTTTTTCAGACATCGAATCCGGAATTCTTGAAGTACAGAGGAAGATTCTCCGGTCTTTTTAGCGCAGGAAGAAGAATCTGGATAAACGATGGCTTCTGGGGGTTATATCAAGGTCATTCAGTGACGTTGCTTCGTATCTTCCCCTACGCTTCCATCAAATTCGTAGCATATGAACAAATAAGGACGCTTCTCATCCCCAACGACAACTACGAGACCGCAGCTCGTAGATTCATGGCAGGTTCGCTCTCGGGACTTGCTTCGGTATTCTTCACATACCCACTAGACCTTGTTCGTGTGAGAATGGCCTTCGAAACAAGGAATTTGCAGCATTTGGCAGCGCATCCGGAGCACCAGTATTACATGAGCCATCGTAGAGGAAGACTTCTCTCCAGTATCCAGACCATCTTCCACGAGAAGCCTCCACACAGAGTCAATGATCCAGCATGGTTAAAATATCTGAGAGAAAAGCTTCCTCCTTCGTTTGTGGCAATCTCGAATTTTTATAGAGGGTTTGCTCCTACGATATTGGGGATGATTCCATATGCTGGAGTATCATTTTATACTCACGATTTGATCCATGATATCTTCAGATCCAGCGTGCTTGCAAAATACACAGTGAACGAGACCAAGGCTTCTGCTGATGCAAAGAAGAACATCGTGAAAAGTCAAGGAAAGGAAATCAATTCGAGAGACACAAGAGCCCCTTTGAAGGCATATGCTCAATTGGTGGCTGGAGGCTTGGCTGGCTTGTGCTCTCAAACCGCAGCTTATCCATTTGAAGTCATCAGAAGAAGAATGCAAGTTGGAGGAGCTATCAATCAGGGCCAATTCTTATCCTTCAGATCCACTGCTAAGTTGATCTTCAGAGAAAGTGGAATGGGAGGTTTCTTCGTTGGTTTGAGTATTGGATACTTAAAGGTTGTTCCAATGGTCGCCTGCTCCTTCTATGTCTACGAGAGAACAAAGATGGTGTTAGGAATCTAACCCGAGACGAATATCATATCCTTGTCTTGTTCGATCAGTTGTTCATGACGGCTCGCTCAAATGTGGGCATTACGTTTGGTTACTTTTGCATTGTAAATATTAGTCTTGATATATCTTGTCGATACTTGGCTCATGATGTCTCCTTATACTATTTATTGTTATGTGGACCACTAGGTTGGTAATGCTTTTAGTTCTAGTATATACTTTCTTTAATTACAATATTTATTCATCGTTATTGATTCATGGTTGCTGGTAGTTGTAGGGTTTCTTGGTGAAAGTGTGATAGTGTGATACTTGTAGGCTTTCATGGTGATACTGTGATACTTGTAGGGTTTCTTGGTGTGATACTGTGCTACTTGTCTTGCTGATACTGTGCCATCTGACCATATCTTCTGTTCATGGGATTCGTCCCGTTCTTTCATGTCGTTTTTTCTATGTTTATTACTTTATCTATCAATAACTAAAAGACTGAATCACACTAAGTATTAAAGCAAACTACCAAATAAGAGTAACACCAAAATTCTGCTATCTTTCTTCTGTTGTCTTCTTGTTTCGACTTGTCGTCTTGTCGTCTTTTCATTCATTCTTTCTTCCTCTTTTTCTTTATGACCTCTTCAAATATACCCTATTTACAATTCGTTGTTGTATACCCATACCACTGTAAAGGAACCAACTGACTCTAAAGACTCTAAAGAACCAACTGACTCTAAAGAACCAACTCTAAAGAACCGACTGACTCTAAAGAACCGACTCCAAAGAACCAACTGACTCTAAAGAACCATCTCAAAAGAACCAACTGAACCACTTCTTCTTCGAGTTTGGTCTCGTTCCGAACTTGGCACTCGACGCAGTGAAGTCCTTTATCGTATCCTTGGCCAATGTGGCCGTGGTAGCCAACTTGTCGCTTCCAATCTTGAATCCCCAGAGTCTCAATTGCTTTACAATACTTGGGGTAATAGCAGCTGTGATTGGAACTCTGATGAAAATCAACGACTTGTGAATACCGTAAGCAATAGCAAATTCCGTCCATGAGAATTGGGCCAAAAGGCTTCTGAATAGACTCCTATTGCTGGTGTCTTCTTCAGGTTCATCACCTGCATCAATCTTTTCTTGAATACGATCAATTTCTTGTTTCTTTCTCAATTCTTCATCGCTTGTTCCGTAGCCAAACGTCTGCTTGACCTTGTTCTCGTAGAACTCGATTTCGTCCTTTCCCATCGAATGGACCACCACGTAACATATAGGCAAATCGATAGCTGTCAACCCCAAGTATACGGCCAAGGCAGAGTACCCATATTCCTTGACAAGAGCCTTAATTCCCGTGGGTTTTTTACCGGATGGCGGCGGTGGTGGAGGCAGAGGTATTGTTTTGGACCCATTGGCCTTTATAGACTGGAATCGTCTCGAGATTTGGTTCCTTAACGGGGTTCTTGTTATTATCCTCAGTGGCAACACCTGGGCTCTAAGAGAGCCTCTAACAAAGGCTCCAACACTCAACATATTTCACGGATTTCAGCGGCAAAAACTACAATTCGCTGATAACCTGTATTTCTATATACTACAACCACACACACAACTTACTACAATCAACCTATCAATACTTACAAGGAAGAACAACTACTTTGCTTTCTTCAATTCATTCAACCGATCAGTGAAAAATTTCAGGCCGACGCTCGGAAATAAGAAACAGTGCCGGAATTGGAACTTTGGGTGCAAAACGGAGATGGAGGAGATGGTGGGAAGAAATGGGAAGAAATGGGGGAAAGAGATGGGGGAAGAGATCGGGGAAAGAGATGGGGATGAGGATGGGAGTCACTGAGTGGACGGCTGGGGGTAGTATGTATCCGAAGAAATGGCGTTTAGAATCGGATTACGTGGTTATGACATCGGGTGTTATGGTGGTGGCATGGGTTCCAAGGTACCGATAATGCTATATGTAGGGATGGATGAATGGATGCAAAATGAGGCGCTATGAGTTGTGACGGACGAGTTGGGGATGGAATATGAAGGTGAAAGGTGGAGGTGGAGTCGAGGAAATCCACAAGGAGTTGGAAATGGAACAGAATAGGAAGAAGTAGTAGGAAAATAGGGATACAGCACCGGTGTTGGAGGGAGTCGGTGGAGAGAGTCGGCTGGATTTTTGGGTGCAAAAGAGGTGGGTGTTGTTAAAGCGGTGGGTGTTGTAAAAGCTCAAAAGAACTGATGGTGTGAGTGCTGGTGGCTTCAGAAGGGGGAGACAGGGTGGTGTAGGCGATGAGCATTGGATAGGTACATCCATGGAAGTTATGTTGTTGATAGGGTAGTGGAGGGAGATCGAGACGAATGTAGTATAAGCGATGGGTGGTGATCTAGGGAATATGATTCACGATGAAGATGAGGATGGAATGAAGGTAAGGGTTTCCCAATTGTGGATGAGGAATGGGAGGATAGGCTGATAAATCAATATTATTGGGACTCAATTTGGGAGGGGAAGAAATTAGGTTGATCAGTAAAGAAGTATCAAACCAAATAGGAGTGGTGGATGGAAAAGATTTGAGTAAATGGAAGACAAGCAATTGAACCAATATACAAAAGCTTTATTCTAAAGAACTATATTATCACAAACAAAGTCAGGTCTCCACAAGAGAAAGAGCAAATAACATACTTATAAATTTATGTTTCATCTCGTCTCATTACGATTGGGCCATAATTAAAGGGATCGCTTGGCACTTATGTAGGGATATATAAAACCCTCAAAGCAAACGATAAGCTGAAGATAACATCTTAAACAGACGAAGTTTGGACATTGGATATGCTTCCTTACATCAATGGAGAATTTACTATAAGAAACAGTGCACTATGTGTCAAATCCTATTATACATTGGTTATATACAAATGTGCTTCTTATGCTAACTAATGAAATTGGGAATAGTACTTCTCTTCTCCAAACCTTTCCCTAACTCTGTTGATAACTTCCTCTGAATAAACATCTTCCAACTTCTCTCCTCCCTTCAAGACTCTCTCTTCGTGTGCCTTTTGCTCTTCCTTTGTCATAACGACAATATTTTGGAAAGATAACTCTTGGGTTGGATCCCATCTGGACATTGTCAATCTAGTAGAAAAGTTTGAAATTGGGGATTTTCCATGATAAACTTCCTCCAAAATGTATGGAATATCGTTCAATGCAATAGGGACTCTTTGGTCGTCCTTTCCAATACGAGATTGCTGGCCAGCCAAACTTTGGAGAATTCCATCGTACATCTTGTATCTGTTCTTACCCTCGATTGGCTCAATAGGATAACCGGCAATCGAAGTGATGATATAAGTGGCAATAGTGAGACCAAACATACCTGGCATGGTTCCCAAAACTGGTAAGATTCTGACTCTGAAGTTCTTCAAGGCAGATAGTTGATCTACTTCTCCCTTTTCAATTTCTGCATCGGCCAAAGGCAAGAGTTGTGCCTTCTTTGGATCCGGCTTCTCTGCGGAGAAAACCACTGGGATGTTGGTCAAAATGCCTCTCTTCTTCAATCTGACACGAACTGATCTCGAAAGGGGATCTTCCTCTGTCTTCGAAATATCACTAATATTGATTCTTGTTGGATCAGACTTACAAGCAGCACCACCTGATGAAATGACTTGCAATTTGTTTTCGTAACAGTAGGTCAATAAGTCGACCTTGGTGTCGATATTGTCAATGCAATCTACTACATACGTTGGTTGGAAATTGTCTCCGTAAATCAACTCTTCAGAACTTTCGAGGTTCCACAATTGGTTCTTCACATCTATGTGGATCCAAGGAGCGATTTGCAACAAATGGTTTCTCAAGCATTCTACCTTAGAAGTTCCGACGTCTCTCAAGTTCGCCACAGCGTGTCTATTCAACGAACTCAAGCTGACTTGATCGAAATCAATGATTCTTATGTGGCCAACACCTGATCTGGCTAACATCGTAGCAACCCAGGACCCAACACCACCAGCTCCAACGACTACTACACGCTGGTTTCTGACTTCCATCATACCCGTTTCCGACAAGAAGGCGTAATTACGTGCCAACTGCTCCTGAATCAACTCCTCGGAGTATTGTGTGTTAGTTTCCACCGTGGTGAAAGACTTCTTCTCTTTTCTTGCCCTGGGAGAAGAAGAACCCGAGACTTTTTCGGTATATCTGTGGTAACCCTCTACCAAACCGGCAGTAATTGCCGCCGTGGCAAATACGGCAAGCCACACACTGTTTCCATGACTCAAAGACATTCTATAACCACTAATCTCTACCCCAGAAAACATTTCACCAAATAGGTTCTTTGCAACTTCCAATAAATTTTTTTGTATGGAGAAGAGATGCTGTCTGTGTGCAGTGCCACACAATGACATTTTTTTGCACCCTTTTTTATTTTCTGTGGGAGGGGGGAGTGTTGTTCTGGGGGGTCATGGTAAGAGTATGGTAAGAGGTATGGTAAGGGGTATGGTAAGGGATTTGGAATGGGTAAGATTTGTGGATTAGATATGGGGGAAAAAAGCTAAAAAAATGGTGAAAATTTGAGTCCTTTAATGGGTGGTTATATGTAGAGTTAATTGCATATATGTATGGTATGGTGGTTATGTTATATGTTGTATTATGAGTAATGGGTGTTGTATAAGACTTATGTTAGGTAATGTACTTAGCTTGGCAATTGAAAGCCAGTGACTTCCAGAGAAGATATTGAAATGTTATAAAAAGAAGTTGCTGTGCTGAAGTAGCCAGGGACTCCCAGAGAAGGTAAATTGTCTTTTTGAGATATATTTTAGATATTAGGCGACAGGGGCCAATGGCTTAAAATATATAACAACATTAATATTTTCATTTTGTATAAACAAAGTGATCAACTTCAGGTAATACTACGTCTTTATGCATTTAAGTAACTTCATATATTTTATGTTTTATTCATCATATGTTTCATCATAATTTCGCAGAACCAGACTTTCTTCCCACAGTAGATCTAATCAAACCATTAGGATCTGGCGATGGGTAGAACAACTCCTTGTTATCTTTGATACCCTTCCATTCCAAATTGAACAAAATATAATGCTTGTTTGGCAACTCGTAGTCAACGGTCAACAACTCAGGAACTTGCTCCAAAATACTGTGAGACATGTTGTACATGGTGGCCTGGACAGATGCCGATTGCTCTAAAGCAAATAACTCCAAAGTAGTGGCTCTGGCCTTTTCATAAGTAGTGTCAAACAAACCCTCATCAGCTTTGGTAAATACAGAGTCCAAAGTTGGAACAAATTTTGGATCGAAAGTCCACGATGCAAACACATCAGTAGAAAGAATTCTATCGGTGGTAGGTTGCAAGGTTGTGTAGTCACATACATTGTATCCGTAGAACATAGATCCAGTAGACTTCAAAACAGTCAAATCTTTAATGGAAGACTTAATAGTCAACTTCTTGCTGGCCTTTTCGTAAGTCAAGAAGGTTCTTCTTGTTTCTGGCCCGTCATGTCTGAATGAATGTGCATGTAATTTACCGTTCTTCAATGGGTATTTGATCCATCTTGATTGGACGATGTTGATTTCAATGGCAGAAATATGGGAGTACTTCGAAGTGAAGTGCTTGGCTAAATGTGCTGCAAACCTTTCAATTGGCCACACGTCCGTGTTCTTAGCCTCGATCAAGATGGTATTCTTCACAGTATCTGTTGGGACAATTGGAGAGTTATCAGCCTTGGTATAGGAGACATCAAATGCTCCCTTTAGCAAGCATTGGACATTGGCTTCCAAGATCTCCTGTTCTTCAGGGTTTTGAGGGTTTTTCTTGACTTTCAAGAACTTGACGTTAGCCTTTCCGTACGACGAAGCGATCAACTCGGACATTGCTCTAATTTGTGCTATTAACAAGATATACTACCAATAATCGATATTGTGGGGGGAGAATGACGAAGAGGAAGAGGAAATACGCACGGCACTTGCTCTAATATTCCAACGTATTAGTCGAAAATTCACTCAATTTTCTCTGGAACTAGTCTATATAGAAACCTAGCTCGCTGGTTACTTTCTCATATCTATTACCTCCTAAAATACCAGGAATTACCACTTCTTATATACTTCTATTACATCACTTCTACTCACGAAGATCCCGACTTTCACAATCTCTTATCAGAAAAAATAATCTGCTTCGGAACTTCCCGATAGTGAGATCAGGCAATTTTTATTTTTCGCAATATGCGACTGCCATAATTAAGGAGGGTTCGGCAAACTCCATGGATTGTGTTTGTGCTGTAGAGTAGATATGGATTGGATGAGGATGAAGAGGGGGTAGTCTTCATAATGAAAATGAATGGAGTTGAGTGGTCGGGCAATATGACATGGCGGGAACGAGTACATATCAACAATCCGTTCAAATAAAATACATTCAAAAAATCGGTACTATCTGGTGGTGTGCCTTATTTCTGTCACTCTGTCAAGTCAATCCTCATTATACAGGTGCTAATCTATTATGACGGGCTTTGGTCTCCCCCACCTTCCTTAATAATATATCATACGGAGGGCCGGTGGAAGATTCTACAATAAGCATTTTGCAGCCACGGAAAAGCCCGACCTCGTCGGGAGTCCGCCAGTATAAAGGCAGAAATTCGGTAGATACCAATTCCGTTTGTTCATCTAGAAGCGGTAGTAGAGTAAATGGTGGAGGATAAATACGAGGTTAAGTCATTTTGTATGGGGAATGTATGAACCAATAGTTCTAATGTTGGTGGGTGTTCTCTAATAGGAAATAGACATGGTTCTATTTTTGTTTTCTTTGGAATACTTCATGACGAATACTGGGTAAATTTCCGTTAGGAAGCTCATTCATCTCTTTAACATACTCTAACTCCACTACAACATTTCATTTTCAAAGAGCTATTATCATTAGTGAAATCGAAATACCTATGAACTAAAAACAAACAATAATAACAAAATATAATATAAGGAAACTGTGTGGCCAACAATTATGCAACCTCTAATCATTCTTCTTATCCACCACGGCGTCAAGTGTAGGACTTGCAATGTCACCGCCGCCCAAACCAGTGGAAGTGGCATGTATGACCTCCTCGTCCTCCTCATCCTCCGATAATATCTGATCCAAAAGTGGCTTCTTCTTTAATGGGTCAATCTCCTCATCGTGTTCTTCAAGCGTATCTGCGAATCTCAAACTCTTTCTTTTCTTTGGACTATCGAGATCCTCGTTCTTCGTAGTAGATGCAGAAGTAGTACTTGTAGAGATTCCTTCGTTAATAACAGATTCAGCAGGAGTGTCAGCTCCGGTGCCTGGTGCAGCATTGTCATTGAATACCAACTCAGCAGTTCTAATCCATCTTCTTCTTCTAGTGTACTTGGAATAGGAGTCTTCCACACTAGGCTTCTTCCATGTATTATCATAGTAGATAAAACCCTCGTCACTAGTTGGGTTTGCAGTTGTCTTGGATCTCTTTGAGTTTGGCAAGGTGATAGCTCCATCATTAGTCGAGTCCAATCTCCATGTCTTGTCGACCCATCTCCAAGTAGCCCCGCTGATCTTGCTTGATGATTCATATGGGTTGTTTTCGTCGCTAGTGTTCGGTAACTTGAACGTTTCAATGCTCGAACTCTCGTTGAGGAACTCATCAGTCCATGGAGTTCTCTCGTACGACAAGAGGTTAGAAGTCCAACCGATACCCAACCATCTTCTCTGGTTCTCGTAGATCACGTATGTGAATCTCACTGGCTTATTAGTACCACTGGATTTCGAGTCGAGTCCTGAGTTCTTTTGGACCTTAGCAAATGCAGCAGCAAAAAGAGACGAGTTCTTGGCTTGCAGGAAGTCCAAACCAGTAAGATAGAACACCAATAATCTGGCCAACTTGATTTTCCAGATAATAGTTCTTGTGACTCGAGAATATGACGAGTGGTACGTAAGAACAAATATACCCGAGATCAAGATTATCACACGAGGCTTGATGAGAAGGAAAGTAACAATCAAGTAGATTGGTGTTAAGAAAATTGTCGTGAAGAGAAGTCTCTTGATGTCATATGCCGTCAATGACAACGAAGTGATTGGGTTCAACAACATATCTGCCTTGATACATGTGGCGGTTAATGCCTGAACAACGTCATCCAAAGTTGGATGAAGATTGGTTTCTTCTACTATGCGATTGTTCAAGAATGCATACATAGTAATGATTCCTACTATGATGATATGTCCAAACCATACAATGAGACTTTCAAAGTATAAGATCACCAACGAATATACACTGATGATCACCACATTTATCCAATAGTCGTCATTAGTCCAAGTTGCCACTGAAAGTAGCTTATTGATGATGAGTAGATAAGGATATGCCTTTATAAGCGCCTTGGCAACCGTCGGTGGAGTTGATGATAACAAAGGCGAAGTCTGTGGTTTCGTATTGACCTCGTTGGACGAGATCTTGGCCGGATGAGCGAACTGGGCCCTCAATTCGGAGGTGTCTTCTTCGTTTATATCATCCACGGTATCGTTGAACGTTGAATCCGGAGAGATCTTGTCCAATGGAACCGCCGTTGAACCAGAACCTGGAGGTTGTGGCATTGTCAAGCAATGGTATTGTTACTGGCAATAAATGACACTCACTGAAGACACTAAGAATTGTCACTAAAAGGTGGACAAATGGATTCGGGACACTGCAAAAACCCGTTGGCAATAAACGCTCCGATATACACAGCTACCTACACACGACAAACAGGCTCTAACAGTTGAATGATACGCCACACACCGATTGGCCCCTTGTTAGCAATGATGAACTCTCGTGAAAGAAATGAACTTTGGGGAGTTTTTTTCGGTGTAGCGACGAATTTGCGAGGAAACGGTGGGGAAATGGAATGGTGGTGGTGGGAAATGGGAACAATGGGGAGGGAAAGTAAGGAAAAATGGTGGTGTGAGGGACGGGTCTCGCGGTACAATAGAGAGAAAGGTGTTGTACGGTACGAGGCTTTAAAGGTGGTGTTGTGAGTTTTTTTGTGAGTTTTTTGTGAGGTTATTGTGAGCTCTTAGCGAGGTTTTGTCAGAGTATGTGCTAAGAGCAACCAGAGTAAAGAAATGAGGTGACATGGTATCGAGACATGAACTACAGAAAACAATGAGATGGAAATTGGGAGTTGCATATGCTTCAGAGGAATGAGTTGAGAAGTCGAACCCCATTATAGTGGATTAATAGAGCCAAGAGTCAAGAAATGGTGAATCAATGGCGTTGTACTGGACTACTTGGTCGTCATGGGAGGGTCGTTTTTTTCAGTGGTAAGAGACCCTGTTTTTTTCTTTATTAACTGGCTAGGGCTCGTAGGGACATCCTCTCAGTAACGGCTAGCGCGCGTCAGAAAAAAATTCAATGGTGGTGGTTGTGTTACCGAGACACATTTTCTTAACATTTGCATATGAATGGGGTATAATTAGACCGATAATTCATGGGGACAAAGAGAATCAGGAATCAAGAGATCGAGATTATAGTGGGGCATCAGATCGAGAAGAAGTTGGGGAGGGGAGGGGGAGGGTACGTCTCTTAGTTTAAGATTTGTGATTTTTTTACTATACCAATTCCAATTTCAGAATCTTTCTTGAAGTCATTGAATTGTCGTTGGAAGCATTCAATTTTTCATACCCCAAGCATTTACTGATAAAACTTTTTTTTACACTACACTGACAAATTATTCTCGCTAAGAGAGCCAGAGTGCTAGAGAGGGAGAGAGCAACAGAGCTAGAGACGCTAAACGAAGTAAGACCACATCAAGACCCCAGTGTATAAACAAATTTGATCTGAGTAGTGTGGAGTATGTAGTTTGGAGTATATATGGAATATGTAGTATATATATATATATATTTAACAATGAAGAAGCCAATGCAAGTAATACTGTTGCATTACCCTACCTCTCCTAATATCAAATTTCTTTCAATAACACCACCCTTGACCTCCCTCCCTCTCTCTCTCACTCTCTCTTCAAACATCTTCACTTCCTCCTCTTACCTTACCAAAAAGATTATATCTCAAACCTCAACCTCGAAATCTTACCCCGACCCCTCCCCCTGATCTCGGCTCGGTCCCACATGCTTCTATTTATTATTTCTCTATATTCTCTAGGTCCATTGACATCAACATTAGCTGGCCAATTCTCCATATTTACTTCTACATTATTTACCAACTCCTCCATATTCCTTGCGGTTATTGCCTCGCTATTCATGGCCATGTATACCTTGCCATGTTTACCTTGCCATGTTTACCTCACCATGTTTATCTCGCCTAGTATACCTCGCTCTTCCTCCATTTTCCCTCGCCATTTCTTCTTACTCATCCCACTCATCTCACTCATCCACTCCATCTCACATGAACTCTAATCTCTCTCTCATCTCTCTTCTTGTGACACCGAGTGAAAAATTTGTGGGGAAAGAAAATACATCTGAAAAATCGGGTTTGTGCCCCACCGGCTCAAGTCTTTCTTTCCTACATAACCACGTTTTAACCGTTTGGCCGCAAAATAAGTAAATTCGTAGATACTGGTACCTGGATATCTTGGGAAAAGATCGTAGGTAATGGACTTTTCCAGCGTGCTCTCAAATGAGATCAATAAGAAACGAAAACAGGCGCTTCTGTCTAGGAAATCTCTAAAGAAGTCAAAGAAAAGGTCTGGCATTAAGGAAACCGAATCCGGGAAAGATCACAATAGCAATGTCATAGAAGTAGAAGACGTGAAATCTTCAGTAAGCGGGAAAGAAGTCCTGGAGAGTGATAATATCGGTTTAAATAGTCAGCCAGATGACGACTCAGCTGCTTCTTCTACCCAGAAAGTCGCTATTGATGTCCCATTAAAAGGGCAAGATGACGAAAATGAAAAAGTTGATGATTATGACAGTCGGCAAAATTCTCGAATAAGGCACAGCAAAGAAGATTCTGATTTGTTAAATTCCATTTCTGACGACCAGTTGAACCAGAAACTCCACGAATTCAACGAATGGGATAAAGATCCAAATCTAACTCGCCTTGAGAAGATTAAAAAGATCCAGTATCTCATGCGCCAGAAGGCAAAGAATGAAAAATACAAAGATATAATAGATAAAGAGGCAATGGCAACAAAAGATCCAGCCAAGAAGAAGATTAATTTGGATTATATCACAGAAATTGAACGAAACAAAGATACTCTTTACATCATCTTAAGAGTATGCATCAAAGACTTGATAAGAAATTGGGAAGACCATATTAACTACTCTTCAAGTATTGATAGCTCACAGGAAAACGAATCAGAAACTAGGACAAATAAGAGACTTCTCCATGAAACCAAGAGAGATTTAGTTAAGCTACTATATAAATTGAGGTCCCAGAAGCTCAGCGATGATATGTTGACATCGTTAACGACTATCATATATCATATTCAGAACCACGAGTTCCGAAAAGCCAACGAGAGTTATATGAAGCTCAGCATAGGAAACGTAGCATGGCCGATAGGTGTGCAAAACGTTGGTATTCATGCAAGAAGCGCAGCCCTGAAGATCACTGGTGTGAACAAGGCTGCTAATATCATGATAGACGATAAAACAAGAAGATGGATAACGGGAATAAAGAGAATAATCACTGCAAGTGAGAAAATCTGCGAGAAGGAGAGATCGTAGGAGTAATTATGGGGGATATATAGACAAAGTCATCCTAATATATGAATGGATGAGATTCCTGTGGTATTAAATTCTTCCTCAAAACAGGTATTTTACCAGGGCATTATCACACGAATTGATATTCCATAGCATTTAATCTTCCTCAAGAGACACGAAGTCTGCAGAGGAGGGTAATAATCATTAACATATAATGTTTTCTTAAGTATAAAGATCAAAGGATTGGTATGATTGCGTAGTAGAGGCTATTGATCATATTACTCAATACAACAGTTCAATGATGTGTTGAATTAAAAACAATTGTATAGATGCCAAATTCCCACTTCATCACACTATTGTGTGCTTGTTCCATGAATGAAAGGAGTGTCTGGACTATTCTTGACTTGCATTACCTCTTCTACCTTCTTCTATCACCTCTCACCAGTACTTTGCATCCACTTGTTCTTTGACTTTATCCCTATAGTCCTAAACCACTTTTGCAGCATTGGCTGCAATCCGCAACATAGCTCATAATACTGGCATAATGCAATGTAAATATAGCTAAATATATAGCAACTATATGAGGTTTATAACTGCATTCAAGATTAACAATTCGAACAATTCAATATAGATAGATAGATATATACATAATATATTATACATAATAAATATAATAGTAGTGCACACCATATAATCATTCGGTAATTTTGCACTGTACTATCTACAAGTATAACTTGTTATATATATATATGATGATATATAGATATACCATAGCACTCTATATAATTCTGTATCTACATAAAATACAGTTATACTATACTATACTATACTAAACTATCTACAAATATATGTGAAGTTATACAGTTATACATAAACATCTTATATATATAGATATATATATATCGCAGCACTCTATCTAACTAATACAGTAATACTGTACTATACTACAACTATAACTAGTTATATAATGTAAATCCAACACACGTGATACTTCCTTAGAACAAGGGCACCAACCCTAATACCTCATGAGCTTCTACTACCCTCACTGGGCCTCTCCAAAATACAGGAGCGCTTCTCATTTTTCACTAACAAAGCGAAAATTTCATAGACTTTGAAAAAACTAAAAAAAATCCGTTAGCGATACCGTTGTTGTAATACCCATATCATTAACACATATTATCAAAAATGGCTGTATGTAAAGACGGGAGAATGTAGAAACGGTGTGATGGAAGGACAATTTAAGGGAGCAGGTACATTTCTGTTTAAATAAGAAAAAGAGGAGGGTGAAAGGCGAAGAGAGAGAGAAAGGGAACCCAAAACGACGCAATAGCGAAAAATACGGAGAAAGTGATAAGTGCAAGTGCCATAATCTATGTCTTTCAGGAGCTTGTAGAATAAGAAGCATAGGAGAGAACAATATAAGTAATCCAGAAAATATGAAGAAACGAGAAGGTTTGAAATAGACCTTTGACCCATAAAGTTCCTAGTTACAATGTTCCCTAATAGAAATGCTCAGGAAAGTTCAGTCTTAACCTGTACCCATCAAATTCAATCCCCATCAACACCTAAATACCAAAACACAGTATACTAACTCATCTATAGAAAGAAATCAAGGACATCAAGGAATTCGTCGAATTAGCTAGAAGAGCTGACATCAAGTCTGCTGTTGTCAAGGTCAACAAGAAGATCAACGCCAACGGTAAGAAGTTCAAGCAAACCAAGTTCAAGGTCAGAGGTTCCAGATACCAATACACCTTGGTTGTCAACGACGCTTCTAAGGCCAAGAAGTTGCAACAATCCTTGCCACCAACCTTGGAGATCAAGAACTTGTAAGCAAGTCGCCAATATATGATATAAATCAATCTTGATGTTAATGATATATTTTGAATAATCTAGGAAGCCCGTATTAGATTATCCGTTTATTTGGACTAAGGAATAATATCCATTGCATTCACCAATTTCATTTCAAGCGTGGTATTCTTAACTCGTGGTTGATTAGTTATTTTCTTCCTTACAGTTTTGTCTTTCGAACTTTGTATATTTAATATATGCTGAGATTCTAAAAGAATCTTGGACCGGTTACAATTATGATGAGTTAGAAATATGTAGACCTGAGGATACACAGAAGTAGATTATCGTATTCTACAGTAAATTTGTTTAAAAATTATAATTTTGTACTGTCTTTATCATTATTTAACATAAAATATGGAGAGCTGCTCCCTTACATGACATCTTCCATATCTATATCATCTTCATCATCCTCTTCTTCTTTATCTTCGTCATTGACGTCTAATCCCAATCTCACGGCTCTTTCAGCATCTCTTAATCTTCTATACTCTGGTTTCAAGTTATATTTGGAAGTGTAAGGACCCTTTTTGATCAAATTTGCAATCGAGTCTAAAGATTCCTTTAAGTACGATTCGGGCTGCCTTGTCCTTTCTTTGAGACCCTTCATAGACCAATATTCATACTCCTCAAACAATCTGAATAATAAGTCCAATAAATCCTTCTTTGGCATTCTGATGGCTCTTCCTTCTCCATTCTTACCCTTGTTAGGATTAGA
This sequence comes from Scheffersomyces xylosifermentans, assembly GCF_036884685.1. Taxonomy (NCBI): domain Eukaryota; kingdom Fungi; phylum Ascomycota; class Pichiomycetes; order Serinales; family Debaryomycetaceae; genus Scheffersomyces; species Scheffersomyces xylosifermentans. Next base: position 1,465,183 of record NW_027042945.1, read on the forward strand.
CTTTAAAAAGACAGATGTGTTGTTACCTCTGATGGAAGGCCCTGCATTAGACTGAATAACACCAGGAATCTCGTTCAATAATGTTACTTTAGGTCTGACAGGTCCCTGTGTTATGTTTTGACGCTTCATGAGGATTTGACCATATTGCAGATCAGTCTTAGAAGGTATAATTTGACAATCATGGCATATCTTTCCTACCAATGCCGTTTTCTTTGGAATAGTTTTTACGAATGGGATGTATTTCCTTATTGGTTGACCGTCTTTGCCCGTTTTTTGCACTCTGAAGAACTTGAAGGGCTTCTTAGGTTGAAATGATTTTTTGCCATTGCCTCCCTTATTATCTAGAGGTTGTAATGATGGTTGTTCTGGCATCTGTGCTACTTCAGTCAATTCTTGCTTGAACTTCTTTAAATTCTCTTCACTAAACACGTACGAGTTCCGCACTTGTGTGTTTAACATGGATATATCGTATTCTGTGGGAATGCTTGGAGCGTCTTCCAGATCTTTATTTATCACCAATTTGACCTGCAATTTACCATTACTTCCCGTATTCTTCTTGATCTTGACTGTTCCCAATTGTTTCCCATCCAATTTGTCAGTTTGAGACCATTTATCTGCCAAATAACGGGGTAACTTTACCAACCAGATCTTTTGGCTTCCATTGGTAAGGTTCATATCCAATGTCTCATTTTCCTCTAAATAGTCTTCTGGATCGGACAAGATCGAGTTGTCGGGGTCTTCCCCTTCTCCGGAGTTCTCTTGTATTTGCATAGAGCCATCCTCATCATCGTTATCCTTGGAACTGCCCTCCTTAGCGGAATTTGGCGGTTTTGGAGTCGATTGCTTCGACTCTCCAGCTGCCTTCTTCACAGGACTCGTTTTTACGGCCAAGCTCATTTTGCTGTTGACACAATACAGCTACTGAAGCGGTTGTGGTTATGAGATTTTCGGGGATTTTCACGTTACCCACGGAGAATGCAAAAGTTATGACGCTACAACAAAGATGATATGTCGATGCTATGAAGCGTGAAGAAGAAGAGACATCAACAACATCAAAGAATCAATTATTGGCAGTCATATTTTGTTACTGTCATTAAACGAGAGTTAAGAGTGGGGAGTATTGTGCAGGAGGGAGGAGTGTGAGGTCGTGCGAGAGCAGATATGATGAAGGATGGTTGCAAATGGATGGTGAAGATGATGATGAAGGTGGTGAAGAAGTAGGATGAGATGAAGATGGATAATGATGGAATGGTTATGAATATGAAGACGCATGGTAATGAAGATGGTTGCAAATGGATGGTTATGAAGATGAAGAAGAATGAAGATGGATAATGATGAAGATGAATGGTTATGAAGACGCATGATTATGAAGATGGTTGCAGATAGTTATGAAGGAAGATGAAGAGGGATGATAAAGGAGGATGAGATGGAGGATGAGAGGAAGAGGAAGATGGATGGATGATGGTTATGAAGATGAAGGATGGAGATGTATGTATGGAAATTAAATTGATGGTAGTGAAGATCGATGATGAAGATGATGAAGATGATGATGAAGAAGGGTGATAATGAAGATGGCTGGTAATGAAGATGGATGGTAATGAAGATGGTTCCAATGGATCGATGTTAATGAAGTTTGCACAGTTGAATATGGCGGTATGTTCTACTAAGTAGACGTGTTGACATTTGTTGCTTATTTGTGGGTAGCCGCAAATTAGTGTTTTTGTTGCTTTTGAAGAAGTTTGGTGATTGTGCCGTGCCGTTGAATAATAAGTACGTTTGTCCATTGTTGGTGTACATGATTTGTAGATATATTATATCTTAATAGATCTGTTGCTGAGGCTGTTTTTTTTTGTTTTATTCTCTACATTCAACTAGATTAGGGATGGTTTGGTAGACTAAAATGCCCAATTTGGAGGAGTAGAGAATAATACAATCAAGAAGTGTAATGTACTAGATCAATTCAATAATATCCTCGAATCAACCCACCAAGTAGATCTTTCTTTATTGTTAACTTGTGAGCAAGGATAAAAATGCTCTCTTCCTCTCCCTAATTTTTAGCTGCAAAAATTGCCCTTATGGTGCCTGTAAAGAGAGTGACGAGAAGAGAAGAGACAAGACGAGAATAGACGGCAAGTAAAGAGACGAAACGAGACGTCGCGAGACGACAAGCGAAGAGAAGAGGCGACGAGAAAGTACTTAGAGAAGACAAGAAGAAGGACGAATTACAAATCCCCATTCCGATTTTCCTACGTGACGGAATTACATAGCCTTAAAGGTACCTCTTCGGAGGCACTAAAAAGGTACCTCTACTGACAAATGTTAAAGCTACCTACTTTATTCATACTTCATTATTATCAACACTCTGCCTATAACTTACAAACCCCCTCGCTACTCGTACTATTTTCCTCCCTATCACTCTCTCCACTTATGTCTTGGCTTTCTCAATGAACTTGTATACCGAGACTTTTAGTGGGGCGCGAAAATTCATGAACGCTATACGTGGAGTAAGTTAAGCCCGGTGTAAGCATCGTTTAAATGAGAGATATAAGATACAAGATATAGGATATAAGATATAGGATATAAGATATAAGATCTGGCATAGAAATACAGCCAATATAATTGATATACAACCTTCTCTCTGAAACAAAGTACCTTAATATCTAATTAAAATCTACCAAAAACAGCCGCTGTGATACAATGCTGTTCGTAGTAGGCAGACCCCATTACATGGCAGATCGTCATTGCGGTTATTGCAAAGGCACCAAGAATGACCATTATGCCCTTGACAGCCAGAAAGAAAAGGCCGATAAGGCATTTTTTGCATCGTCGTCGGAATCTATTTTCATAGGAAGCACCGTCGAACTCATGGACTGCCAGCACTACGACGAATTGATGAACCAGGGATTTAGAAGATCGGGCAAATTCTTGTACAAACCAGATCAATTGCGTAGTTGCTGTAGAATGTATACCATCCGAACCGATCTCAGCTACTTGAAGGTGAATAAGCAGCAAAGAAAGATATTAAACAGATTCATACGAGCAATTGGTCCAGAAAACGAAAACGAAAACAATTCCAAAAGCCATAAAAATCAAGAGAAGTATGACTTGAAATCATTATTGGAAGCGGAGAAGAACTCTACTAGATTTCATACAACATACGAACCTTCTATGTTCACAAAGGAGAAGTTCGAATTATACAAGAAATACCAGATAAGTGTACATAATGACAAGCCAAATGAGGTTTCAGAAAAGTCTTTCGAAAGGTTTCTATGTGAAACGCCATTTCTTGAACCAGAAGAAGAAGGAACTCCAGAACAATGGAAGTCATTACAAGATTGGACGAAGAAGTTGGATCCCCAGCGTTCTAATCATATCCCAAAAGAATCTAGGAGGATTGGCCCAACTCATGAATGCTACTATCTCGATGACAAACTTATAGCCGTCTCGATCTTAGACTTTTTACCTTCTGGAGTGTCTTCGATATACTTCATATGGGATCCTGACTACGCACATCTTTCATTGGGAACAGTTTCTGGGTTAAGAGAGATACTCATGTGCAATGAACTCCAATTGGGCTACTACTACCTCGGCTACTATATCGACGACTGCCCCAAAATGAACTATAAGCTGAAATTTGGGGGAGAGATATTGGACTTGACCAACGAGGTATATGTTCCGCTCACTACAGTGAAGCCATGGCTAGATAAAGGCCGATATTTCAGCATTGGCAACAAGAATGACTCACAACCGATAGGAGAACCTGATATAGACAACAACGGAAAACCTATCCTGTTTGAAAGTAGCCGGTTTTTTGGAAAGGAATGTATCAATTCAGCAGAGTTGATCTACGGAAATACCCATACAGAAGAAGTTGCTAAGGCTGCAAAGAAAACCTTAACTTCCAAATATGATGTACTATTGGGCAACCTGCGAGGCTATTTCAACTTGCCAGACGTGGTCCCAGGTATAACACCACTTTGGAAGATACTCCAAATGTTTGAAAGTGGGGTTTTATCGGATGAATTCACGGTGCATATTGCGCAGGGACAAACAATTCAACCATACAAGCTAGGACAACTCAATGGAGTTGGACGGCAAGTGGTGGTGGATTGCATACGACTATTCGGTCTAGACAAGGTTAAGCAAGCGATCATATTGGTATAGGCAGAGACGGCACTGCGCATGGGCCAATTGCAAAACGAATATAGTAATGGAATCTATATTGGGTAACTTCCCCACCTATATATTAGCTACATAGTGGGGGCTCCGGACTCCGACGCGGATCCGAAAAAAATGTCATTACAAAGCACATTTGGTCCCTTAGCTATAGCAATAATATAAATATAATGGCATTTGTCCGTCTTCTCATTTGACTATATTCTAAGGGTACTTCTTGTAATATGTTACTACCATGTTACCATGGATAGCAACAGATAACGTCGTCGCAATCCACAATTTTGCCATATAAGATAATTATTTATTTTTACTGAGAATGACGTCAAATTTTGCGACCACGAAAAACTCCGAGCGATTGCAAATCGAGTCCGAGATCTCAGACAGTAACAGTAATCTGTCACTTGGATCGGATTTTCGCCAGGGTGTTGATCTTGGCGTAATGGACGGAAGACAGTTTGGTTACTACAATGAAACCGTGCCGCTAGAATTGACCAGCGTCAACAACGACGCCGTGACTAGAGAGATAACCAGAATCCAGTCGCGCAGGTCGTCCAATTTTAGAAATGTGGCTGCAACAAACAAGTCTTCGAATGCTAATTTGCAGCAAGAATTAGACATTGAAAAAGGACAAGGACAGAGCAAAATATCAACGGAGGAGTGCAGCTCAACAACCTTCTCAAGCCACACAAGGTTAATCTGCGTTGTTTTAGCGTCGATCTCTGGGTTCTTATCACCCTTGTCCAGTTTGGCGATGCTCCCAGCTGTACCGGAAATAGCAGACCAGTTCAACACTACAGGAGAAGTCATCAATGTCTCCAATGCTATTTACTGCGTATTCATGTCTATTTCACCATGCATATTTTCACCATGCTCAGATATTTATGGTAGAAGATTCACGTTCATAGCCTGTGCCCTAGGGTTCACGGTAAGTACCATTTTGGTAGCGGTTTCGCAAGATCTTGCTATGTTCTATATCTTCCGGTGTCTCACAGCTCTATTTGGATCATCATTTTTCAGTGTGGGTGCCCACATTATAGGTGATTTGTTTGTACCGGTGGAAAGAGCTACCTACATGACATGGATTCTCTCTGGTGCAATGGTGGGGACTGCAATTGGCCCTGTTGGGGGAGGAATTATAGTGACATACACGAGCTGGACAGTCATATTCTTTGTTTTGGCAGGAATAGGACTTGTAGTGACTGTTTTGGCATTTTTCTTTCTTCCTGAAACATGCAAGCAAACAAAGCATTCAATAGTTCTTGCTGAAGCGAAAGTTTATAATGAAAAAAAGAAGTTTGTCTTTATTCTCTATAACCCACTTCGAATCATTGATGCTTTGAAGTACCCCAATCTTTTCATAGATGGATTTATTACAATTGTGCTAGTGTACAATATGTATAATCTTTTGACGCCTATCAGGTACATTGTCAACCCAAGGTTTAATTTAACAAGACCACTATATAGTGGGTTGTTTTACTTGGCACCGGGCTTGGGATATTTGGTGGGTACATTCTTTGGAGGTAGATGGGCAGATCATGTAGTTAAGAAATACATAAAAAAGAGAGGTAGGAGAGTTCCAGAGGACCGTTTGAGAACTATATTGATACCAATAGGATTTGTTTATCCTGTCAGCATCTTGATTTATGGATGGTCCATTGAGAAGGAAAAGGGAGGCATGGCTGTTCCTATTATTTTCATGTTCTTGTCCGGCATTGCACAAACATGCATCTTTCCAGCCATCAACACTTATTGTGTTGACTCGATGCCAGAAATAGGAGGAGATGGTATCGCTAGCAGCTACTTTTCGAGATACCTTGCGGGAGGAGTAGCTTCTGCTACATGCTTAAGAAGTGTACAAAACATTGGTGTGGGATGGTCTTGTACCATTAGTGCATTTACTCTCTGGTTGGGATTTGGTCTTGCTCTATACTTGATCTACTTTGGAGAGTCTGTTAGAGAAAAGGCATTAGTTAAATATGGTTTAAGAGAAGCTGATGACATTCATGTTAAATGAGAAGATGATATAGACACCAAGAAATTGCATTAATAAAATTATACATTCTGTATATATGTAAGATAAGCATTGGAAGAAAAGTCCAACGGAGAGAGGTGAAGGAAGATAATTTGGGAACATTGGAAGATACGTCCAAATGTGAGAGTTGAGAGTATAAGGGAAAATCATTGAAAGAAGAGTTCAATGATAAGAGGAGAGATATAAAAGTGGAGACATAAAAATTGAGAGAGGTTGAGAGTTGAAAAATGCCAAAGCATTAGATTAGCAAACTGGCAAAGAATGCTGATGCAACTGATAATCCAAATCCGAAAATGGATGAAGCTCCGCTTTCCCAATCATCGTATTGGTTGGCAGAAAGGTTTGACAGATTGGAGTGATTCAAGTGGCTTTCTGTGCCATTCGTGAAGTTTACTGGGATAGTAAAGTTGAAAGATGTTTCATTCTTAACACCTTCAAGTTCCTTCCTAGCCACAAATTCAATTTCTTGCTGCTCCTTTTCCGATAATTCAAAAACCTCAGAAGCTAATGCTTCATCTTCATCAAATTCATAAGCATCAGCTAATTCGCTGTTTGGTTCAAAAAAGTCATGTTCTTCATCCAATTGGTACTCTTCTACCAAACTGGACAATCTTAAGTTGTTAGCCAACTCGATATCAGCACAGGCGAACTTTGTCATATTAGCGAAGTGGAAAACCACTGATTTTCCAACAATATATGATTTTGATTTTTTGTTCAAAGATAAGAAGGGGTCGTCGTATTTAGTTTCAAAACAAGTGGTATCAATCCAACCATGTTTTCCAGACAAATCACCAACTTGGCAATAGGAGTCGTCTTTCTGACTTTCACAGTCAGCAGAAGCACCGTAAGGGTTAAAGTGAAGTCCAACGGCTTCACAATTTCCATCTCCTGGGACAGACTTGTCGTGAATATGGTAGAAGAATGGACCGCCAGAAGGTGGTAATCCTGTCATGTCAACGTGAACCTTCACCGTCTTTCCCAGCTTGGCGCTAAAGACAACATTTCCCTTGACACCTTTGTCAAACCCAAAAGGGAAGTCAGCAATGGCAACTACGTTCTTGGGGTTCTTCTTAACCTTAGGCGCTTTTCCGGCGCTTACCAAATATGGGCAAACAGCAACCATTGAAAGGACCAAGGGGATATTCACCTTCATACTTGGTTTCGCTGGCGGGTGGTGGTAGTGGTACTGTAGCCTTTGGTGCCAATAATGAAATGTTCACGATTCAAAAGGATTAATTAGACCGATACTGCCAGGATGTAGAACTAGAAAAAGAAGAACTCTTGTTCTATATTTCTAAAAGGAGTTTACAAATATAAAACAATTTTTTGCACCTGGCGGCTTGCTGCCATACTTAGCAAGAAAGCTGCAAAAAATCAGAATATTATACATAAAAGATAGTCGCCTGATTACATAAGCTAACCAGACAACATAGGATATTATTACGACAGTTCACGACAGTTCACCAGATATAAAGAAGTTATCAGCTGGATTTTGGCCAGATGTTGATCGATGGACTACAAAGGCTAACATGTTGTTGAGGTAGAAAGTGGTCAATGCACTTTCCGACTACAATCTAGCAAGTGTTGATGTCCCATGTATCATCCCGGAGCAGTATTTCACCAATCTGGCGGGCCTATGATTAAATGAGAAAATAGTACTCCTGGAAGATAAGTGCAGCACACTATCAGCATACTATATGGATATTATTATATGTATGAGCTTCGGATGAGTAAGAGTTGTGTTGCAATTCTGATGGTTCCATTGGTAACCTTTTACTAGCCAGGAGGAATTCCTCAGTCGACGAAATTCACTGTGTAGATTCGAACCATACCATTTATAGAAGAGGGCCAGTCTCTAGGAATCTACATATAGCTACATATACCAATAGGCCGTGATAACAGCAACAAGGTATTAACCATTTCGATTTAATGCTGCTTTAGACTTATACCAAGACCTGAAGTGTACACATACTGGAACAAGAACGAACTCTCAAGGCCAAGGGGGTAAATCATTCAACAATCGTCATATATGGGAATCCGCTCTCCAGCAGATTTCAAGTTTTCGCTAATTCAGAAGTTCGAAATACACAGAAAAATATGAATATGAACGATATTTTAACTATTATTTCTGCTACTAACTATTGTTTCCACTAAGGATGTATTTTGACAAAATCACAAACACAAATAAAGAACAAGAGAAAGAGCAAACCTCGTAAATTCTTCCCAAACCGAATGGTTGCATGGTTCTATGGTTGCATGATTTGTCGGCTCAAATAGGAAGCGCGCAAAAACTGTGACCAATTTAGCTCTTGCGACATCATGCCTAATGCTGACGAGAGTTCCAGAGTACTCGTTCTGGAAAGTGATGCTAGAAACTGGAAGAAAGTATTGGAAATGACTGGAGTGTCGAAATTGGCCCCACTCGAGTGTACATGTATATGCTTCGCTTGTATCAAATATTAGTCATAGCAATGAATTGCCCCAGCAACGAGGTGTTTGGTCCATCATTTTATTTCAGTGCTGCAGTAGTGGGAGTGACGTCGGCGTGGGAGGTTCACCCAGTTACCGAGGGCAGTGGCAGAAGGTGCAAAAAGTGTTCCCCCAGCAGGCTTTCGCCAGCATTCATTGGAATATGGAAAACTCTAGAAATGCTGTTAGGGAATTCTACAAATTCCTAAGACCATTATACGTCCAGAATACTCGAAACACTCTAATTGACCCCAATTTACAGCATTCAAGGGTCAAACGATGTAAACCATTGCAAAAAACCAAAGAAAAAAAAAGCCCAAGCCCAAGTTACTGTCCCAGCGTATCTTCATTCAATTGATACTGCCACTTCGCACCGTACCGTGGAACCAAAAGGAAATTTCCCGTCCCCTGACGTAACCTCCACGACCCAGCCACGCACCATTACCACGCACATTACTACCATTACTATTACCATTACCATTACCAGTACACTCATACACCCACCACCCCCCCTCCACACATGATCTCCCCACATATCGGCATCATCACGACGAACAAAGAAACACCCAATCCATGTACACACTCATCACTCACTTACTCACCACTCAACGCCCAGATCGTGCCCGCTTCGCCCCTGTACCTGATAGTCATTGCTTTTCCTTCTACCATACTGTACACAATAGTGGAGACCCAATTGTATTGGTCGGAGTGTATGGTCTCACGATAGATACAGATTTCGCAATCATTCATTACTGAGTTAATGGGGTAATTGAAATTTCACAATCAAACCACTGGTGCTGGAATGGTAGGACCGGGGCCGAAACCCCTATAATATTGGGTAATACGGGGATATTGGTGGAAATTGCAGGATATTGTTGGATAATATTGTAATGGGGGTTAGAATTGCGGGAATATAAATATGGAGCCAATTCCTAGTGTATTGTAGTTTTTGGGATGGGTATTTTTATCATCATTACAATTGACAAGTCAATTACATAGATAACAGTTTTACATCACAACACAAGCGAATTTACACCATGACAAGAACCAATAAGTGGACAATGAAGAGCGAACAAAAATGGTTTACTCACCACGGTTATAGCGACTCAGACCCAACCAAGACAAAGAAGGAAGGTGCCGGTAAGAACAATTGGGGCCAACCAGGTGACGAGTGCAAGGAAGAGTTCACCCACTTCAATAGAAGAAACTCCAACCACTTAGAAAATGAAGAAAAGTTACAAGCCTTAAGCGACAAGTTAGACAAAGACTTATTGAAAGAATAATATTAAACACTTGTATTATAGCACGGTTCTCCGTATTCATATCTTAACGATTTACGATTTACATTAGTTTGCTTTTATCAATATTACGATTTACGTTACGTTCATGTCATCCATACGATCCTTACATAGGATATGTGCCCAAGTCTTTATAGTCATTTAGTTTTAAAATAAATTAAAATAAACAGTATCATAACTATAATTGGAATCTGTAGGATATGTCTAGTGTTTCTAATTGCGTATTTCAAGGCGAAGGAGCGATTTTCACTTCTGGGACGCTTGCTTCCTCTCCTCCTCCCTTAACTTCAATTCTACTTCGGACTTCCAGCCCTTTCTGCGCTGTCTCTCTTCGTATGCTTTCTTATTGTTCAATACTCTGTTGACAATGAACTCAGTGTTCATATCGTCGTATTTGTGAGGTCCAATTTCAACATAGAGATCCTTAACCTTCTCAATTTCTTCGTAAGGATCAATATCAGCAATTGGTGTTGGCCCGTGAAAAACCTTTTCAACGGTTCCTGGCAATTTTTGCAAGAATTTCTGGGTAGGGGAGAATGGAGCACCTAGTATGACTCCATCAACATAACGACACTGTAATACACACAACGATCTCTCCAATAAGTTCATGATAGGATAGTTCAAACCCTTATGCTTATTTATGGTAGCACAATCATGAATACCCACAATTACGGCTGCTCCAGCCTTCTTAGCTTCTGCATTCACCAATTTCAAGATCTCAATGTGGCCAGGATGGAATAAGTCGAAGCCTCCATCAACATAATAAATCTTCTTGTAGGTCTCAGCATTTTCTTGAGAAGGAGCAACGATCTCCTTCAAAGGTTGCGACTCATTTATTTCCACGTAGACTCCAGAACCTGCCTTGAGTCCAGTTTGGTCTGAAGCATATTTAGTGAACTTCTCCACGTTTTCTGGTTCCAAGAGCGGATGAGACTCATCAGTTATTGACTTGTAATGGTGGGATTTGCTCATCAACAACATTCTTCCGACTAAGTCTGTTGTGGAGATATTGGGAGTTCTTTTGACTACAACGAATCTGCCCATATCTTTCATGATCTTGTAGCAGTCTTCTCCGTTAGCGTCTGTGGTTATATCGTCACCATGAACAACGTATTTGCAATCATACTCGTCCATTACTTTTGGATCGGTGACATAGGGAGCGTTGGCGATGGCTTTAGTGGTCCATTTGCAAGCATTGACGGCAGCGAGTCTTTCGTCCAACTTCATCACCACGGGCCCTTTGTTGTGGAGGATTTCTTCATCCGAATGGACACCGGCGTAAAGTTCTTTGCCTAGTTGTCTTGCTTGGAGCATAGCACCTGCGTGGCCTAGACGTAAGTTGTTAGTATGGTTGTCTATTGGTTGTGACGAAAGCGGAGATGTTGAACTTAATGTTGACATCATTTGAGAATGTGCTTGTATCTGTTATTGTACGTCTTCATATCATATCACATTTCATATCATGACATATCATATCACATATCACATATCACATATCAATTTATCACATATCTCATTTTATGTCACATATAAATCTATCCAAATCATATATGAAATATCAAATATCACATATCCATTGTACATACCATGGTGGGCAAAGTCGAAGCATCCATCGACCCAGATCTTGCAGTTTTCAATTCCTTCGGGTCTTTCATACATTTTTATAAATAGAACGATATGAATAAATAAATATTATCTATAGCATCGACACTAATACTATACTATCGAACCATTCACTTCCTTTCAACTGAACAAGAACAACACAATCAGTTTTTACTGCCAAAATTCTGGTTCCGTTTCTGGCGGTAAAAAAATCACATCCGTTTTATTTTTGAGAGAGTGCGCGTGGGCGCGATTAGAGAATTTGCGAGGGAGATGAAATAATGAGGGAGATGAAATAGTGAGGGAGAAGAAATAGTGAGGGAGATGCTAAAATGAGGGAGATTATGGAGGGAGCGAATTATTAGTGAGAGAGATTGAGAGATAGATTTTATGGAGAGAGATTAGTGGGGGGAGATTATGGAGTGAGTGATTGAAAAGAAATGGAGAAAGATTATGATGAGAGATTAGTGAGATAGATGAAAAAGAGCTGATTATTAGTGAGGTAGGGAGATTAAAGTAGAGAGTGATTTTATGGAGAGAGATCACACAGAGAGATCATGGGGACGGGGAGAGTGATTTAGCGACGGAGAGAAACGAAGTGAAAGGCTATTAGTGAGACTGAGTTCGAATAGAGAATCACTGAGACAGAGAGGGAATTAGTGAGGGAGAGAAATGGAACATTACCGAGGAAAGGTGTGGGTATAGCGATAACAATGGCTGCAAAAGAAAAATATTGGGATAGTATGAGTTTTTTTTAGTGCTTTGGTCAGTAATGATATATATATATGTATATAAGTATATCGTCAGTACATAGATAATTAATCGTTATATGATTCTCAAGATATGGCCCACGGTTCAAGAAAGGAATAGCAATATCCATAAGGTTAACTCTATACCGATGCTAGAGGAACCACTTGAAAGGTGGATTCTTTCTTCTGATCTTCTTGAGGGAACAACGGTCATTAATCTTAAACTCCGGATGTTTAAACTCCCAGGCCTCCTCTCCAGATAAGTATGTCTCTTTCGCCTCATCGGGTATATTCACCTTGTGGAAATCGTATATAACGAGTTGCCTGACGAATGAAACGAATTTGGAGTGCTTGAAGTGGCGAGGAAGTATCTCCTTGGCGAATTCCTTGGTGTTAAGCACTACGAACGAGTCTCCAGTGATGGTCCAACGAACGACATCTTTGTAGCTTTCTTCCTGGAGCATTAGAAAGAGTTCCTTGATGAAGTCAATGGAACTCTGGTTGAAGCTGACGGTAGAGGCCACCGACGCCGCATTGGGCCAGGACATGGGCCTCTTGTTTTATGGGGACGCTAGCCATGTCGAGATGCTGTTGATGATGATGAATCTCGAGTTTTTGTAAGGCAGTAGCGATGGATTGTGGAGTAAAATTTCCAGTCTGAGTAGACGGCGGTACTAGTTAATGCTTAACAGGGTAAAATTTGGAGGATGATGGGGTTCAGCTGAAGAGCAGACGTACCGCAGCAATACAACAGTACGACAGCAAAAGAGCAAAATCAGTGATATTAAATAATCTGAAAGAGCCTTCTTTCAATATACGAACCCTTGTGTAACTGGAAAGAAAAGAAAATGAAAATGAAAAGTAAATGTTTTAACTCAAGTTTGCTTTACTCATTAGGTTTGTTTATTCATTTTGTTATTTGTCTTTATGTTTGTATAGGCGAGTCTGAAAGTAATGAAGTGAGTGGTCTGCCATTAGAAAGTGTAGCGAGGGGAAGTTGCAATTTAGCGAGGAGGAATTGGTAATTAGCGAGGAGGAGTTTATATTTAGCGAGAATTAGTTGCAACTTATCAAGAGGCGAGGTATAATTACAGAAAGGTACGGTAACACGATATAATAAGTTTATACTATCATAATTATATTATGGTTGCAAATACTCCATTGGAATGTTCAGTATACTGCTGACCATTGATTTTTATATTACATGGAAAGTAATTAATACCTCAGTGTCTCAGTGTATGTAAATCTCCGGAGTTTGCCAATTCTTAATCGTCTTTTGCCATTATGGCCCGAACACTTGTACACTTCTACTATCATTCTTGTCTATTAAAACACTCGAACCGTCTCGATTACTTTACCCACACCATCGACACGCCAACTCACAAACAGTTCTTTATGTAAAATTAGCAATAGTAATCTTCTTTAAATATCCAAACAGCCATTCATACATTTAACTTGCAATCTCTCTCATAGTCTCATGAAACCTCTTCTGTCACACGAAACCAGATTGCTGCTGCTCTTGCACGACGATCCTGTTGTTTCGACTTGTTTGAGGAAACGTTGGCCCTCCCCTTCTCGTCTCATACCTGGCAGGACCTTGTCGTCCTGGAGCTGTATAAGCTCGTCCTGGAGGATTGGTCATGGCAGGCTGAGTACTTCTTACACCTGAACCAAACTCCCTTTGCTCTAATCCTCTGGTTTCCGAAGCTGCACCAACGTATGTGGCCGACTTGTTCTGTGCTCTCTCCTTGGCCTGGAATTCAATGTACTGGTAAAGTAAACTGGCATTTCTGGTGGAACATCCATGTAACCACCCGAAGAAACTTCCAATCACTGGGGGAAACGTGATGATAAGACTGAAGATGATGTTCGAATGGAGCTTAGCTTGCAATTTGCCGGGAAGCTGCATTTGCTCCTCTGCTATTTGAACCAATCTCAAATGAACGGCGTACATCAACAACGGGCCCAATCCGGGAAGAAGAAACACCACCAACGGAGCTGCTCCGAGTCCGCAATCCATCCCAACACCACAGGAGCCCATAAAGCATTTGTCATGAACCCACGCCTTCAGTTGGATTCTTTTCCACAACTTCTGTTCTTCTTTGGTTGTAATGTCCTTTGTCAATCTTCTTTTGTTGCCGTCCTCGTCCTCGAACGGGTCTATGCTATTAAAATGGTCTCCGGCGTACTCATTGTACTTATCCATGAGGTAATCCTGGCCGAAGCTCTGGAGCTGTTGCTGAATGAAACCTGACATTACTACTCCAACAACACTATTGTAACAGAAATCCCAGCAATTCTAGCAATTCTTTCGATACCTTCGATATCCTACAACAATTCACACTACAACTATACAAAGAGACTACAACTTTTACCCAATTTTCTACCTAAAACCAATCACTTTGGCGTCACCAGCAAGCAAATCAAACCATTCCAAGAACACGAAATTTCGCGGTCGTAATAATTTTTGCATCTAAAAGCCTCTTATTGAATAATATGACAGATATGACATATTTCAATTGAATTGGTGAAGAAGTAGGTCATTTGTGGAATTTGTAGTAGTTATATGGGTATCCAAGTGTATATACCATGTAGATGACATTTTTCATTTATTATTCTATTAATACCAGGCCTGAGTGCCCAAACCTTATTACCCTATTTAACCCATATGTACTGTCTCTTCTCTATTATATTACATATATTAGCTCCTCCCACGTATACTGGAGTGGACCGGAGTACTAACTGACAATTCCACCGACCGACCAACCGGGCACGTTACAATATACACGGTTACAGCATCGCAACGGCTCGGCCGGAGTATTGTTCTATTATTACTATTATTGGTTAATAATAGCATTAGGATGAGATATTAATCGCGCTATTCTATAAGCTTCGCCAATGAGCTCTTCAGAACAGGAAGTACAATACCATTGGTCTCGTGGCCACATATAAAGCATGCCAGTTTCTTCTTGGCCTTGTACCGGTCCATGAAACAAGCCTTGCAAAAGATATGCCCGCATTGAGTCTTGACGGGGAATTTGTAGTCGTCCTTACAAAGAACACATTTGAATGGTAACGGTACCTTTTTTGCACCTTGAGTATCGTTATTCAATGATACAGATGGTGGGCTATGCCCAGAAGCTACTGTTTCCCATTCGCGTTCAATCGCCTTGGTTCTCCTCAGCTCATCTCGTATATGAAGAAATTTACAGGTGTCACCGTAACCACAGTACCCTGTCTGGAGGAAATCCTTACACACATCGGGCTGGAAATCGGTTATAGTGGTGGTTTTGATGTTTTTGGGGATTGGCTTCAAACTTCCAGCAGTGATGATAGCAGCTTGATCTTTAGTTTCTACATCGACCAAAGCGCTATTGGCGCCAGTAAGATCGCCTTTTTCCGTACTGGCCCCATCATCCGTGTGAACAACCTCTTTGTTTGGCTTTCTTGTAGTCGCCCCAGTAGAGAAGTTCTTTCTCTTCTTGAAAGAAGACTTAATATTACTGTTATTACTAATGAGTGAAGACACATTCAAGTCCGACTCCGGCTCTGAACCTGGGTCAGAAATGTCCAATTTTCGTTTCACTGTACTAGCAGACCCATTTCCACTCTTCGCTATTCTCTTTTTGAACATCTCTGGTCAGTTTCTAATCGTATAACCAGGGTTTGAAACATGGAGAAATTGTTATAAATCAGTTGCTTCTATTTTTTTGGTTATGTACGGGGAGTGATATGCAGGCACATACATATCAGCTTTGTTAGAGAGGGAAGAAGGAAGAAGGATGGGGGTTTGAAACAAAGGGGAATGAAGTAAATTAATGAAGTAAATAAATAGCGTAAATTGAGGGGAGACAACGGGAGAATTTATGAAAACTGAATATCTTCTATTTCTCTTTTGCCGTAGAAAAATCCCAGAATTCTTTGTCTTTTGCATTAAAAGTATTCCTCCTCATCTCACCAAGAGTCTATAGTCCATCGAGTAGAACGGTAGTTCACATCCCCACAATATTCTACTTCCACTGCTTTTTCTTGAATTTCCTCGAGGATTTCAACCAGATCTTCCAAATCCAACCTACTCAATCCCACCTCTCCCATTTCAACACAACTTCACCTCTTCACTACCCACTAATACATCTATCTTCACCTCCTCGCCATTAATGGCATCAAGATTCACGAAAATCACGTGACTTACGTAACTCCGATGATTTGCCATATAATCCGATTTCTGTAGTTTCATTTTTAATTAAACTTATCTTGTTCCTTTCGAAAGGTGGAGATAATACCTTCCTTTACACTTGGAAGTCGGCCAGTATGTTTGCACGAGCTCGCCCAATTCTACAAACCAGCAATTGGCTCCAAAGAGCCCCAGCCAGATGCCTTGCTACAGAGTCAAAGACCATTACTTCATTCTTTCAACTCTTTCCAAAGAACTTTCCACATGGAGGTCCACCAGAAGATTCGCTCATAGTCAACCCCAAATCGCTCCGCCGTGAGTACCGAGTACTCCAGAGCGAAAACCACCCCGATATTCTAATCGGTTCGGCGATACTCAACGCGGCCAGTGCATCCCCCGCTTCGTCGGAGTCCGATAGCAACGACTCGGCTCTTTCATCGGTTATCAATAGGGCATACACCACGCTCCGTAACCCATACGCTAGAGTAGCCCATTTCATTCAACTAGAGCACCCAGAGAAACTTGACATAACACAGGATGACGTTTCTAAGAAATTAATAGCGAATTTTCAGTCGTCGTCGCCAGAATCGTCTATGGAGTACAAGGATATGTTGATGACAGTTCTTGAAGCACACGAAGCGTTGGAATTAGCAGGACTGGAGTCCGAATTGGACGATTTGTCTGTAGAAAATGACGAAAGAATTAAGGAAAGTGAAAAGAAAATCGACGATTTGATTCAAGAAGAGTGGCCAATACAACGTTGGAATGATTTAATGATGGAGGCTATTCGATTGAAATACTGGGTCAATATTCAGAATGGTATCAAAGAATGGGAACCGGGGAAGCCAGTACATTTAACTCATTAGAATGATGAAACGAACATTATTTTATTATTTATCTTCAATGACTTTACTGTAAATACACAATTGACGACTAAGAGATTGTATCTACGTAGAGAATAGTACTTTTATTAATGGTATCTTGTTTTGCAATGCCACGGGAATAAAGCAGATTGTTTACATCATTGATATCTATTTCTTGAGTATTCGCTATATTACATTCGACTCTATAGTACAATAAACCTAATTAAATTATGCGAAGAACCTGGAAATCCTATGGAACCCCTTTCGTTATCAAATATGAGAATACCACCATGCCTCTGGCATTCATCCGACTTATTCACTGGCCATGGTCTTGTCATCGTCATCTATATCGTCTCCTTCATCGTCCATCTCGCTTTCGATGCCTTCACTCTCAATATCTTGTACAGGTATGCTGAATTCACAATTGTTGTACTCTTCTTTCTCATCTTCTGTCTTGGGGTGCATCTTCAACCACTTCATTCTGGGACCGCTAGCACTCAACTCATTGATCTTGAAGCCGAACAATTTCAAACCAAAGTCGTTCTGGTTGAACTTGTTGATTCTGATTCTACATTGATTTTCAATTTCCGGGAACATCTTGACTAATAAGCCAGAGAAGGTTGTTCCAAAGAATGCACCGTCAATGTTCAAATACCTGCTGCTTGATGGAATATATATGTCATTACAGCAAGGGCAGTACAACCTGACGGTTTCCTGACCCGGTATATCGGTAGAACCTACAGGTATCAAATGCATTCCGTCACAAAAGTATCTTGGACAAGAGCCAAACTCATTTCTCTCGAACTTCGATGCCATGGCGGTCAAACCTGGCTTGGATATGATGTATCTAGCATGGATTAAACCGTATAACAACTCTGCGGAGTGGGCAAGCAATGCTTTGTTGGGGAGCTCAGCCTTTGCGCTTTTGTTGGAGGAGTTATTGTTATTGTTGTTAGAGTTGGAGTTGGAGTTATTATTAGTGGTATTATTGGTGTTATTTGTGCTTGTACTTCTGCCGTTGAGCAATGTTTGGTCGTCGTTGTGGTCTTCGGCTGTTTCCACCTGGTAGTCCAAGATGGTGTAAAGAGCCTCTCTATAATATGGGACTTGCAGCGACAAGCCAGTCAAGTTGAAGTCATCTTCAATGAACTCTTGTGCAACGGGGACGAAGTAGTCGTGGCCAAAGAGCTCACAGAACTGCTGAATCCAAGGTATATAGTCTTCTTCGGGGTCGCTTGGCATGATGAGGACTGATTTTGTTGATAAAAGGTAGGGTTTTAGCGAGGCCGATGGGGATTACAAGGGCCCAAACGGTAGATAGCGAATCCAGGTTGTTACAGGTAAGTCAGGGGCCGTTTTAATGGAATGTTGATGAGGTTTGAACCACGATTCTCTGTGAAAATAGCGATTCGCTGTGGATGACAAAGGTAACAAAGCGGCAAGAACAAGCAAACAAAGTAAATGAAAGACACTCAGAATCCGCTGGGTGAAATGGGTATTTACTTGTGTTTACTTGTGTTGTGTTGTGATGTGTTTGTGAGTGAACCAAGTAACCGGTGAAAGATCAAGTCTTCAATCAGTAATCAGTAATCAGTAACAACTAACTGCTAAGTATTAAATACTAATTTTACCTACTAACCACTAACCGATGAGTGTTCTGGGTGGAGGGGTGATACGGTGTTTGAAATGATGGACAACAAGAATGTTAGCCGCCGTCCACTATATTAACACTTTAAACAGTTGTAACAGTTGTAACAGTTGTAACAGTTGAAAGTCTTGTGTTGTATTCCACTGTTAAGAAGTGACAGTGATTTTTACAACACGCCGTCTACGAAAAAACGACATTTTTAAATTTGGGCTTGTGCGGTGTGGATGTTTTGTGGGTGGGAGAGAAGTTTTTTGTGGGAGAGAAGAGGAGTGTTTAGTGAGGAGAGTTTAGTAGGAGAGGAGAGTAGCGAGGAGTGTCTTTTTCGTGGTGGTAGTCTCTTAGTCTAATCGGTTACAGTGTTAGTGTTTATGTGTTAGTTTTTTTGTCTGTTAGTGTTCACTGTGTTATTCTTTCTGTGCTGCTCTTCAATGTAAGTCTTGGGATTGTTCGTCATTAGTGTATCATTAGTGTTTTATTAGGTCGGTAGTCTTTTCTGTGTCGTTAAATGGTAGCCTTTTCATTGTTAGTCTTTCGTGTCTCTTTAGAGTAGTACCCTTTTGTGTGTCTTTGTGTTAGTCTCGTTGTCTTTAGGATGTTAGTTTTTAGTGTAGTAGCCTTCAGAGTGGTAGCCTTCAGAGTGGTAGCCTTTAGGTGTTAGTCGTTTGAGTGTCTTGGTTACTCTTTAGGTGTAAGTCTTGCGGTCTTCAGTGTGCTACTCTTGAGGTGTTACTCTTTAGGTGTTACAGGTGCTACTCTTTAGGTGCTACTCATTAGGGTGTTACCAGTCTACTGTGTTAGTCTTTTCTGTGTAGGTAGGATTTAGCAAGTTAAGATATTTAGAGAGTTAGTGTGAGTGTTAAAGAATGCTAGTGTAAGCGACAGTTAAAGCATGTTGATAGTGATTCAGTGCCAATTGGATTAAGAGAGTTGGAGCGTACTGTGTTAATTACGAAAACGTATGCGTGCTATGAGTAAGTGATGTTAAGAGTATTGAAAGTGAGCAAGAGCCAAGTATTTGAGAGAAGGTGTGAATGTGAAGTGACGTTGTGAGTGTAGTGATAAGTCTGTTGGAAGTGTTAATTTGTGAGTGGGAGGAGTAGAGAGTGTTAGTGTCGAGTCTTGATTTTTCTAACAATATTTATAGTATTAGTAGTAATGTTAAGAGTATTAAAAATGACAGTACTATGAAAGTTAGTAGCACGGTGTTGAGCGTGTGATCTTGAAGAGAACTGGTAATGTTATCAATATTATGCTAGGGTATAGACGTTGTTAAGACTATGAATGTGATGTGTGTAAAGTGTTACGTGAACTTCTGTGTGAATTGGTTAATATGAGAGCTGGCTCAGTCAATGGAAGCAGTGTAGCATGCTATTGAGAGAGAGTCAGTATGAGTGTGTGTATTAGTTTAGATCCAGTAGCATTTGTGTATATTAAACTGTTTCTCTTGGTATTAAGTAATCTTCTTCTAATCTTCATTATTTAGATAGAAGAATACGTAGATCTGTATTTATGTACATATTGATCTTATAGATCTGAGATCTTTTTATATTACATGATCTATGTAACGTATATAAGTACAAGCCAAAACTGGAGATCTCTCTCTTTGCATCTATGGTCTACATATTTGAAGTAATATATAACACATATAGTAAAGTAATAATCAATTGAATAGAATATACGAATACATGTACAAGCCAAATGTACATAAGTCATTTTTTTTATGTGTCTATATTTTGCAGCCATTAATTAAGAGTATCATTAATTACAAAAGTACCAACAATTAAAACTACAAAAGATCAATATCCATCTAGTATCTTACTATCTTTTCTTTACCTAGAATGGATGTATCTTAGTGAACTTGTACATACTTGATGCATATGTCTTTACATGGCTTATGTTGTCTTAGGTCTATATAATTAGTTCGGGACGCCAGTTGAACATGTGTTTTCCCACTGAATATAAGAGTATTCTACTGAATTTCTATGGCTTCATAAGAAGGAACGAAGTCTGCTAACTGGAAATTCCTGAGGAGCAGTTGCCGTCATTATAGCTACAACAGCACAACAAATTGGAGCTGCTGAACCGTTGTATTAGTGATGTGATAAAACCGATTTGTTGATTCTACGCTGGGATCGTCCAAGAGTGAGACAGTTTTTCTCTAGCGAAGATGGTCAGTACAACCCAGCGACAAATATCCACCGACTGTCGCTATTTTCTACTATGAAAGGTCAAGCACACTCTTCGATGACACCTCTGATAACCTATGATAATTGGTGATAACCTACGATAATTTCTGATAACCTCATTCTCTGATAAGCCCCGATATCCTCTAATGACACCTCCACCTCCAATGACACCTCCAATGAAACCTCCTCTGACACCTCGCTCTGACACCCCCACCACCAGCGAGACAGCCCCGTATTTCTTCCCACTAATCACAGCGAGACGACACAATTTTAGCGAGACATTTCACTAAATCCTCAAAACGTCGCTAAGTCCATTCAAAAAACAAATTTATTCATTTCATACTCTTCCTTCCTGGTTACTTCTTCTGAAGACTTCCACTTTTCACAGTCAATTGAAGGGGTTTAAATATCACAATCGATATCGGATATCTTCTTTCACGTAGATATTGAATTATTTCAACCAGATCACCAAAATCCCATTAACATAGTCGACAATCGCTTGTGTTCTTCTTTTTTTGCCAACGAGTTATCTTCAATTCTCCATTTTCTTTTAATCTTTCTTTCACCACTCGGATCGCTTCGATAACTTCTGATTCACTGTCCACCGTCATTATAGATATTGAAGAAAGTAGAAGACTCAGCTCACAATCAGTTACTCAGCTACTCAGTTACTCAGAAAACTACTACTACTAAAAGGCCAAATCTCTTCTTAGAATGGTCTCTATAGATTTACATCCATATACCCTTGTGGTATCGCTGTTCATAGTCCTCGCTCTCAGGAATTTCATCAGCTTCATAGGAAAGAACAGCGTGCAAGAGTTCGTCTGGCTGCTCTTTGTCAAATTCGGCTCCAGATTCGGAGTCAGCAAGTCCTTCATTGCCTACTCTGCCAAAAAAGAGGAATTGCACAAGGTCAACAAAGAAAAGAAAGCCATCAGCGCCCAGGATCAATACGCCAAATGGACAAAGTTGAACCGTCAATCAGACAAACTCTCAGCTGAGCTTAAGTCCTTGGAAGAGGTAATTGCTCAGAATAAAAACTCGGTTAATAGACTAGTCGGTTTGCTTATTACAGTCCTTACCACCGTCCCTTTATGGTTCTTCAGAATCTGGTTCCGTAAGTCAGTATTGTTCTATCTCCCAACAGGCGTATTCCCTTTCTATGTGGAAAGAGTATTTGCATTACCATTTTTCCCAAGTGGAGCTGTTGGATTAACGGTGTGGATTTTCGCTGTAAACAGCGTAGTTTCTTCGGTGCTATTCTTGGTCAGCTTCCTCTTTGAAACGAAACCTCCATTCCCTGAATTGAAGCAAAAAGTTGAAGAGGTTAAAGAAGAGAAGACCTCGTCCAAGCCAGAGCTCATCGAAGCCAAGACCAACTGAGTACCAATGCGTTCTATCAAGCATTGAGAAAGAATTTCTAAAGCTCCACTTTACATCATCGAGCAAGCATTTCTATAGCTCCACTTACACCATCTCATTTCGAGTCGTCAAGAACTCTTCATAATTGAAATTAATATACAGCTTAATATATACAATATCCCCTTCATTCTTCATTATACCTCGTTTGTCTGAAGTATTTCATTAAATCTCGATACCATACAATCATGTAGCTCTTTGCTTCCTGTTGTATCGTTGAACTCATAACTGTTTATCTTGGATCTCTTAATATCTTCATTAAAGCTTGCAACTGATTTATGGATAAGACAGTCCACTACTTGTGCCTTTTCTTTCACAACGTTCTCCAAATGGAAATCACTACCAATAGCCAAGTAATACCACGAATCAACGACCTTTGTCCAACATTGAAGTGCAATGGAGTAACTATAAACATCAGCCGAGGAATCGGTAATGATAAACGGCGACCCATCTTCTGGATTCATGTCTAACACACGAAGATTTGGCATAAGCAAGGAATTCACTTTTCTTCCATTAGTACCGTCTTTTGTAATTGAACCATTTGCTCCATTGATAGAACTTTTACCTGGTGCTTTAGGTATTTCAACTGCATTGAGAATAGGAGCTATAGAAACTCTCTGCAATATGCCCTGGATGTTACGCTGAGTGTTGGATAATTTCCAGGTATAAACCAATCCCGTATTCGTTAAAATCATCAAGAACTCTTTCCTGTGTTGTATGGTGATGATATTCTCTCCCAATGAAAACCCAGGACAAAGGTAAGAGCCTGTTTGTGCATGTAAAATCTGGATGACGCCTTGGAACGACACGAGAACGATGTAAGCTAGTTGATCTTCCAAGACAACTGGTAAGAGATGTTGTATTCTGTAAGGAAAGAAGAGAGTGTACTTTCGTAAATCTTCTGACGTATTATCAGAAACAATAACCCTTGTGGCATCGTCAAAATCAATGCTGTCGTCATAATCAAATTCATCATCTGCTGGTCGCCATCTTTGGCCATTTCTGATTTCAATGGTAGTCAATACCGATTTGGAAGTTGTAATGGTGTCATCACTTATGAGCTCATTGGGGAACTCGGAATGCTTTACTCCTCTTAAGATGACTGAAAAGAGGAGTTCTTCATCCACATCAATAACTGTGCTATTTGGGATTTCTGCCTGGATATCCTTTGAATTGTTAGTTATACTGTTCAAGATCAAGTTGACCTCATGGTTAAGGATTGACTGGTTATTGAACAATGACTCCGGCAAATGGGATACAAACTTGAAGCAACTTGGGTACCTGACTTCCATTACCAAACGCTTGAACTTATTTCTCTGTCTACGAAGCGAAGCTTCGGATAAGTTCCCTTGATTGGTTGTTGGGTTTGCGCTTTCGTCTATTCCCATATCCTCATTGTCGTTATCTTGATCTTCGTTTTCTTGGTTGTTTATGTACTGATTGTTGACATTCTTCAACTTAAGACCATGAACCGAAGTCTGTATTCCTAATCTCGGCAAGAAATACGATGGCTTGGATATCTTTGAATTGTTTTGTAGTTTCTTTTGGTGAGGAGTAAGTTTTATAGTTGAAATAAGAGTTGAGGACTTGCTAGATGATACTGATACAAGTGTCGGTGCCACCTTCTTCTTACCATTTTTGGTAATGATAACGTTTTGAACTAGCCTTGTTGCTTTCTTTGGTGACAGGGTTACCTTATCAGCCGGTTCCTGTGATTTAATCTTTTGCGGTGTACTGAACCCGTTTGAAGTCTCTGCTTCCGCTTTAGCTGATACCAAAGGTTCAGCATCCACTATTGGTGACGGCTTTAACAACAGTTTGCTATCATTCTTGAGCTTGGATTCAGACTCATCTTCTAACATCAACTGCTCTGTGCTTTCAGGAAAGATAGCAGATTCTCTATCTGCACCATATCTATGAAGTTGGGCGTCAATGATATCCTCATTAACCACCTTTCCTAGTTCATTGGTCTCGAAAGCAACACACGTAATGGAGCCATCAAGACAACTGAAGTACAAATTTTCTCCATCTGGGGACCAGCAAATATCAGTAATAGAATTGTCTGCTATATTTTGTGCTACCACAATAGGTCTACTATTGGCTGTTGACCAAATGGCAAGTGTTTGGTCTTGGCCACCTGTAGCTAGGATTGTGGAGAATTGAGTATCGTTGCTGGACTTCTTACTGTTAGTATCACTGATGTCGAATAATCTTGGAGAAAAGGAACACACTTCACAAGGAGCTTCGTGGCCTATCAATGAGATATCTGTTCCCCAATTACCTCTGTTAATAATTGATACAGACGGAACTGGCCCATTGGTAGCATTCGGCACTGCAATATGTTGTCCATCTGGGGACCAACTCATTCTTCTGAAGTATGACGTTAAAGGGGACTTCTTGAAAGGGTCCATGACTATATGTTCCATTTGGAACTCGTAATTATTATACTCATTAAGCTTCTTGTAGTATCGGAAGATTCTCACGGTTCTATCATCCGAAGCAGTTGCAAAGAACTTGTTTGCTGGATCAAAAACAATACCTTTGACCATAGACTGGTGAATGTCGTAACGTTTGATACGCTCAAATGTCAATCCGTTCCAGATGATAATCAGCCTATCCAATCCTACTGTCACAAGCAAAGATCCGTCTGGCGACCAACATATATCTTGAATATCATTATCATGAGCCACTAATCTCTTTCGCACAGTCCAATGCTCTAGATCTGCTTCTACTTCTCCAAACTGCTTAGGTCTATTGGCCTGCTCTTCGTCCTTTTCCCAAATCAAGCAGATCTTGTCATCTGATCCAGAAGCCAAGAAACGCCCATCTGGAGAGAATTTTACGCTGGTGACTACACCATTGTGTCGACTCACGGAGCAAAGTGGTCTTCGAAGCGACTCCAGGGGTAGACTGCTTTCTATAATTGGCAATTTTGTTGATATCTGTTGTTCAGTTTTCTTCTTTTTACCACTGGTGCCATTTGAACTAGTTGTTGTAGAGGAACCAGTGCCTGATCCGGATCCCGTTCCCAATGCATTGGCGGTATTCGTAGGCTCGATGTCACTCAATTTGACGAATTGCTGGATAGTTTTGGTATCCCAGATTTTGACGTTACCGTCCAAACCACCGGACGCTAATCTGGAACCGTCGGAGCTGATTGTTACTGAGTAGCATTCGATATTTTTGTTTTCGGCTGGAGCTGAGTTAGTAGATGGACAAGATTTGAGTTGAGAGTATGAACACTCATTGGGAAAAGTTTACTCACTTCGATGACCAAACCATGGTAGTTTAAGTATACGCATGGATTTGTGTTATGGGCTAATTGAGCTGCTTAGCTGTGTTTTTATGATATGTTAAAATAGGTAAAATGCACTGATAAAAAGAATTCAAGAATTCAAGAATTCAAGTCTCTCTATAACCTCTCGGATAAACTATATGTATAAGTATATTATATGTATATGTATATCTCAAATATGCATATAATAATCTGTACTGTAATGTACTATTCACCAATACAGTAAACTATGAAAAAAAAATGTCATATATTATATATAATATATCATATAACATGCAATTATCTAAAATACACTTGTTCAAGTTTCACAGTATCGAACATAACTGTTAGTACGATTTCTGTAGCTAAGAAACCTAGACTGTATAATGTTGACTACTCTCTTAGTGTTAATATACAATATACAGAGACAAACGGTGCTACCTTGTCATAGTTAAGAGAGAAGTTGGCTTGTGCACTCCAAGTGTGAAAAGTAAGTAAGACATTGCAAAAAATGGTAAGTGTTGTGAGGGCAGGGATAGCAGGGATAGCAGGGAGTATACAAGGAGGGGAAGGGGGGACTCTCGATATATATGGTCATGATCGAATATGACCGTTGCAACAAGTCGTATGGACTACAAAATGATATCAATAAAGCCCACTAGTAGCAATATATGGACTATATATGACTATATATGTTAATGAATTCAGTACTATGAAAACTCGCGCTACCATACAAACAACGAAGTTTAGCTGCAAAATATGTATAATAACATGATATTCGCCAATAAATCCCCCCTCCGGACACCGCTATTGAATACAAAGAGTATTTTAGGCATACTAATACACGTCTAGCAATAAGTTATATTCATACAAGAATTCTAGTTATATATAATAGAGCATTCGGTTAAAAGCTAATCTACTCAAGACCATACTCAATCTTGATGGCCTTACCAAACTTCTCCAAACCATGCTCCAAAGCATCCAATGGAACAGCTGCATAGGTACCTCTGAAGAAAATGTGGGTCTTGTGAGATGAGTTCTCTGGAAGTTCCTTTTGTGGTGGGTCAGACTTACCCTCGGACTTGAACCAAGAACCTGGGATCATCAAACATCCTTGCTTGATACCCTGCTCGTAAATAGCAGTCTCGACCTTCAATGGGTCTTCACCAAACTCCTTGAATTTAGGGTGCTTGGAAGCATCAATAGTGGTGGTGAAGAACATACCAGCCACTGGTGGAACAAAGGTCACAACATCCTGAGGGAAGTATTGGGCTACAGCATCGATGGCAACATCTCTCTTGTGGGTGTACTCGGCTCTCAAACCAATCAACCAGTCCAAGTATCCACTCTGGCCCCATCTTTGTAACAAACCGTTTGTCAAGGACTGGGTAACACCGGAAGGACATTGAATAGAAACTTCGTGCAATCTGACAAATCTTTCCAAAAGTGTGGCTTGACCAACAATCCATCCAAATCTCAAACCTGGAGCCAACACCTTGGAGAAAGAGTCCAATCTAATGACTCTTCCCTCGACATCGAGAGAAAGGAAAGAAGGAACCAAGGCAGAGATGAACTCTTCGTGGCTATGAACATGCTTACCTCCTCTAGAAGCCTTGTCGGTAGTGTAGGGTTCCATTTGAAGGAAATAGTATGGCTCGTCTTCGACAATAATGAAATCGTGCTTAACAGCCAAGGCATAGATAGCCTTTCTTCTTTCAATGCTCAAACAAGAACCAGTTGGGTTTTGTCCAGTACAGATAGTGTACAACAATTTAGGCTTTGGGCCAACCCATTGGTCGAGCAAGGAAGACAAAGCTTCTGGAATAAGACCGTATTCGTCCATTTGAACAGGAATGGTGTTGACACCTTGAGCTTGGACGGTTTCCAAAGCTGAACTGAATGAGTACTCTTCGACCAAGATAGAGTCACCTCTGGTGACGAAAGTTCTCAAGGTAGCATCCCAGGATTCCGTGTTACCGACAGAAGCAATAAGATCCCAGTCAGCGTATGGAACCTTATGGATCATATCAGTATGAGTCTTGAGGAAGTCGGTGATTTCTGGCTGTCCTTCGGTGAAACCGTATTGTAACGATCTGGCCAATTCGATGTCCTTGTTCTCTTCCTTGTTCTTTGCAGCTCTTTTGTAGATCTCGATGACGGTCTTATCGGCGTCAGTGATCTGGGCGCCAATTCCATTGGCGAAGCCTGGAGTTGGTACGTCGGCGGTGATCTTGTCGAAAGGGAAGTAGTCAGCTAAAGGAAGACCTCCACCAAGGAAGGTCATACCTGGCTGCTTGAAGTATCTGAAAGCAGACTTCAAAGGAGAGTTGTTTCTGGAAACGGCTTCTTGTGATAACAAGTGCTTCAAGTCTTTAGATTGTGGCTTGGACATGACGGGTGATATCTATAGATCTAGTGGTGGGAACTAACAGTTCAATTGTATAACTGGAATCAAGATCAAGATAAATAGTGAAAAGAAGTTCCGTATGGATTATCTTTTGAAATTTATGAAATTTATCTTTTGGAACAATGTAAATGTATCTATAGGACGTGGAAAAGACCAATGACCAATGAAAATTTAATGTTACAAGTGAACGAAGTAAACGAAGTACACGAAGTGGTATCGATATCGATTCAGTAACGAAAACGAAAGCGAAAACGAAAACGATCAAGGAAACTTAAGAAGACAAGAACTTAAGTTAAGCGTGGAAGTCGGCTAATGAGACTAATAGAACTATTAGAAATTAACAACTTAGTCAAAGTGAATACTAATGGAAGAAACTTGGAGAAACTTGACTTTTCTTCAACTAAAATTCAACTAAAATTCAAATTCAAATTCAACTTCAACTACCTTATTGAACTCTTGCAGTAATTGAAAACTTATTCTTATTATACTAACACAAGAGGTATAACAAGAACTAACAGTCAAACAGACAAAAGACAAAAGACAAAAAGATTAAAAGATTAAAAGATGAAAAGATTACGAGATTATAAAAAATTGTTCGAAATCTGCTACCTGCCCAATTATAAGAACACAAATAATCTCACTTCAGTTAGTCAATGAAATATGACTTTACTTACTACCAATATAACGTATAATATAATCTCTTCCGAGCAGCACACGAAGGAGCCTCGAATCAACCGCCGGCAAAATTACCGTATTAAATAGTGAGATGGTTTAGCGATAGCACGGAAACGTCCAGCGCCAAAGTTTCCCTAATTGGGTGGTAAGCATAGTTAAGCGTAAGCGTTGGAGAGGGAAAAGATGCGAAATTTTAATGAGGTATGAGTAATCAGCGAGGCAGTATTTCTAAGCAGGGCGAAAGGTGGAAGAGGAAGTAGTGCGGGAGGCAGGGGAGCCAGTAATTCGTGGAAGAGTCATTATTGGGAGGTGGGGGAGTATGTTATGATGATGTCGTTTAGAGCGATTCTTTTCGGTTCGAATTTCATGGCGACGGTTGATTCTGCGCCATCTTTACTGATAGCGCCAGAATATCAATATATCGCTATCCAGTATCTATCTATCTATGGGGTTAATCAATAAGGATATCGTTTACGGAAGTAAATTTAAGACATGAAAAATTAACAGCAATCGGGAATTTTTTTTTTCGCGACAGTTCTCGGCGACCGAATGGAGAAGATAAAGAAAACCAGGTGTGGGGACCAGACGGTCTATGGGGGTCATTGGTTTCAAACTCAACCAGGAAAACGGGAAAATCGTTCAAATCCTATAAAAGCATTTCTTTGTTGTGTCGCATACTAATCCAACTGTTCAAACAGCAGAAAACTTCCAAATTCATTGGTTTGAACTGGAACATTGGTCCCTCCCATGGCAGAATTTGGGGCCTTTTCTGTGGAGGAGGTCTCTCATTGTTCCTTATCTACAGGCTAATGGAATCTCCGAGTTTCCACGATGGGAGATCACCGCTCTTACTTTCAAGCTACTCAGATGTTTCATTCCACTTGATTTCTCTTTCTCATTTTCATGATTTGATTGGTTTATTTCTAAACCTCTTTGTCAACTTTAAATATTAGTATTAATTTCCTTAAAATAATATTTAACTCTCTTCATAGTGCTATAACTCTTCTGTTGAAATGGCTGTAAATTCTATTCATATTTATTTCTATTCTTTATTCTTGATAGCTATCATTCCTTCGGTTAAACATTATACATGACTATCGTCAAACAGAGGTTTTTCAAACCAGTACCGAAGGAAGAACCACCAAAAAACTTGGAGGTTGCCACCACACAATTGGCGTCTTCTTCACTGACATCAACCGCGTCGCCAGAAGCGTGTCTATTTGTAGCAGATGATGAAGAAGACGAAGAAAATGCAGATGACGACGCTACTGGAAACACAACGATCTCTACAATCGCAGTAACTAATACCCACACATCAGAAAGCTCAAAAACTTCTTCAAATATACCTTCTCAGGTGATCTCATCTTCTCATTCAAATGAATCGGAAGAAGACTTAGGACGTGGACTCCTAGAGAGCCAGATAAACGCGACAGTGGGCCATGTTTCACCACATATAGTAACATATCTATTCAAGAAGTACTACAAACAACCGAACTTCGTGCGAATGGCCATAAACGAGTACTTAAAAGGCATAAACCCCGAAGATATGCAAAATTATTTAGCTGAGGAGCAAAGAGAGATTGATAAGAAGCGATCCTTTACCGATACCAATGTAAGCTCAGAAATTGACTTGCTATTTGGGAGAATGCAATCAGAAGCTGCAAAACAAAAGGATGACAAAGAAAAGTTACAATGGAGCAGGTATATAGGTTCCGTTGATGTACAAGCCTGGGCTACGAGACCAACAATGCAACCATTGCAATATTCAGAAAAGTTAACTATCAAAAGATTAATACCGAGAAAGTCAAATATGAACAACAGCTCAATTATAAGACTATGCACAGCTCCAAAGTCTCCAACAGATTCTGGTAGGGAAATTGGAAGAATCCCTGAAGATTTGACGAGAATA
Source organism: Scheffersomyces xylosifermentans (assembly GCF_036884685.1). Classification (NCBI taxonomy): domain Eukaryota; kingdom Fungi; phylum Ascomycota; class Pichiomycetes; order Serinales; family Debaryomycetaceae; genus Scheffersomyces; species Scheffersomyces xylosifermentans. Next base: position 1,496,064 of record NW_027042945.1, read on the forward strand.
TTCTCTCCATTGATAGACTTGGAAATAGCCATTTTTGAAGCGACTGTACTTGAAACCACGAAAAGACGTCTTTCCACAGGAGATTCTTTTATAATACAAATTGATATTTCATTAAAGGATACAGCATTCAAATTTATACTGTCTGAAAATGATTCATCTCAAGATCCTTCTTCATTCAAAAGACAAAGAACTCAAGCAACCAAGACAGGATTTAACTTTGCTGCTGAAACAGAGGACGAGGCAACCTTAAGATTAAGACAGTATGCTTTATCTAGGCTCTTTGAGAGATTAGAAATAAAACCGACTAGAACTTTGGAAATACCTCCACCCAATGTCAAGGAAGATCCTCACTCTGAAATCGATGCAAGTTTTTCGATTGCCCCAACTACTCAAGATGAGCCAATCTCCTTAGATTCTGACTCAGAAATTGACGAAGATGCAGAACAAGTAAAACCAATAGATTCGGTTAACTTGGACCAACTCAAAGAGTTCTACCAAGCAAATAATCAATCCAAGTTGTTGGATAGTTTGCCAGTAACCACCACACCTCCTAAATCAAATTTCAAATTGGATTTGAGACCATATCAGAAACATGGTCTATCCTGGATGCTATCTAGAGAAAAGGAACATGATCTACTTGAAGAAATCGCTTCATCTAATGGCGATGTTGAGTTCTCTACTCAGTCTAAGCAGAATGTTAGAGAAGGATCAGAAGGTGTGTTAAACCCGTTGTGGAGAAGGTACAAATGGCCAAGAGATATGTCTTTTCAGTCTTCCCAAACTGCTAATCAAGAATCAAATGAGGCGAAGTACTTTTATGCCAATATGTATAACGGTGAAATGTCTATTGAGAAGCCACTTTTAAAATCGAGCCTTAGAGGAGGGATCTTAGCTGATGAAATGGGTCTCGGTAAAACGATTTCAGCACTTGCATTGGTGAACTCTGTTCCGTATGATTTAGGTGATGGCTTCACAGGTACTAACAGACCGTATGCTTCTAAGACTACGTTGATAGTTGTGCCGATGTCTTTGTTATCTCAATGGAAAAGTGAATTCGACAAAGCAAACAATAACCCAAACCATTTCTGCCACATATACTATGGGGATCTGACCGAGACTGACTTGTCACAAATACTCGTGAACAACACATCAAAAGATGTCCCTGTTGTATTGTTGACTACATATGGTACAATCCAAAACGAATATAACCGTCTTGCAAAGCAGCGTGAGTCGGATGGGAGATTACCAGCAATTGGAATCTACTCAGTAAATTACTTCAGAGTAATCCTCGATGAAGGACATAACATTAGGAATAGAAATACTAAAACAGCGAAATCGGTATATGAGTTGTCGCTGAGCAGACGTTGGATCTTGACAGGGACACCTATTATTAATAGATTGGATGACTTGTATTCTTTGGTGAAATTCTTGGAATTGGACCCCTGGAATAACTTTTCATACTGGAAAACCTTTGTCACATTGCCGTTTGAACAGAAAAAGATTTCGCAAACTTTAGAAGTTATTAAGTCAATTCTTGAACCTATTTTCTTCAGAAGAACAAAGAATATGAAGCTGAAAGATGGTAAACCATTGGTTGAATTGCCGGAGAAAGAAGTTATCATTGAGGAAATCAAGTTCAATGAAAAGGAGGAAAAATTGTACAATTGGTTGAAAGCAAGAGCAAGCAGATCTTTCAAAGAAGGGTTGAAAACTGGTCAGGTGTTGAAGCAGTACTCTCAAATTTTAACGCACATCTTGAGACTTCGACAAGTGTGCTGCCATGTGGATTTGATCGGAAGCAGCAAAGAAATGGAAGAGGAAGCCATTGAAGAGACAAAGGATGAAGAAATGAAGCTGTTCCTTCAAGAGATAATGAAACTGAAAACCGATGGATTCGAAAACGAAACGAAAATGAAAGAGGTTATGTATTCACTTTACCCAAAGGTGGATCTCAAGGAATCAGAATGCTCGATTTGTACTCAATCTCCAATTCCCCTTGGGGAGATGGTCGTGACACCGTGTGGACATCAATTTTGTTTGACTTGCCTACTCGAACATATTGATTTTCAAGATCTGGTAAGAAGCAAATTTTGCCCTAATTGCAGAAATCCAATATCAAAGTATAGACTTTTCAAATTGAGAGGAAGAGACACATCCCACAATGAGGTCAGATTTCATAGCAGGGATGAGATTGAAAGCAGAGATTACAAATTTCAATTATATTTGTACGATCCAGATAAAACATCTTCAAAGAATCAAGCCCTTATTACTCATTTGAGGCATTTGAAGGAGCAGTGTCCTGGCCAAAAAGTTATTGTGTTTTCACAGTTCTCGTCATACCTTGATATACTTGAGAATGAACTTAAGATTCAGGGAGGTAATGACTTCACTATTTATAAATTTGATGGAAGACTTCATATGCAAGATCGTCAAAAGGTTCTAGAAAAGTTTAATGAAAACTCAAGAAATGATAAAATTACTATATTACTCTTGTCATTGAAGGCTGGAGGTGTTGGTCTTAATCTCACTACTGCTTCGCGAGCATTCATGATGGATCCATGGTGGTCTCCGTCTGTTGAGGACCAAGCAATCGATAGAATTCATAGGATTGGACAGAACGAAACAGTTAAGGTGATTAGGTTTATTATGGCTAACAGTATCGAAACAAAAATGTTAAAGATTCAGGAACGTAAGAAGCAGATCGGCGAGGTTGTTGGAGCCGAAGAAGAAGAGAGAAGAAAGAGGAGAATCGAAGAAATTCAAATTCTCTTCGAAGAATAATTTAACAGTACTATATTGTATACTATTTTGTAGTTACTTATTATTGACCTCTAATAAATTAAAACAAGGTCCGGGACTCATGATAAACAGACTGAGATATATGATCTATTTATACTAAGAGAAACTATATAATATTATATTTTGCCTAACGGGTATTCTTTACAAGTTGAGCAGTCTCCCTCTTCAACCACTTATACACGTAGGTGCTCTTATCAAATGAATCATGCAACTCATTCCAAATTGTGTTATGATAAGCGTTAAGCCATGCCAACTCTTCCTCATTCAACATGTCAACATTAATCAATCTTCTGCAGAAAGGAACTCTAGTAACAGTTTCGAATTCCCAGAACAGTCTTCCATTGTACACCAAGCCGCTGTCCTTGACGAACATGACATTTTCCAAACGAATACCATATTCACCATCTTCGTAGTAACCGGGTTCATTTGAAATTAGGTGGCCTGGCTTCAAGGCATTAGCTGCGGCATTTGGTCTTGGACCTATACCGATAGGACCCTCATGAACGTTTAAATAAGCTCCAACACCGTGAGAAGTACCATGTCCATAGTCTAAGCCAAATTTCCAAAGGTGCTGTCTAGCAATAGAATCGATCAAGTTACCGGTCGTATTTTCTGGGAATTTCAAGGTTGACAACGCAATATTGCCTTTCAAGACTAAAGTATAGCGCTTTATTTCCTCATATGTTGGCTTGTCAAAATGTACTGTACGCGTGGTATCTGTTGTACCTTCAAGGAATTGAGAGCCTGAGTCGTTCAAGTAAATCTTGCCTGGATTTATTGTAGCACATTGCCCCTTTGTAGGTTTATAGTGAATGACTGCACCATTGGCACCTGTAGCACTGATAGTAGCAAATGAAAGGCCAACAAAATTCTTCTCCTGCTTTCTAAACTCGGTCAACTTTTCATCAGCAGCACACTCGTCGATCAACTCTTGATTCTCCACTAACTGTTCTTCTAACCATGCAAAAAACTGGATTAAGGCTCTACCATCTTTCAAATGTGCTAATTTAGCTCCATCAAGTTCAGTTGCATTCTTAATAGATTTCAAGTCCTCGATTGGGGACAACGCTTGCGAAAAAGAACACTTCAAGTTTCTGAGAACTTCCCAGTTGGCATTATTAGGAATCAAAAATTGTTTGTTGGAAAGATTGAATTCCTTTGACACTGCAGATAATTTTGAATAGAATTGGTCGTATGGTTCAATAGTGATGTCGTTGAGGGCAAGGCTTGCTAATACTTCTGGTGACAATCTTGTCTTATCTATGAATAAAGTAGTTCCGTTATTCTCTGTAATGATCAAGAAACTGAAAAAAACCGGATTGTATTCGATGTCCTTACCTCTCAAGTTCAATATCCATGCAACTTCATCCAATGCAGTAACAACCAAACCTTCTACAGTGTTTGTGAATGTATGCTTCTTTACTCTAGTCAATTTGTCAGCCACGTCTTCGCCTGTAAACTTAATATCTAATGGACGTATAGGTTCCCTGATTTGTGGAGGCAAAGGTTCGAATTTCTCCCATATGGAGCCAACCAAATTTTCTGAAACGGCGACAAATTCAACTTCAATATTTTTGTTATCAAGTTTCTGAAGAGATTTCTCAAGAATTCCGGCAATCTTCTGGTACAAAGTATAGGAAACGAGTCTAGGATCTACACCGATGTTAACTTTAGAGCCACTGTCCAAACTCAACTGAACAGCTTGGTCCACAGCCCATTGTTCCCAAGTAGGTTGGTCCTTAGAGCCCTGTTTTAACAATAACCAGTTGAAGTCCAATTCATTGGTAGCTTGGTTGAAGTATCTACCATCGGTAGAAAGTGCAGCCAAACCTTCAGGAACTTCGTTCATACACATCAAGTCTCTGGTGACGATGGCGACACCAGCACTTCCATCAAAACCACTAATAAAACTTCTCTTTTGGTCAAGAGGAGAGACATATTCAGACTGGTGTTGGTCTTCTGATGGGATGATGTAGACACCCAAGTTGTGTTCCTTCATTTTGGTTCTTAATGCCTCCAAACGGCCGGAAGTGTTGATTTCTTTAACATCAGGCAAGCACAAAGAGGCGGCATCAATGGTGAACACAGAGCCGGATCTCGAACCCATTCTGGACTGGGTGATTCCTGAGTTTGTTCTCTTGATGTTAATCTTCTGGGCGAAAAGCGATGACCGTCTGTTAGTTCTGGATAACAATCCGGGAGAACAGGTGCAGTTGCTGCACAGGCCTCTTGATACTCTGCTCATAGCCATTTAGTTTGTTGGGTATTACGATTTCTGTGATGATTCGACAGGAAGAACGGCAGTATTCAACGATTAAATACTGGCTGCTTATAGCTAATAGATGAAATAGATAATTTTCTTGTTAGCAAATGACTATCCGCTTGGGGCTAAAAGCAATGATACGAGGGAGAAATCTGGTAGTAACGCAGAGTTTGGGGCTGGATCACGCTTTGGTCAGCTGTTCAAGCGAAAATACGGTTTTCTGGCTTCTATGATTGCTCTACCACCAGAATGAACACCCATTACAGAAAGAATATTGGCTGCTCATTGTGGGCGTCTGCTGGTTCTCCCACAAAACGATTGGGACATGGGTCACGTGCCGCAAAAGAAAGAAAGCAAAAGGAAGAGAGTTCGTGTGCACACTACGGGAATTCAGAGGGGGAGAGTGGGGGGCACTGAGAGGATGCCACTAAGAGGATGCCATAGATGTGTGCGGAACTATCATCATGTAATGTGTAATATGTACTAGTAGTAATAATAATAATAATAATAATAATAATAGTACTAATAATAATAATAGAAAGAGTGTAGTAGTAGGAAGGTGATGATGGTGTGTTGGTATACAGGAGAGAGATGATCAGACCATTTCCCATTTCCTTTGTATGGTTTATATGGAGGAAGGCACTAGAAATGGCAAATGGTGAGGGAGCGAAAGAGTTGGGAGGAGGGAGGAACGTAGAAGACAGGAACGAACTGAAAGTGGGAGGGAGCTGGGAGTGAGGGAGCAGAACGTAGTGAGGGAACAAAAGGAGTGAGGTAGTACAGTGCTTTCACATTTTGTTGGAGCCAACTACCGGAATTGGCCTATACCTTCCGGTTAGAAAGATAGGTATCAGTGGCCGGAATTCTAAATTATACCCCCCAAGAGCTACGAGTAAACAAAATTCGGAAAATGGTAATATCAATATCAACGATGGAGAAAATTTCATACCACGGACAAGAACTTGGAAAGACAATAGAAGGTAAAAGATGAAGAAACAAGTAAATATCATCTTTGTTCAATTGGTAGTCTCCTGTACGTTTGAATAAATTGAAGAAAAAAAAAGAACTCTAACGCTATCCATCATTATTACTCATTTATTTTTATAACTCATTTATATACTTTTCTAGTCCGATTATGCTTCAGAAAAGTCTTTGCTCTATCCATCATTATTATATGTCATATATACTTTTCTTGTTGATTATTTTATTGAATTCTTTCAATTCTTTCTCCAGAAAAGCGCCCCTTCTAAAAAACATTCGAAATGCCTTGATTCATGTCTACAGAATCCTTCGTAAGTTTTGTTGAGTTATTGCTTGTGCAAAATCTTTAACTCTCGGTGTCAATGGGTCCATTTCACTCAAACATGATCTCTTAACAGTATTTTTGTACACTGCCCAAAGCTCTTCGGTAGCCTTCAAGTAGGAGAATATCATGGTAAGAACACAAGAAAGCTGTAGTCCTCGCACAAGAATGAGGTTAAAATGGCCGCAAAAAAGTTTTATTTAATGTTCCATATGCGTTGTATGGTAACGACAAGTTGAGTAAAACACACCTCGTACCCCTATAGAATCTTCGTAGAAGAGCAGATGTACCTTTGGTATAGATATTAGCATTGAATGTTACGAAATAGCCCTTCTACTAGTATTAACTATTTTCGAATGTTGGCAAATTTTAGGGGGGTTACTATGAAACAATTCCGGACACTGATAATTACAGCATCTTACCGAATGATATGAACAAATTCCGGTAAATACCGTGAATAATAAATGAAGCACTATGGGTACAATTTCCGGTCTTCATCAAAAATCAATGCACTCCAGTGAGGTAATAATAGACAGGTGCAAAAGAAACGAGGGCACTGATGCTGATGTCGCATGTACATATATGTATGTATTTTGTAAATGGTTACGGACAGTGGCTCTCAATAAAGATAAGATATGTGTGATAGAAGAAATGACAGAGAATGGAGTCACAGAGGTACAGAGGCAAAAAGACCCAAAGGCACTAGTCACGACTGTATGAATGAGCAGTGGCGTAGGGTTGGTGATGATGGTGTCATTTATTGAAGATATTGCTAGCGGGGCCCTGGGCAAAGAAAGCCAATAAATGCACCAAATTGTGCTCTTCTCTCCTTGAGTAAGGTTCGCACTCCGGTCCAAATCGGAATATGCTCCGTCTTTGCATGGACCATCTCACTATACAGCAACTTAGGTCATCGTCTCCTTCCATGGATGTATGGAGCTTATGGAGTTAGTCCAGTTTAGTGCTGCGGTAACTAATGTGGGTGGGAATATGGGGCAGCTGACTTCACTGTGATGGTAAATCACTGGCACAAAAAGCTGGTTTTTGGACCGACGATCAAACGCTTACGTAAGCGGCGTTATTAGGAGTTTTTTGCAGTAAGAAAATGAATAGATTAATGTTGAACTGGTAATGGGATGTATTTTGGGTTATTTTGTTTAGATAACTGACTTTGCTAGTATGGTCTTCATTCCTGAATTAGAACATTAACAACGTGACTTGTCCACAAATGTGTTTGTTGCAGCAATTTTGATATTTCACCTCGAAGGGGCAATTTTCTAGAAAACCAACAAAATATGGGCCAATTTGGGTTTTCTACGAATGATATTGCTACGATTGGCCTCCACGAAACCCCTTTACCAATAATACCATCTAGCTGTAATTTTATAACTAACAACCCATCTTACACGGCTTCTCTAAATGCACACGGCTTCGTTAAGATCCGCACCGTATCTGCCCGCTCAATTCCGCTCAATTCCGCTACTTCTATTCTGTACTCCTCCAACACGCCATAAAATATAATGCCCCCCCGTCGTATAACGACCCATTCCTAGACATACCTCTATACCTCAACCAACTCATTTTTCTACTATGTAACCTATATACCCACAAAACACTACCAGATACAGCACCCTTACCGCATAATACACTACTCCTGTACGAGACCACCCTCTTCTCTCTCTCTCTCTGACATCATCTCCTGCACAGCTTCTCCAGCCGTCCCATCTCCCAAATTCGTGTAGAAAACTCTCTCCACTTTTAAATGCTTTCAGTGGGAACTAATGTCCGACATACAGTCCGAATCCGGAGCCATCATACTCACGTGACAACAGAATGGGTCTCCATATTTCACTAGGTACTGTCATATATATTGATGTTTCTTATGGTTGACCAGCACGAAATCATGCCTGATGAATGGAACATAGATCAGGTCGTAGAGGTAAGTGCCTGGGTGTTATCTGAATCATTTGAGATGGCTCAATTGAGCCGTTTTGCTGTACTGTCGACCCACCTTTACTAACATCTCGCAGAACATTGAGTTTCTCTACTCCACCAATGACTCCGAAAGAGTTCGACAAATACAGCAGTTTTTGCTCCCGTTGCAAAAGCTGACTTCGGGGTTTGATTTGGGCCAATTACTCCTCAAACACCCTTCAAAAAGCTGTAAATACTTTGGCGCTTTAACGCTAACTATCTTCATCAATACCCACCTCTCTCCAAATAACGACTCCATCGACTCGGAGCGGATCGACGAAGTCAGCAATGGTATTATTGAGGATATTATTGGCTTATCAGCCAGAAATACAAGTAAGGAGGATTTTGACAGCAATCTATTCATTATCAGAAAGCTTTTTAGTAACTTATCCCTTTTGTACATCAACCATTTCAACGAGTTCACTATTGATCCAATAACTGCTCTTTTCTGCAAAACAGGAGATATTTCCAATGATGCTGCTAATTATAATCTCCAAACGGCGTTTCTAGAATTCAATGAAATTGAAATTGCCCTCTTTTTTATCTTCAATTCCATTATTGTGGAGGACATAACAAAAAAGGATTCTATAAATCTGCTGCAAGAGCTTCATAGGAGAATTCATGAGATCATATTTCCTAATTTGAATTCTGCTCTAGCAGTCCTCAACAACGACTCCGTTCATACTCTGAATACGATTTGTCTTTTGGTGCTCAATTGTATTAATTCGTGGGCCATTTACATATCGACAGCTGAGAACAGCTCAAGTCAAAGGTATACAGAGAATGATGACTGCCAACAAATAGTTGCAACGTTGATAAATCAGTTTAAGTTCAAAGCAAACACAGCTGAAGAGCTTCAAAGCGAAATGGAGACCCTCAACCAAGCATTCACTACGTTGACAGAAATTTTGGAGACATACCCCAGAATAATTAACCAGAGCAAGCAAGTGCTCGCTAGATTACTCTTTGGAAATGATGGATTTGGTTATCTTTTCATTCAGAAGATAATAATGAATAAAGAGTTAGCTGAAGAGTATTCATTGGAAATTGAAAATTTCATTAATCTTCTTATAGCGTACTTGAATCTCAACATAGTTTTCATTTCGAGGAATTTGTTGGATCCAGAAATTAGTCAAATTATGGACGTGGTAATCAATCTTACGAATTATGATGGAAATCCAACCTTAGATGAGAAAGTCAGTGAGCAATTTTTGGCTTTCTGGGAAGAGTTTCTTAACATCTACATAGACGATGCTGAAAGCATTGAACTGATTCTTAAAGAGAGAGAGGTATACGATCAGTTTATTAAAAAAAGGGATGAAGTTCTTACTACAGTCAGCTCAATTTATTGGCAGAAGACTCACTTCTATCCTAATGCGCCTGTGGAATTTCTTCAATATAGATTGCAGGTGTCAGAATTATTTATATTGTTGTATTCACTTTTGAATACTTCGATATATTCTACTTTGTGCAAAAATGCCCTGGAAAAACTCATTGAATGTCAAAATTCGTTCACTCCCAGTCTTTTGCTTGATTTAGAAGCGTCCTTGTATTTACTTCACAAAGTTACAGATGACTTAACATTTTACGATGACGAGTCTGTTAAAGTTCTTTTGCCTTATATTGACCAGTTCTTCAGCCATCAGCTTATCGAAACGATTGAGAGATACTCTACAGAGAGCACAGAAATAGTCAGTATTACATTATTGAACTTGCTCTCGTCTATTCCATTCTTCTTCAAGAGTGATTATGGATTAAGATATCTCCCAACGACCTTCAATTTCTTGTTCTCAATCATTCTAAATCCAAACAAGAAGAATCTTTCTTTGATTGGGTCCAAAACTGTTCTCAAAATCTGCCAAGACTCAAAGGATAAGTTGATTGAGTTTTTACCCAACTTGGAAATTATTTTACTTGAGATGATAAGAAATATCGAGATTGACAATCTAATCAGAGAAAGAATGGTGAACTCGTATATTTCAATTACGCTGTCCTTGAAGGATCCCACGAGACTCGGGGATGCTATTTTCAAACTTCTAAGTCAATTAAAAGTTCAGACCGATATAGTCATGAACAATTCACTTCAGCTTTTTACAACGGACCCTGGAACTGGAAAAGAAGTTGAGGAAAAGATTGAAGACTATGCGGTAAGCTTGCTTTCATGTTTAAATGAAATAGGCCGTGCTACTCAGTTACCGGAAGATTTGGAAGACTATCTTAGTCCGCAACAGATATCGGAAACGGAAGCCTATTGGAACCAAGACCACCATGGTATTAAATCTTTGATCTTGGGTATCACCAATCTGCTCTCTTTGAACTTTCCTCTTTTGCACAATAGTACATTAGCTACTGAGAAAAGTTGCAAGATCTTGAAAAACGGATTGAACGAGCCTATCAATGGACCGTTCAAGTTTGAATTGCCAGTAATATTTAACTTTTTGTTAGTAAAGGCTAACAACTGTAACACTCCGTCGATCTCTTTTATTTTCCGTATGATCGAGACCATTGTACTTTCTAGCGGACCCAAGCTTACTCCACAAGATGTTGATGAATTGATACTAAAATTTTTCGTTGAAAAGAAAGCTCTTTTCGAAACTGAGGTTGACTTGATAGCAGCAGCCATTCATTTGTTCTCAACTATTCTTGAGAGATATCCTTCCTTGATATTAGAACTTCCTGTATTCCAATCGGAAATAATTGAATTCTGTCTAAATTGCTTCAAGTACCATGAGACATTCTTGATTAAGGCTGATATTAAATTCTGGACGCATGTAATCATGTTGAAGCGTGGAAAAGCACACGAACATCAGTTTATTCAAGGACTCATGACAAACAAGCAAAATAGCGTTGTGGGATTGTTTGGGAACAAGCCATTGGGATATATTTTAACTAAAAGCGCTGTAATGTCATTTGTTGACAATCCCAGATCTCACTTAGAATTCTTCTATCCGCTCTTCAGAAACCTTGTCAGTAAGTACCCACTTTATTTCAAAAACTGGCTCAGACTGATACTTTTAGAGCTATATGTTGATACGGGAAGTGAGAAGCTGGAGAGTAAACTCTCCATGCAATACGTGGACCAATTCATTAGTAAAGTGATGTTGACTAGGGGTCATAGACAGGCTAACGAAATATTGAAGGAGTTTTGGTTAGATACAAACAATCTCGTCGACTACAAAAGTAAATAGTTACGTACTCGAAAAACTTGTAAAATGTATAAACAAAATATTAATAGTAGTTAAACTAACGAAATACGGACTGACGAAACTACATACTAGGTGGTACACTAAAAAATACAATAACGAAAATCTCCAACTACAACAACTGGTCCAATTCAGAACATAAATATTCAGCTTCAGCGTTGTAGTCAATCTGATCGACACCGGTGGCTTGGTATCGAATTCTGACCTGATCATTGTAAGAGTCCTGCTTTGCCTTCAACCTAAAGACAAACTCCTTTAAGGATACAGAGCTGAGCTTGTCTTTGAACACACTGTCCTCGCCATTTTCTTCTGCGAGCTTCAATGCTCTCAATTCACCAGCATCCACTTCCATCACTTTACGGGCTTCAGCGTCAAACAATGTTATCCATATTTGACCCGTTGAGTCCATAATTGAACAGTTCAATATGTAACGGTATGTTGGCTCGTGATAAACTTTATCACATCTCTCGCATCTATAATTTCCATCAGTCTGTTCAATCATCTTTTTGTTACAGAGAGAAGGATTTCCTTGTCTATCTACTGCGCTGTTGTTGTACTTGACTTCATTTGGACAAGCAGGATAGCAGAAATTGTCTTGCTTAATGAAACTTATACTACCTTTCACGGAGAAAAATTCTGCTCTGTCAGCTTCTTTGAATTGGACTTCTTGAGCCTCAGCAATCAGTATACGGTTGGCAATTTTCGATGCTCCAGCAGAGCTTTCAACCTTCAAGATTTTAAAGTTTTCATTGATTCCTTCGTTATCGTACCAGCCCTTCAATTGGTAAGATTCTGGTGTGTCCGGGTTTGGAATTAATGATCCAGCTTGGGTCAAAGTCAATGACCTACCATTGAATTCCTGAACTTTACAACTTTTGAAGGCAATAACAGATCCTTCAGGTATACTAAAGTCGGTAGCAGTAGTATTCCATAAACCCACGTCAATGGCAAAGCCAGTCTCGTCCACGATTGTAATATTTCTTCTATTGAATTCTTTACCAGTTGACTTTGCTGTGATCTTGAAAGCCTCGTTCACGGTCTTTAATGCACCAATGACATCTACGATGGCATTTGGTTCTAAATTCTGGATTTGGTTCAATTTGACAAAATTGAAGTGCAACTTAGGCACGTTAGAAGTGTCAAAACACTCGTTTATTTGTGTGTCACGGTCGAAGACTAATTCATATGGGTGAGATAAGTGGTTGAACTTCTTATTGGAAGATTGGACCTTGGCTTTTGTGATGTAGTAAACCTTACCTTCTTCCAAGATCTTATGAGCACTCTCAGCAGTCTCGTTGAAAGCACTGGCCTTGATTTCATCGGATTCGTCCAAGAGGTTGACGGAGAATAAGTTTCCTTCTCCCTTGGCGTTAGACCAGTGTCTGAGATCTCCCTTGTATGAGACCCTAGCTTTGATGGTCCAATTATTTTGATAAGGAGAAAGAGTCTCGATTGGAGTAATTCTACCCGGATTTTGGCCCGCTCCACCTGCTGGAGCACTAGGCTTGCTAGGATAGGAATTGGCATGGGTATTAGGATGGGTATGACCGCCACCATTATGCGCATTAGCTTCGCTTGTTGGAATAGGTGATTCCGATCTACCGGCACCGTTAGATTGTCTTTGAGCGATTTGGAGGTTGTCATCTTCTGGATGTTCAGCGAAGTAGGTATCAACGCTGATGAAGTCATTAGCCGACGTCTTTTCGCTTGTGGCTGCGACTAATTCAACTTTTTTGATGATAAAGATATGTTTCTGTGTTGGAAACACGCTGTATTCGTTGACCTGGATCACGGCATATCTGGAGAAGTTGTTATTCTGGAGGTACGCCACACAGGATTCGTCTACCAAGCCTTGGGACGTGTACTGGCCGTCGTTGAGCAAGAGACGGTACTTTTTCAACTCATCCTGGAGGAAAACCGGTTTGATATTGGTCACTTGAAGGTATAAAGGCGTCTTCACGTTGGGCGCGTGTTCGACGGAAAAGACGTCTCTGAGAACACCACGAGAAAGAGCAATTCCAGACATCGGAGGTGGTTTTTTGTTGATTTCGTTAGGTTTCTAGTGGGTCCTTTAACGACGATTATCACCAAAATCCTATGTATTTAACAATTCTACGGTAAAGAGATCGAATTAAATAGATCACTTAGCAAAAGAGTAACAGTCATTAATTATAAAATGTTAAATATTATTGTTACTACGCGCCACTGGTGTTTTTGTATGGGAAAAAAGCTGAGTATGGAGAGCGCGTTGTATGGCGGTGTGGGTGTGTTGAGTAAAAGTGTAGAAAGGCAGGAAGTAAGCACAGTGGAGGTGTGCAGAGAAAGAGAGAGAGGGAGAGATAGCAGCTTTGGGAATGGGAATGAGAATGTTATTAAGGACTATTAGGATAGGATACATAAAAAAAATGAGAAAAAGTGCTAGAACACAGTTATTTTGAAAATATTAGGTCACTTGACTAATTTCCTTGTCAATTTCCTTCTTCTCTTCATAGGATCACACTCCCCTACTTTTCCATATTCTGTATCTTCACTTTCTTTCTTCTCTTGTTGTCCATCCTTAACACTGTGAATAAATCTCCTGTACATACACCTATCTTTAATTTACATTTCGTTCGCTTCTGGAAATCTGCAAAATCTGCAAATCTGCCAAAAAAATGCACTTTGGCCGCCTTCACAAAGTTGAGTCACGTGACATTGATGAATTCACTGAAGTCTAGTATATCCGGTTTATCATGAACACATAACTGTAAAAATACCAGGAAATTTTACCCATTGGCAATCAATCATTCTTATACAGCACCTAGAGACATTAAACTAATGCGAAAACTCCATTTAATGCTCTTTCACACACCCCTAAATATCCTGATATAAGTGCATGCATATAAGCAATGCCATATTGCTGCCTTCTTTTACTACAAAAACTGCAAAAGTATATAGTGTCTCTATGAAAGTAGTTACTATTTTAATTGTTTGTATATTCTTCTTGGTAAATATGGATGTCTGCTGTTTATAGCCGTGGTAGAGACATAGTGTCTCTATGTAAGTAATGAGATATTTCACTTGTTTGTATATTCTTCTTGGTAAATATAGTTGTTGGTTATGTTTATAGCTGTGGTAGAAACAATTCATAGTCTTCTTGATCGCAAACCTTTTCATATGTATCGTTGATGTGGTTCTTGGGGTCCCCTACTACAATGGCAAGCTAGTTAATAAAGCTGTTACCTCCATAGCTATTACCTCCATTTCAAAAAAGGAAACCTTTATTAACTATTAAGGATGTAGATAAATATAAAAAGACGAATTGAATGGATGATGTGGTGTGATACACGTAGTATGCTGGGTATCTATAGAAGTACAGTGAACATGAAATACCAGTAGGTATAGATGTGGATTACAAAAGTAATCCTCCACATCGTCATATGGTGAATGAGTGTGACGTAGTGCCCTTTCTTAATAAAAGATGATGATCGTGGCAAGCAAGGATTCTATAAGAATACCATGTCAAGACAAGAACTCCTGTTATCTACAACTTGGCTTCAATACGAACAGCATTGAAAAGTTCGTCTCTCTCGTTTATCTTGACAGCTCCACTCTTCAATAATGCTTTGGTCAAGTCGTCAATCAAATCGTCGCAGTTCTCGATACCAATACATAAACGGATCAAATCTTCTGGGAAATCTCTCTCCTCTCTCGTCTTAGCATCGATCGAAGCATGGGACATCTTACATGGCATCGAAATCAACGAATTGACACATCCGAAAGACACAGCAATTCCAAAGATTTCTGTGCTTTCGACAATCTTTTCTGACAACTTGATGCTTCCAGTCTCGAAACTCAATACGGCTCCGTATCCTCTACTTTGTGAGTTGTGTAACTCGTGTTGCGGGTGATCTTTCAAACCTGGGTACCTCACCTTGAATCCTATATTCTTCAAGAATTCTGCAATTCTTATGCAATTCAGTTGTTGTCTTTCAATTCTCACGGCCAATGTTCTTAAACCTCTGCTCAAGAGCCAACAATCGAAAGGAGACAAACCGCAACCCGTAGAGTTTATCACGTAGTACAACTGCTCTGCCAATTTGTTCGATCTAGTGGCGATTACTCCAGCCATGATGTCGTGGTGACCGTTAAGATACTTAGTAGCAGATTCGTACTGGATGTCTACACCCAAGTCCAATGGAGTCATGAAGACGGGGGACATCATAGTGTTATCAAAGACGACAATGACATCTGGATTCACCTGATGAGCATATTCGGCTATTCCTCTTACGTCTACGACCTTAATTAAGGGGTTTGTTGGGGACTCCAAGAAGATCATTCTTGTCTTGGATGTGATTTTCGACTTGATCAACTCAGTGTTGGTTGTGTCATAGTGGAAGGCTTTAACATCGCCCTTGTTGTGAAGATAGGTCAATAATCTGTTGGTTCCACCGTACAAATCGTCACCGGCAATGACCTCGTCTCCTGGTTTCAATAACCTTGTGATAACATCAAGACATCCCATACCAGAAGTCACGGCAAACGTCAGCGAAGCACGCATGATTTTGGCGAGATGGTTTTGCAAGTGAGTTCTTGTAGGGTTGCCCGAACGGGTGTAGTCGTATTCTCCCATGTTAGAAAGGGAGTCTTGCTTGAAGGTGGCGCTTTGGTAGAGCGGTGCCACAGAGGCATTATGCTGGTCTGTGGACTTGGAGAAGACAAGTTCTGTCTCCAAAGAGTAGGACTTCTTGGGGGACATTTTCGATTTTCGTTTATGAATATTTCACCGGAGGGAATGTCAGCTTAGAAACTTCAGTTGTCTTCCAGATCGGTTTTTTTTTCTGAAAGGTTGAACACCAATGAATAAAAACAAGTAACAAATAACGAAAAGCAAAAGCAAAAGCAAAAGCAAAAACAAATAAATATATATAATATTATATTATAATTTCTATTATAATATATAATCACCAACTCTCCACTGTTAATCTCGTCTCCTAACACTGACAGAGACAAAGACACCCTTCCATACTGTGAAAAATTCCTGCATTGGCCCGTTTCCGGATGTGAGTCAAATCATCAAGAATGATGCAATCGCAGACGCAATGCAGTTTTTCCGGTGGGGAAAGAAGTGGGTGTGAAGTGTGTGAAGGGAGGTGTGGGAAGAGTCAGAGACAGTGAAGGTGTGGGAGAGAGCGTGAAGTTAATGGGTGGAGTGGTCATGGAGTGATATGGTTATAGGTGACATAGTGATATTGTGATAAGGTTATAGGTGAAATGGTTATAGGTGATATGGCTATAAGTGACATGCTGATGAAAAGAGAGATAATGAGAGTAGCTAGAGATAAGTAACGATTAAGCATTAAAAATACTGAGAACAGTGTAAGCAAGTTACTGAGAACAGTGTAAACGTTATTAATGGAGACAATTGGCATAATATGGAGTCAAAGAGAACAGATACAACATACAAAAGAGAGACTCCATAGGAATTAGCTCCTGTAGAGCGGACTGTGTACTGTAGTGCTATAAAGTTTGAGAAGAGTAGAAAGTGTGTAAGGTGCAGGATGGGAATGGAACTCGGTAACTGACGGATTGGAGAGGTTTTTCTTCTGTGTCTGTGTATGATGGGAAGTTCATTGGGGAGTCATTAGCGAGGCATATGTCATATGAGAGGGCTGTATGGGAAACAGATATAAAGGATTATGGAAATGGAAATGGAGATGGGGAATGAAAATTCAACTCTATACTCCATGTCAAGAGTTTCCTCAGGAGAGGCGGTTGGAGAATCTTATAAGAAAGAAATTGTGACAAGCAATCATTGAGATTGATAATGGGCGTAGATTTGGGCTTCTCGTGCTTTTATTACTGAGATTTTGCAACTAAAAGTGCCCTAAGAGATAAGCTTTTTTTATTAGAGAAGATGCCAAATGGAAAGAATGACCAATTGGAATTATGTAACATATGTAAACTGACTAGCACATTGCAAAGAAATGGAGATTACATTACTGAAGGAATTCAATACTATAGAAATAGATAACTCTGGCAATTATGATATGGTACTAAAACAGCTTTTTTCACTTTTTTAGTACTTATAGCACCCTATCACATAGTTGACCCACGCTCCGACTATTACAACTATTATAACTATCGTTTAAGACCACGGAATGACTACTCAACTTTTTCAAGGTGAATTGCTTTACAGTTCAACTACGAAGCGTTTTTGATACCCAATCCCCTTCAATATGTTCTTGGGATACCCCTTACAAAGTGTGCCCCAATATCAATGTGTAATTTTGTTTATTGGTGATATATGTAGTATACAATGACAGGCAGCGACCGCTTCCAAGCCCGATAAATATAGTATTACTGGAACTCAAAGCCAATTCGAAGTAGTCCATTAAAATATGTGTTTGGCAACTTTGTGCCTAATGACGACTCTCCTTCCGCTAATTACAAATCAGCTCTAGTGTAGTTGGCGATATTGGTTGGCTCATCACCCAACAATACCTTTGGTCCACTGAAAGGCTCACAACTCTCTCTGCCAATTGGGCCAATCTTTGGCTCCTTACCGGCTTGTAACTGCTTCAAAATCTCTACAGTGGCTTCTGGGGTCAAGTCCTCGTGGTAGTCATCGTTTACAGCAAGCATTGGAGCATTGACACAAGCGCCCAAACATTCGACTTCTTGTAAAGTGAATAATTTGTCTGGGGTAGTTTGACCTGGCTTAATCTTCAAGTGATCTTGAACGGCCTTCATGATACCGTCACTTCCACATAATTGACATGGAGTAGTGGTACACACCTGCAAGTTGTATTTACCCATTGGCTGTCTGTTGTACATGGTGTAGAAGGTAGCGACTTCGTAGACTCTCATTGGAGGCATATCCAATAACTTGGCGACGTAATTCATGACGGAAATGGAGGTGAATCCCAATTGACGCTGGCCCAAGTCCAACAAAGGCATCACAGCACCCTTTTTGTATTGTGGTGGGTACTTGGCGATGATCTCCTCGGATCTCTTCAAGTTTTCAGAGTTGAATTCGAATGGGGTGTTTTGGTTGTTGGCTTCGGTGTCTCTGTGGACGGAAATGATGGAGGAGTATCTCTTGGACACTATGGACTTGTAGGCTGGTCTTCCGGCAGAGACCTTTGGCATGAAACGAGCTAACATTTTGTTATTTTTGGGCTATGAAACTATGGAGGATATGAAATGACGAAAACTAGTTTGAAGGTGGAACGAACCTATACAAATAATGGCAGATAGATAGTTAGATAGATAGATATGATAAATGACTGCTTACCTATACGATCTAAAATGCAAATGAAACGGAATAGAAATCAACAAAACTCAGTTATACACCCTATACGATGGCTATATCCTGAACCGCTACTTTCAATTGAACTATTACTCAAGAAAAGTCCTATTAATAACAACTATTGTATTTACAACCATAACTTTAACTGCTAGACGCTTTCACTTCACTGGCTCTAAATTTTTTCGCTGTATTATGATTTGCACCGCAGTGATTGGTTGGGACGGGTGCAGGAATTGCACCCAATAGTGGAGACAGATACATGCCGCAGTAATAGAGAGGGGGGTTGTAATTGTTGCAAATAGTGGCCCCAAGTAGGATGCTAATGGGCAGTTAGAGTTAGACACTTAGAGAGTTAGACACTTAGACGTAGACAGCTAGACAGTTAGAGCTATACAGCTATACAGCTATACAGATAGACAGTTAGACAGTAGAGCTAGACACTTAGAGCTAGGCAGTTAGAGCTAGACAGCTAGAGAGCTAGACACTTCACGGCTAGACAGCTAGTCATGTACCTACTGAGCCAATCGGGTTTTACACCGACCACTATGAAATTTGCTATTATACCCAGAATGATTCGAACCTGTAGGAGTGGTAGGACCGTTGGTCGCAGGATCGGGCTCCTTGGTGTTTCCCGTGCTCTCATTCTGTGCCGAAAGTGTCGTTTCTGAATCCTCCTGGTACAAAACGCTGTAGCTGTCTTTCACGTGTGGTGCTACCTTGGTTGCAATTACTTTTGGGTTATAAGAGCTTGTTACGGCACAAATATCGCTATCTCGGGCTCCAGAGTATTTGGAGATCAAGAGAAAGTTTTCCTCTAAATCGTAGACCGTGTAGTAGTACTTCAAAATACAATTGGGGAGTGTTCCAATATACGAGTTGACACCTATCTGGACAGGCGCAAGATTGAGCGAACCATACTGGACCCCTTTGAATTGCTTTCTATCGCCAACAATATCAATAATGGGGAATCGGACTTCGTACCCCTGGATATCTACCTTAACATAGACACCCTGGAGCTCGCTAATCGGGTAGTAATAACTGTCATGCAGCTCAACGTAATTGTCTCCCAAAGTAGTTAGGATGTTATTGAGAATGGGAATAGTGGTTGCAAAACCATTGGCACCGCTGTCGATTTCGTAAATGAGCTTTTGGCTAGCAATAACTTGGTTTTTCAACTTTATGGAATTCACAGTTAGTGCCAAGATTGTATTCACGCTTGCCGTTGAGAAGTTTCCCACTTCCTTATTAAAGGGAACTTTCGTCATAGGTTGTTGGAATAACCGTGGATAAATCCCTCCAAACAAAACAGAAGGAGTCTGTGGCTGTCCGTTAATGCTGAACATAACCCTCTGAGTCAATCCTGAAGACTTCAATTTTACTGGTAAATTTTCGTAACTAGTTTCTTTCCCTAAAGCTTCTCTCGTATGGTACCCAATCCCAAGAATTCCAGAAAACGAGTCCAAATCAGTTCGGTTAGCATATCCCATTGTGAAGTTAGTCACTTTCAAGCTATTTAGGACCAAGGAGTCACTGACTTTATTAATAGTAAAATAATCAGTTGACCCGTACTTTTCTGGGTATTGCTCAAATGTATTAATGAAAGTTCTGGATTTGCTGCTATCATAGATGACATTTGCTATAACAAAATCCGACGAACCAGTGTCAAGAATAACATTCTGAATTGATTGAGCAGGAGTACCAAGTTTCAAGCCGTTGATATAGTACATCAGATCAGATGAATGATAAAGATCAAGTTTGACATAATTAAGGCTTCGAATAGGTGTTGCTTCAGTTGCTGCAAAATAAAATAAAGAGCATAAAAATATAGTTATTTGATTCGTCATTTTTGATGCCAAATACCTACAAATTGACTAATTGACTAATTGACTAACATCTTACACAGATACAAGATCCCGAGATAACCCTTATTTTTATACCCCGAGCTACATAGCAATAATCAAAAACAGTGAACTACTATGTTCCAAATCCACCATTTCATGGTGGTGTTTTCTGGGTAATGTGTATTAGAAGCAATTTCCAAATCGAGCCATTACTATGGAACCGATTGCAAAAATTTTGGGGACCACGAAATCTGACGAGCGGAAATCACTATATACCGATTCCGTTGTTTCATATCTTGAAACGATTAGGATAAGCCATACAAACAAGAATCTAGATCCACCACCTAACCCACCGTAATTGTCATCATTTGCAGCATCTCTGGCTAGACTTTTCCATCCCTTTTCATAGATAACCACCCCATAGTTCGGCTTAACCGAAACGCACCGTTAATTGTGCGACCATAATGAAGCCTGTCCTTTCTGCCTCCAAATGTGCTTAGCGCTCCAGGTTACATCTGCTATTTTTCTGTCACCTTCAACCATCCCCTATACCTAGCCACATTTATACCGAATACCACCCCATTTTCTGAAACTATCCCCCTTTACTCAAACAATGAGCACATCACCATACTCTCCAAGACCACTAACATTCACCGCTAATACAAACTATCAGTCAACCAGCAATAGCCCCCATGCACCAGCACACCAAAAAAACTGTGTCCATAGATCACGTGACCCCTTTAACCCCCCCAATTCACTTTTGTTAACAGAAGTTCGACTGTGGAAGAAAGACACCACTTAGAAGAGTAATCTTGTTAACATATTACACAGTATATTTAGTTTCCTCGGGTTGTAAGGTTTACCACAGCGCTCCGAGTACAAAGTTTAGTTTGAGTTTGCATTTGATCACCGGTCCGGGCTGGTGTTGATCCCTTTTGACTGCCATTAATTACAGGTTGTTTCTTTATCGTGCTTGTGACAGCCCTTTTCATCACCAGTTATCGTAGATCGCTTCTGGATAGATAACAATCATCACATTACCGCAGAAAGAACCGGCAAGAATTTCATCTCATAGCATATTTCACACATTGGACATGAGTAGCAACCCGAACGGTGCAAATAAAATCAATATCCCGGGTTCTGCTAACCGAGCAGGTCATCATCTATATGAGACACCAAGGTCTCCCTCAAGATCCACAAGGGCGTTGGATCCTCCAAGACTCAATGATTCACCTATACTACCATCAACTTCTCCACGAAGAAGGAACCAAAAATCCATATTTAGCGACCGTTACATCCCTAATCGCACAGGTATAGACCTTCAAGCAGCATTTTCTCTTTCTCACGAAGAGATATTACCCGATTTACGAAACAACAACGCTGACAATGAAATTGAAATCCGTAAGGAAGAAGAAGCTAATAGAACGTTTTCAACTGTGTTGAAAGCAGAACTTTTTGGAGATAACGTGCCGATGGCCACCGCCAATTTATCGTCGGGACTCTCTAATAGCACTAGAAAGAATATCTCAAAACCAGGAGCCGTACGACCAAATAGTACAGGGAACACACTACAATCATCATCAAGAACGATTCCAGATCATTCAAGTGCGTCGGCTATCACTGGAACACCTCCTCGTCAATCAATTTCATCTACTCCTAGAATAGGTCCTGGCTCAGCATCCGGGTCCGGCTCGATGAACGATAGTTCCCCAAGTAACAATAACAACAGCAATAATAACAACCAAACATCTAATATCTTGTCCCACGATTCTGAGGACAGTGTCACCAGCACCCCAAGACGAAAAACCAACTTATTCACATACCAATCACCACAGAAGTCTAGACCGATATCAAGAGACTTACAACAGGAACTTTATTCCTTATCGCCAGTGAGACAGGAGTCACAGAAACTACTATTATCTCCTCAGAAGAAGCCAAGAAGCATATCCAAAGTTCCATATAGAGTATTGGACGCTCCAGAGCTTTCTGACGATTTCTATTTGAACCTTGTAGATTGGGGACAACAAGATATATTAGCAGTTGGTTTAGGAGATAGTGTTTATCTCTGGGACGGTGCTACACAGTCGGTTGACAGACTATGCAATCTCTCAAACAAAGACAAAGTAACGAGTTTAAACTGGATTGGTTCTGGAACCCATCTTGCCATCGGTACTTCCAAAGGTCTTGTAGAGATTTGGGACGCAACCAAAATCAAGTGCGTGAGAACCATGTCAGGACACAGCTTGAGAGTTAGTTCGTTAGCTTGGAATGAACATATCCTCTCTAGTGGTTCAAGAGACCGCACTATTCTTAATAGAGATGTGAGAATAGAGAACCATTATGTCAACAAGTTCGAAAGCCACAAACAGGAGGTTTGTGGATTGAAATGGAACGCCGAGGAAAATAAGTTGGCCAGTGGCGGTAATGACAATAAACTATTTATTTGGGACGGGTTAAACACGAAGCCCTTGCACCACTTCACAGATCACACCGCTGCAGTCAAGGCAATTGCATGGTCTCCACATCAAAGAGGTATTTTAGCATCTGGCGGTGGAACAGCAGACAAAACGATCAAGACATGGAACACACTTACAGGAAACTTAGTTCATGATGTGAATACTGGCTCCCAAGTTTGCAACCTTATCTGGTCTAAGAACTCGAACGAGTTAGTGTCTACTCATGGGTATTCTAGAAACCAGATAATTGTTTGGAAATACCCTTCTATGCAGCAAATTGCTCAATTGACAGGACACACCTACCGAGTCTTGTACTTATCGTTATCTCCAGATGGGGAGACGATTGTGACTGGAGCAGGAGATGAAACATTGAGATTCTGGAATGTTTTTGAGAAGAACAAACAGAATGAGCCACCATCACTGGTTTTGTTGGATGCGTTTCTGCAACTTCGCTAGAAAGGTAATAACTTCGTATTATATATAGACAAATGTACATACAGAGGAAGAAAGTATCAAAGCGATTTTAATGGTACCAGTAACTACAATATATTTTATCATGAATAATCATGCATTATGGTTACAATAGTATACATATGAATCTCTGCGGTAGTGGTTGCTATTATTTGCCCGCTGATGCTATATTAAGAGGCACTCTGTATTTAACATGCTCTTCTCTTGGTTGGGGTCCACTCTATTCTCTATACACCACTTTTCAAGATTCCCAAGAAGAAGCTTAACGTTTCCTCGAGAATCCTTCTTAAGAAGCTTCATGTACTCCAAAGTAAGTAAGATGTCTTCCTTTCGGAAACCAGTAAGGTCCGACAAATCGTTAATGGAGAAGGTCATCCCTGCCTTCAAATTGGCTGTTATCAAGTGGGATAACTTCTTGGACCAGTATTTCAAATAGCTTACTTTACCATACGGAGACAATGGGAACTCAGGGCCACTTCTCAATTGTCCTGGTGTGACTTTAGCGAGTTCATACAGAAACTCGATCATCAATGAACCCAAATGGCGTCTCTGGAATGGTGGAAAAACACATATACATGCCAAGTTGTTATCTGTGTCGTAGGAGAGGATTTCCTTCGAGAAGAAACCCATGGGCTTAAACTGCCGTTCTTCGTACGGAGGCAAGTCTGGGTCCGCTTCGGAGTTGTCGTTTTCGTCATAGCCGTACACTATGTAGAAATTAAAGTAATCTATGTTGTAATATACGGACTTGTCATCGAGAAAGAGTTTGCCAAAGAGACAGAGATTCTGGCAGAATAGTGAATTCTTGAAGCCTCTCACTTCTCGTATAAGGTACGGTGAGTTGTCGTCACGATACAAAAGTCTCCCGATAATCGGTTTAGGAGTGTTGTAGACACAAGCAGCTCGATGTTGGCTGATTTCATGTGCGTTTGTTGTGTATTTGAAGCAGTAATCACAGACGTAGAGTTCGTCTAACCAGAACGAATCATTGTCTAATGGTGATCCATTGGCATCTTCTGGCTCTATAGTGCCATGGGTGCTATCGGTATCGACAGGAGTTGTAGAAGATACCGATTCACGACGATAAGACGCGTTCCCGTTATCCGATATTATGCTATTGACATTGTCGTTGTTGGTAGTAGAAGTTGGAGTTTTGGCCGGAGTCTTTGCCGGAGTTTTGGAAGGAGTCTTTGAAGCCGTTCTAGATCGTTTGCGTGCTCTTAGAGTGGGATCTGATGCCACTTTATTGGTGTAGACGTAACCCAACGCTGAATGATCGACGTCGTGGGAGTTGAAGTAGGCGGCGTTACCGTACCATGTCGAGAATTCGTACTTACCGAAGACCACTCTTTTGATGTTGGGTTTATCTAGCAAGCCATAGAAGCCAGAGTCGTCATTGCTGGTGCTCTTGGACGACAGTGCTGAGATTGGATCTGCCATGGGCTGTAGCGAGGCACCAGTGTGTTAGTTGTAGGATAGCAGCTGACTACAGAGACAGGGAGAGACAGGGAGAGACAGGGAGAGACTAGGGGATGAAAGACCGACTTTTCAGATAACTGACTGGAGATGGAGGTTTAGTGTATAGTATAGTGTAAGCTCTATACCGAACCAGATGATACTGTGCTACAGAGTAGAGAACGCGTTGTGAGGTGAGTGGGTGAAGATGTATGGTGTGAGAGGGAGTGTCAAGTTGGGGTAAGAAGGGTGATTCGATGCCGAGAAAGGATTACTGGGGAATAGATAGAAGGAGCAATCGTTGGTAGTGCAATAATAATGTATGTATATGTGTATATGTGTATATGTGTATATGTGTATATGTGTATATGTGTATATGTGTATATGTGTATATGTGTATATGTGTATATGTGTATGAGTATATATATATATATATATATATACTTCTGGAAATATTGCATCCTATATAACAGACAGTATATAAATATATAAATATATAAATATATAAATATATAAATATATAAATATATAAATATATAAATAAAGTAGTACATAGTGGTACAACAGAAGCGAGAAGAATACAGTATGGTACAGTGATGAAGAGTGCAGTGTAAAGTGAGACTATATGATATAATAAAAAGACATCCACGGGAGATGTTATCAAGAGCAGAATGAGTAAACACGACTTAAAGAATAATGCTTAACAGCAAATATATAGAGATGGTATAGATAAACATCCAGTGAGCCATATCATAATGAGACCAGAGAGAATAATTAAACAGTAGACTCTGAGATCAGAGATAATAAGTGAGCAGTAGACTCTGAGATAATAGATAATAAGTAAAAGTAGACTCCGAAATACCCATTAGGAGTTCAACTATAATCTCTCCATGAAAGCTCAGAAATACTATAATGTTTAGTTTCAATTTAATAACTCATCTTAACTATATAATAACAGTTAAGACTAGTCTTTTCTTTAATCATAAACTAACTTAAAAAAAAACGACAGTAGTGAGGACGCTCATTCTCAGTCTCAGTCTCACTCTCACTATATAACACACAGTACACGTCCATTTTACATTTTGTCATTTCTTCAAGTACGACTAAGCTTGTTAATGTGCTGCGGTAGAGAACTATTCGCATTCTTTAGTTAGCGCTGTTGAGGAAATTTAACGTGTGCTGTTTTTTGGTTGTAAAAGTTGTATTGGAGTATTTGAGTATATGAGTATATGAGTACATCAGTATATGAAAGGATAGACACCAGTGTAGTAATAAAGTTACTGTTATACGAAAGGATAATATTATAAAGCATCAAAAGTTAGATAAAAACTTCAACTGAGATATATTTCTGGATCCACTGGAAATTCAATACACGCCTTGTCTAGTTGATATATTTCAATTCACTCCACTGTTCAATTAGCTTTATACAAAAGCATAACCCATAGAGCAGAAAAAGCTCTGAACCAACCACAACAATCATAACACACAATGCCTCCAAAAGGGTGGAGAAAAAACGCCGAGGGTCAATACCCTCAACCAAATAAAGACTCCGAACTCGTCTCTATCGATGATATCCTCTTTCCTAGATCAACAGTCCAGAAAATAGCAAAGACAATCATATCAGAAGATGACAGCAATATGATCCTCGCAAAAGACTCCTTGACAGCTTTACAGCGTTCTGCTACCGTTTTTGTTTCACATGTTCTATTCCACGCTCGTCAGTTATCCAAAGAAGGCTCAAGAAAGACCATAAACACCCAGGATATCTTACACGCGTTGGAAAAGGCAGAATTTTCAGGCTTTGTCCCAGAAGTCAAGCATAAATTGAGCTCACACGAAGCCAATGTTGCTCTTAAGAAGAAGCAGAAGCAAGATAGCAAACTGGTGAGTACATCGACCAAAGCTGAAGGTGAAGAAGATGCGTCGGATGAGCCTGTGAAGCCCAAGAAACAAAAGGCAAACGATGAAAGTGCTATAAAGAAATCAGAAAACAAAGATGATGACGATGACGAAGAAGAAGACGACGTCGAAATAGACGATGAGGCAGAAGATGCAGTCGAGGACGACGAAGACGCAACAGAGGATGGTGCTACTGAAGCCAATGACTCTTTGGAAGCTGAGGAAGTTGACACCAATCCAATTGCCGCTTCAGGTAAGGAAGAAGCCGAGTTGGAAGGAACGGTGGAAGATGAGGTTGTGGAAATCGACTCCAGCGATGAAGAAGCAGAGGAATAAGCCCATTGGCTCGTGTAAGATAGAAGTTTATAGACGTTTTAATAAAAGCCGTTGTACAATGGGGTAAAAACAGAACCAATTAGAAAGATAGTGCCTTAAAATTTTAGTTCACATAAAATAGCATCCATGAGATACATCACCTTTATTACTTTTGAATATATTTGAACAAACCATAGCTTACTGTATATCTACATACCTATCCATGAATGCAATGGTCGAAGAGCGGAAATCCACACAGCGACCCAAGTAAAATGTATAAGAGCAAGAATCCTGTTCCCACGAGTATTAATATAAACTTGGTCTTACTTATCCACATCTTTCTCTTGATTTGTTGCGCTCGTTTCTGGAACACCAGTGAGGAAGTTGTCAACCTATCTGTTTGATCTACCAACAGGTTGATTTTGTCGCCTCTACTAAGGAGCTTGTTAATATTCTCCAACATCAACTGCCTCACTTCATCCACTTCTTCGTGTGCTAAAAGTAATTGGTTCGGATTGATTTGTTCAGAGTTGCTCAACAACCCTGTGGTCTCTGTATCCTCATCGTCGCCACTTCTATTGGAAGAACCATAACTATATATCCTCAGATTCGAGTCATAGTTCATTTCCTCAAATTTAATTATCTGGTTCATGTAAAGCTTAAACTCGCCCAATTTTGCTGTTTGATCACTGTGATGCTTGTTAGCTTCGGCATCATGCTTGAATTCGATATATTTATCCATGATTTTCTTTAGAATGGCTAGAATCAAAGTCTTGTTGACATTCGGATGGGAGATCGTTACAACTGTTATCAAGTCACTGCTTCCATCGCTGTTGGTGATCACTTTTTTCATGAAATAAAGCACTAGTTTGATATTCATAGACCCACTGCTGATGGGAATGGACCCAACGAGGGTCTTGGACGAGTTGATCAACCCCAATTCCTGGGAAACAATCTCGGAACAGCTCAAATTGTTCACTAACGGGACGAGTGTGTGATTTTCATATGTGTAGTGTGTTGTTGAGTTGAGTGTGAGAGTGGCATAGATCACTAAAGATGTTGGCGGTTAGTAGCAATACTTCCTCAAATACTGGAGACAATAATGTGGGGGAGAGTGTCTCGCTTAGGACTGACAATTGTCAGCTATTTCTACGTACAATGTTTGTGAAGATCTGAAGAACTCATGGCGCTTCAATTGAGATTCTCGGACTGTATTGTTTGATCTGTTCTTTCTGTGCTATGAGTCCTGATAAGGTAGTGTTGCTTCTTCCATTTGAAGCATTGGTTCTGTGATCATTGATTTAGGTTGTTTATGGGTCACGTGAAAAGAGTGAAAGAGATGCAGGAGCTCTTATAGGGGACAATCAAGAGGAGGTGAAACAGCTAGTGGGAGGCGTGTTTTGGGGAGCGAAGAAGGATTATTTGAAATAAGAAGAAGAAGAAGAAGAAGAAGAAGAAGAAGAAAAGGGTTTCGGTGTATAATTCTTACAGTGTTACATTGGTATTGACTTCTGTGCCTTACTAGAGAGAGGGCCAAAAAATGTAATTTTTGACGAAGATTGTGAAACTTTTGTATCCATTGACCTTTGGAGCTTTTCAATATTTATTTACTACTACGGCGTTTTATAGATTCTTCACTTTACCAAATTGCTGATTAGTAAAGTATTTTTAGATAAATAAGGCAATTACTAATTTCTGCTAAATCAAAGCCTATACTCTCACTCTTCAATACTTCTCGTGGTTCCCAGGGCCAATATCCAAGCTAATTCTGTGCTCTAATAGCTTGTTCAACTGTAGAGATCACTGAATCTTCTAGACTGATGCTTTCGATTCCCAAGATCTCTCTGGATTTCTTGTCGTCAATTTTAGCGTACGAGGAAAAATTTACATTATCTGGGTCACCTACTGGTAGCCTCTCACGGAGCTCAGGAAAGTTCTTCCTAATAATATTCAAGATCAACTGAGGATTAAAATTCTCTGTGTACGTGATAATCCTCTTACCTTGGGCCTCGTCTTTCTCAAAGGCGAGAACATGGGCTTTTGCCACGTCTCTCACGTCAACAAATTGACCACCAATTTCTGAAATCTTATCATCTTTCGTTAACTTATAGACAGAATTGATAATTTCAGCAGTCAGACTCAAACTACCCTTTGCTTCCTCATCCTTGGCTTGTGGACCCAAAACGCAGACAGGGTTAACTGTAGAAAATGTATACTGTGGCTTGTTTTTATTGACATAGTCCCAAGCAGCTTTCTCAGCCAAGCTCTTTGAAGCAACATAGGCATCAAGTCCTGTATTATTCTTTCCCTCTTCATAGGTGATGGGGTTATATACTTCTTCAGAGGCAACAAAATTTGGATCGCTGAAAAGCTCACGATAGGCAATTGTCAAAATGGAACTCGTATAAACAAAACGTTTGATCTGGGGAGAAGTCTTTTGAACTGATTCCAAAACAAACTTAGTACCGTTGATAGCAGGTATTAAAGTGTCCTTCTCATTATCCTCCACAAAGATTGCAGCAGGAGAAGCAGAATGTAAAAAGATAGTGACTTCGGGATGGTTCTTCAATGCGTCATCGAAGGCTCCTTGCTTCTCCAACACTGGAACAACTTCATATTGGAATTTAGAGCCGTAAAGCTCTTTCAACTTTTCACCTTTAGCAGGAGATCTAACAGATCCCACAACGCTGTAACCTTTAGAAAGAAGGAGTGCGATTATATGCTGAGCAATGAAGCCATTTGCTCCTGATATGAAGACTGAGGTAGACATATTGACTAGTAAACAATAATTCAATTCTTCATTCAAGTGCTCAACATATGATACAGATTGCAGTGGTGGAATCTTCCATTTTATATCATTATCCATGAAGCAACTCACCCTATTCAAATCAGTGGTTTACACTGCCAATTTCATTCTTTGCAACATGTGTCTCGGAACGATACCTGTGCCGATAGGCAACGTTTCCGCGCGTCTCTTTTGAGTATCTCCGACGCTCTTATAACACCGGAATGCTATCGGAAGAAATAGATACAAGCAGAACAAGCTCCTTCGAAGCGGCGGTATCCTATATGCAACAACCCAGCTCATTTGATAATGGAGCAAATGTATAAAGTATCCGAGGCTTGAGAGTCCCCAATCAGCGAGTATTTTCCTTTCACTTCAGTGAAATGCATATATCTATAATTAGTTCCAATTTATTGGGAGCGAGTACGATTATCAAACCTAATTCACGTGGAGATTCCCTTTTTCCGGATGTGGTATTTACCAACGACAGCCATACGTGAAGAATAGGAGGGAATCTTGTAAAACTTCTTTATTCAAAGTCATCCACTAGTTGCAAACAAAGCCATTCATTTTTATTTTTTGGGTACATTTCCCTTGGAGTCCATGGATAATGTAACGAAAAACTAATACACCAGACAGTATTTTGATCGATGATAGGTCAAGTAGCTGATGAGTCCCTGAAATGCTTAATGGTAATCATTGGGTCTATGTAGGTTTGGTTTCCATGAATGTTTCGGCGTAGCAATTATTGAAGTTTACCATAGCCCTGAAAGCACTAAGTCTTCTTAATGCTGACACTGGGCCAGTGAAATAAGTTTTTATACTTTATGTTAGGCCAAAGGGCGGCTGACAGTGTGTCGGTTCTGGGTTTAACGTCAAACTGTATGAGAAATAAGCTTTGTTCTATTACATGCGAAGTACAACAGACATTAACACATTCCAAGACAAGAAGATCCCGGATGAATGATCTATCGACGTCATAATTCTTATCCTTTATTTCTAAATGCTACCACTGAATTTACTTTCTCGCGAAATGGGCTACAACTCATTGGGTTATCTGCAACAAAATTTGCAAATAATCTGAAGATATCGTAGGAGGTAAATGCTTTTTGCATCCTCCACCCATTTGGTCGTTTCAAATGTTGCATCTTCCCGTCACTATGCATCCCTCCAAGTTATCATTAATCTCCGAAAAAAAACAAATAAAATCCGTTGAAGACGGTGATAATCATCATTTTGTGCCCTCATTGAGGTGTGCCGAAATTCATTCCAACAAAAGAAGCACAAACAAACTTTCATTATCATTCCCACATTGTGTGCAATGTGAATGATCTCACCGTGAAGCTACTCTATAATGAGATCTATTTTCGTAACGCCACAAATGAAGCCGCCATGTCTGAACTGATCCCCTCCCATTCATGTTCTCTTATGCCTCAAGGAGTGCATTTACAATTTTGCATCCAACTGTGGTACCTTTTATATGGAAATTGTTAAAACCAAGTGGTAGATTGTGTTAGTAAAACCAACTACAAAATGTATCAAATTGTATCACTCGATTAATCTATCTAACCTAAATTGGGGAAAAAATTACTTTATCTAAGCATTTACTCTAATGAATTGCTGAACAGCAGCTTTAACAGATTCTTCTATACTAATGCTGTCATCACCCAAAATTTCTTTAGATTTACTGTTATCAATCGTGGCGGTGGTACGGGCGCCGATATCCTCTGGGTTTCCCTCAGGTAATCTTTCACGAAGGTCAGGAAAGTTTTTTCTAATAATGTTCAAGATCAACTGAGAATTGAATCTCTCGGTGTAAGTAATGAGTCTCTTACCTTGGGCCTCGTCCTTCTCAAAAGCGAGAACATGGGCTTTAGCAACATCTCTTACGTCAACAAATGAACCACCAGTTTCTGGAATCTTGTCATCCTTCTTCAATTTGTAAACAGCATTGATAACTTCTGCAGTGATATTCAAGTCTCCCTTAGCTTCTTCATCCTTGGCTTGTGGACCTAAAACATAGACAGGGTTAATAGTAGAAAGAGTAAAATTTGGCTTATTGGTCTTCACGAATTCCCAAGCGGCTTTCTCGGCCAATGATTTCGAAGCAAAGTAAGCAGCATGGGGGTTTGCTTTACCCTCTTCGTAAGTAGTTGGATTGAACACATCTTCTGAAGCCACAAATGATGGATCCAGTATTTTACTTAAAGGTACAACTGCCACAATGGAACTAGTGTAGACTACACGTTTAATTTGTGGAGCTGTCTTTTGGATAGATTCCAACACAAATTTTGTTCCATCGATTGCTGGAATCAAAATGTCCTTTTCATTGTCCTCAACTGATTGAGTGACAGGGGAGGCAGTGTGCAAAAACACAGTCACTTCTGGGTGTTTTTTCAAAGCTTCGTCAAAAGCACCTTGCTTCTCTAATACTGGGACAACTTCATATTGGAACTTAGAGCCATGCAATTTTTGCAATTTCTCTCCTTTAGCGGCTGATCTAACGGATCCAACAACATTGTAACCTTTAGAAATAAGGAGGGAGATTGTTTGTTGAGCGATGAAGCCAGTGGCTCCTGAGACGAAGACTGAGGTAGACATTTACAATAAATATGTATAATCAAGAATACTTCACGAGAAATGACAATAAATATCTCATGGTGATTTCCTTCTTTTATATTCTTTAAGTGAAACTCTCAGTCTAAGGTGTGGGGCCAACAACCTATGAATGCCACAGAGCCTCATTTCATATTTTGCAGCTTCTTCACTGTGGGTGCGTCCCCATATTTCCTATTCCATGAGCGACTACTGTTATATTTTCAATATCTCCGAGACAAACCCAACAGGCTATGTTCGGGGATAGTCCAAATGCGCGTATTGTCCAAGTTGTTGATCCAGGCGAGTTGACAGTGGTATATGAGATCTGCATTTGTCATCAGGTCCGCATTTGTGTCAAGTTAACCGGTATTGCCCTCCATGGAATGGAACAAGTCTAGCAAAGTGATCCGAATCATAACATACAACTACTCCGCCGTGTTTGTCATCAGCGCCCTAGACAGACTGTGTCAACAAAGTGGTGAACACCAGAAGGTGTGTTCCATGCCGATGCAGGTACCACCAATGGACATTTTTTTGCAGCAAAAGGATATCCGAAAGCTGGAAAGAGGTTCTTCCGTCATAATTTTAAGGCTTACTAAGAGATAATACAAGTAAGTCTATTTCCTTCTATGGCTATCATTTTCATCAATCGCCTTCCTTCCTTAAACTGTTCGCATGAACAGAGCAACGTATCTCACGCAATAGAAGCACCAAAATGTTAATGATTCACCTTAAAATATTGTTAAGATAAGATTTCTTGACTTGCGACAATATCATTCACCATAGTTACCCAACTGAACTAATCAAAGTACTACCAATCCTGACTACTCCTTAATCAAGTCCTACTATACCCTTTGTCTGATCACATGACCTGAACCGATTATTCTGGGACTGCATATACAACTCATCCCCATCTTAAAGAAATTGTGGTATATGCAGGGTTCAACAGATGCTAACATGAAAAATCTATAATAACCATATAGAATGTACTAAAATGATTCACATTCAGATGTCAATGAACTAGGTCTATGGGTAAATATAGGAAGAGATTCAATGAGAAGGCCCGTGCGGGTATGCTTGCCAAGCAGGCTACTTTAAGAAGAGCCAGAAACAAACAGTTTACTAGGCAAGTAGTAGAGGAGAATGGAGAACAGACAGAACAACCTGAAAAGATTGCTGATCCAAGTGCATTATTCAATGAAGAGAATTCCAACTCGGAAATTTTCAAGCCCATGACCGATGAAGAGAAACAGGAACGTAAGAGAAAGTTGGAAGAAACTTTGTACTCTGCAAATTCCAAAGAAACTAAGATGTCAAAAGCCAAGAAGAAGAGATTAGACAAGTACATAGAGCATCAACTTAAAAGAGAAGAAAAGAAAGTGTTACTCGAGAAATTGTCGAAGACAAAAATTGATACCAGTACCCTTTCTGCATCGAAGAACTTAGGTAAAGGAAAACAAACAAGAAAAGAGGAAATGATCGAAGCCCTTGAATTGGAACGTCAAGGCCGTGGAGATGACAGAACTAAAGAAATCCTTTACGAAGAAAGAGAAGTTAAAGAATGGCCAGAAGATGCCGAAGATGAGTTCAATATGATCAACAAGTCAAGTAAATTTGAGTCTGATTCTGAAAATGATCTTGGAGAAGAATCAGATGCCGATTCATTGTCCAAGTTTGGAGATACTACACAAGCCTCATCGTTTGTTGATAATCGTCCTGCTAAGTTCGGTGGAAGTGGATTTGGATTTGGATTTGCAAACTTACCAAAGGTTGAAAAGAGTAAGAAACAAGCATCGGTAAAGAAATACAGTTGGAGATTAAGAGTCGAAAAAGAAGAGAAAAAGAGATTGAAAATTGAAGACGAAAATGATTTTATTTCCAGCGAAGATGATAATGAAGAAGAAGATAATGATGAAGATGAGGATGAGGATGAAGATGAGGATGAGGATGAAGATTCAGAGAATGAGGACTCAGAGCAAGAAGATAAAGTCGATAAAGAAAATGAGATAGAAGACGAGGATATCCAAGAAGAGCTTGAAGACGGTTCTGAAGAAGACGAGTCCGAGGAAGAATCTGAAGAAGAGTCTGAAGAAGAGTCTGACGAAGAAGACGACGACGATGACTTACCTGCATTATTGCTGAAGAAGCCAAAACACTCGGCCACAGCTGAATCTTTTAAAGAATGGGCAGAACAGCAAGTCCGTGTTATGGAAGGCCGAGAGGGAACAACTGAGATGCCAACGCTTTCAGAGGAAACCAGAAAAAAGTATTCAAAAGGGACAGTACATGAAGAAGACTTCGATAAGCCAGAAGACGAAGAGAACTATATACCGATAAATGAGGAATTACAGAGAGATGCCTTCTATGTTGAAGTGAATAGAAATGATGAAATTCAAAAACAGAGAATGAACCTCCCTGTCTTTGGAGAAGAGCACAGAATAATGGAAGCCATTCACCACCATGATTGTGTGGTAATTTGTGGTGAGACCGGTTCCGGTAAGACTACTCAAGTCCCACAGTTCTTATATGAAGCTGGGTTTGGTAACTCAGGAAGTGAGTTGTATCCAGGAATGATTGGTATCACTCAACCCAGGAGAGTTGCAGCCGTTTCCATGGCCGAAAGAGTTAGTAATGAATTGGGTGACCACGGAAAGAGAGTAGGTTATCAGATCAGATTTGATAGTACAATCAAGAATGAAGGCGGGAAAGATGGAACAGCAATGAAGTTTATGACAGATGGTATATTATTGAGAGAAATGATGAGCGATTTCTTGCTCACGAAATACTCGGCAATCATTATCGATGAAGCTCACGAAAGAAATATTAATACTGACATTTTGATTGGAATGTTGAGTCGTATTTTGAAATTAAGAAGGCAATATAGCACCGATGATCCTAAGAAGTATAAACCGTTAAAGCTCATTATTATGTCTGCCACATTGAGAGTTTCAGATTTCTCAGAAAACAAGCAGTTATTCAAAGTGCCACCACCAATTTTGAAGGTGGATGCTAGACAGTATCCTGTCAGTACTCATTTCAGCAAGAAGACAAGTTTTGATTATTTGGAGGATGCGTTTAAAAAGACATGTAAGATTCACAAGAGATTGCCTTCGGGAGGTATTTTGATTTTTATGACAGGTCAAAATGAAATCACTTCCCTTGTGAAGAGATTACGTCAAGAATTCCCATTCCCTAACAAGGGCTCTAAGAAGCCTACCGTGGAATACGACGAGGAAAAGGTTGTGAGACTTAACAAACTGACAGATGCTGAAGCTGAAGATGTTGATTTTAGTGTCAATGTTGACGATCTTATAGCGAAAGAAGAACAAGATGAAGATAGCGAAGATGATGAAGAGGAGGAAGGATTCGAAGAAGTATTGGAACCTCACCAAACTGATAAAGATCCATTATATGTCTTACCACTTTATTCGCTATTACCCACTAAACAGCAGATGAAGGTCTTTGAGCAACCTCCTCCAGGAAGCAGAATATGCATTGTTTCCACTAATGTGGCTGAAACTTCCTTAACCATTCCTGGAATTCGTTATGTCGTCGATTGTGGTCGTTCCAAAGAGAGAAAGTATAATGAAGAAAATGGAGTTCAGTCATTTGAAATTGACTGGATTTCCAAGGCTTCGGCAGACCAAAGAGCTGGTAGAGCTGGTAGAACAGGTCCAGGTCATTGTTACAGACTATTCTCCTCTGCTATTTATGAATCATTCTTTCCACAATTTAGTACTCCAGAAATCCTTAGAATGCCTTTTGAAAGTATTGTTCTTTCTATGAAGAGCATGGGAATTGACAATATTATTAACTTTCCCTTCCCCACCCCGCCAGACAGACTTTCGTTACAGAAGGCCGAAAGACTTTTATCGATCTTGGGTGCCTTGGATAAGGAAAAGAAGCAGATTACGGACTTAGGCAGGACAATGTCACATTTCCCTCTTAGTCCTCGTTTTGCTAAAATTTTAATCATCGGCAATCAATTTGGTTGTCTTCCTTACATTATCGCATTAGTATCAGCATTATCAGTTGGTGATCCATTCCTAGGTGAGAATGAAGTCGGGATTTACAGCGGCTCCAAGAATGATGGTTCCGAAGAAGAGAACACCGTAGATGACGAGGAAAAGAAACAGACAAGAGCCAAATATTATCAGTCAAGGGCTATGTTCTCCAAGTTGGATGCTGAGAGCGATGCATTGATGTTGCTCTCGGCTGTTTGTGCTTATGACCATGTTCCTAAAGAGAAGAAGGCTGGTTTCCTTCAAAGCAACTTCTTGCGTGCTAAAGTTATGGAGGAAATAGCAAAGTTGAGGAAACAGGTTGACTTCATTGTGAAATCTAATACAGCTGCTGATTCTATTGCAAGCATTTCCTCTAGCAAGGATTTGAGATTGAACATACCAGATAAGAAACAAGTTGCAGCCATCAAACAAATGATTGCAGCTGGATTTATTGACCAAATTTCTATTAGGGGCGATTTGGTATCTTCAGATGTGGAAATTTCAAATAGAAGTACCATTACCACCATTCCGTATGTTCCAGTATTCCCAGTTCGTCAACCTACAGAGGGAGACCCATACGTTTACATCCACCCCAACTCCATCATTTCTAACTTGGGAACAATTCCTGGTTCGTACTTAATATACCAAAGTTTGAACATTGGAGCCAACACTATCGAGGGGAAAGAACCAAGAATTCGAATGAAGCCGTTAGTTTCCATAAAGGGAAAACAATTGGCAAATATCGGAAAGAACTCCCCACTTATTACCTACTCCAAGCCTTTGGGGTATCCGTATGCTCCAAAAAACATCACTCCAACGAAGAGAGAGTGTTATGTTGTTCCAAGATTTGGAGCAGCCATTGGTTCTGGAGGGGTGGGATGGGACTTACCAGCCATTAAAGTGACTCAAGTGAAGACAAACGGAGCTTGGGTTATTGAATCCTAGTGCATTATTTTATTGTATATATTAGCATTTGTATAGCATAGATCGTTTGAATAGAATCAGAACGACAGATTTTGAGACATATGATGTAGTGACTTACAGAATGATTTTATGGTAAGGGAAATAGCGTGTACGGGAAAGACCAAAAGACCGAAGTGATTTTAGTGAATGCAACAACGGGTTGGCTACTTCTTGTAATGTATACATACTCAAAGGGGACGAACCAATATACAAGAAACTTTTCATTGTCTACAAGGTTCATGTATTGTTGTACATGTTAAGAATCTATCAAATATACATACAAATGTCATAAAAGTACCACACACCGTTTTGACTAATAATTAAAACCAATCTTTGTCTATTAATACAATCACCAAAATTTATCGACATCCACCCTGGTATACCTATATCCTATATCCTATATATTCACCCAAATTCATACACATACATTCATAATACATATACATTTATAATACATATACATTTATAATATATATACATTTATAAATATATATATAGATATATATATATATATATGTATATGTGTATATAGGCGCATACATACTTTTATTATCCAATTTATAGAGTACATCTATGTATATATATATATATATATATCCAAATATATATATATACCTGGAGAAGTCCTGGAGAGAGCGTCCTATTTGAAGTCATCTTTTTCTTCTTTTTTTCTTCTTTACACTTTGGACCGGTTATTATTGATATACTTCCACCACACTTCCAATACACTTGCAGTACACTTCCGATACACTATATATGTACTTTGTATCTACTACTAATACCAGGCTTATGCAATTTTTTTGCAGTCAACAGTCGGGCTGTATACAGTACGTCTAAAATTTTGTTTTGCTTCTCTATTTACTGTAAACAATAAGATCTTTTGTTAGAAGACATCAATTGATGACAGTAATAACACACATTGGAATAGTCGTAGGACCATAGAACTCGAATCAGTGGCATTACATGCACCCCAGTATTATACTCATTGAATATGGCGGGCAATGGTAACGATAAAGACCAATTGGACTCGGACATAGAGTACGTGGAACCGCTCATACGGTCAGACATTCTTGATCTAGCAACCCAGCGAATGTTCATAGTGTCACTTTTCATTTTGATCCAAAGTTGGAAGATCTATGACGTTATACTACTCAAATCAGACGTATTGACGTCGTATTCGCTATCGCCATTGAATAACTTCTCGTTCGTGCTTAAGTACGCCATTATCGATGGACTCTTCCTCTGGCTTCTTCCGGTGCTAAATATTCAATATTTGATCTTTTCTCCACTCAAGACATTGGGCCTTGCATTACTTTTGAACGGATTGACGTTTTTCCTTGTCAGTAGCTTCACCTTTCCCTTGTTGAGTGGCCTCTTCCTGCCCTTCTTGAAGATAGTCTTTCAGAATAAGGAACTAACCATCGTTGGCGACTCCATAGACAAAAATTCAGTCATTGATATCGACGCCCATTTCAAGGGTAAGTTCACAATCCAGTACTTGCCGGATTCTTCTGCCAAAATGAATCCTTTCCATTTTGATCAAACTTGCTTGGATACAAGTGTGCATCAGATTCTTGAAATGCCTATAGAATTCAATACAACTACAGATATTGGACGATTGAAAATTCAACATACCACAGTAAACAATGAGGTTAGAGATATTGACTACACTGGAAACGCTTTAAGAAAACTCTTAAAAAGAGACTATCGGTTTTTATCTAAATACCCGGAATATAACCGCAACGACGATAGAGTATTCTATATTCAATTTCCCATTAGTGAATCCGGCTCTTACAAAATCAAAAGTGTAACTGACGTGAAGGGAATCAGTATACGAACTTACAAATCGGAATTCTTGATCTCAGATTGTCCTAGAGCACAGTTTTTGTATCCTCCTAACTTCGATGCTAGCAAAAACTACAAATGTCTTCCATCTAAGCCTGATGACAATACCTTGCATTTACCTTTGCTAGAAGTATTCGGAGTCAGCCCAGCTACTATTCAAGTTGTAAACCATTTGAACGGGAAGTTCTATAAGTCTTTTAATATTACCATCGGTGAGGAGTCAGAAGCCAAAAAAGGTGGAAAAGACTTGACTTGGTTGAGAGCCAACACAATCACCAGAAACTCATTGGAACAAGAAATATCGAGACATCCTGATTTAATATCAAATGCACAAGAGGGAATTCTCGAATTCCAGTTGACCGAAGTAACTGATTTTTTGAGCAATAGCAAAAAATACAATCCATTATCAAAGGATAAAGATGTCAGATTCAGTTACGAATTGAAGAAAGCTCCTACATTATTCTTAGAAGATAAAAAGCCCGACACAGAACTCTTGGTCGACGGCTCCAAAGTATTAAGAATTGGAGGAGCAGATACTCTAAAGGAGTCTGATTTTCCCATCACTTGTGATGTCTTATACACAAACCAACAAGATCCTCTGTTATCCAGCAAAACGTCCAAGACATTTCATAGATTGTCTGATCTCTTACAAGGGGTAGAAGTATCACAACCAGGGACATACCAATTGGCGAACGCCAGTACTAGATTTTGCGATTGTGAAATATTGAAAAAAGACATAAAAATATCGTTGGCTCAACCACCATCAGTTGACATAGCCGCGACTCCAATCACTGATAAATGCTTAGGCACAGTTGGTTACAATTTTGACTTGAAGTTTGTCGGGAAAGCTCCTTTCCATATTCAGTATCATGTTTATCAAAATCAATCAAACGGTATTCTTAGACCCGTTCACAGTGAAAGAGGAACTACTGCTAGAGTTCTTAAGTCGTTTGAAAACAAACATTCCTTCACTTTCAGGCCACCCGCTGAAGGAAATTACGTTATAGTGTTCAATAATATCAAAGATGTTAATTATTATCCAAGGCCTGTCGTATTAGATGAACAAAAGTACACTTACCTGACGTATTTCAAGAAGACTTCTAAGGTCACCTTTTTCAAGAACGAATCCCCTCATCACAAGTCAATTAGTACATGTTTCGGTCAAACTGCTACTATTCCTTTGTATTTCGAAGGTAATGGTCCTTTCTCATTCGACTACGATTTTATTGACACCCAGACTGGTAAGAAATTGCAGAACACTGTCAAAGTAAAAGATGTGTTCTCTTACGAGATCCGCACTCCCGAATCATTGAAGGGCAAGTATCTGATTAAGCTATCTGGCGTGACTGACAAGTCAGCATGTGGAGTGATCCAAGATGAAAGGGAAAGCTTTACTATTAATAGCAGGAGTGATATCCCAGAGGTTCAGATAGACAATTCGACCGCTCATTTCAGGATAGTTGAAGGTGACTCTGTTGAGATTCCGTTGCAATACAAGACTTCTGTAGGTAAATCCAGGTCGGATAAGGTCGAGTACAGACATATAGATTTAGTTGATAAATCAAAGCAGACAACTAAAGTCATCCAAGGAGGGCAATCGCTTAGAGTAACCCAATCGGGAGTGTATTCGCTATTGACATATGAAAATGGCGGTTGCCCAGGAAAGGTTATTAATAGGGAGAGAACTATCACAGTATCCTATTATGACAGACCAAGACTTTCTGTCAGCAGCGAAAACGAGTTAAAACAACATCTGGATGAAAGTTCGCTTCACTTGAAATCGCTTTGCCAAAACCGTACTAATCCAGTAAGGGTATCTTTAGAAGGTAAGCCGCCATTTGTCATTGATTATGAAATAAAACTACCAAGTGGCAGAGTAGAATCAAGATCTATGAATGTTGAAAAGAAAGAGTTGAATATAAAGTTGCCCACTAGTACAAACGGTCGTTATGAACATCGCTTCAAGGGTATCTACGACAGTTTATACACCAAGGATAAAGCGAGACATGTTGTTCAGAAACTACCAAATATTCTTTACGATGTCAACCAATTGCCTAACTTGAAGTTTGATAGGTCCAACCAAGTTTCACAGATATGTGAAAACAGAATTAAGCCGGGCCAAAAGCTCATAAAGATCCCTCTCCAATTGACAGGTAAATTTCCGTTCAGAATTAATGCTACACTAAAGCACGAGTCAACAGGAAAATCGGAAATTCTCTTATTTGAGGAAGTTAAGGAACCATTTGTTCAATTGTACGGAGACAAAGATATGAAGG
Organism: Scheffersomyces xylosifermentans; assembly: GCF_036884685.1. Lineage (NCBI taxonomy): Eukaryota > Fungi > Ascomycota > Pichiomycetes > Serinales > Debaryomycetaceae > Scheffersomyces > Scheffersomyces xylosifermentans. The sequence continues at coordinate 1,537,805 of NW_027042945.1, forward strand.
TTGGAGATCATATATTAACGATCAATCATGTGGCTGATGGAAATGGATGTTCTAGAAATGGATTTTCACCATCTAACAATTATATTATTGCAGTGACTGAAGTTCCAAATATCTTCAAGCAAATTCCTTCCAAGAGAGATTACTGTGTAGGTGACCACATTGCCTATAACTTAACAGGAGTCCCTCCATTTACCGTATTCTATAAATTCAACGAGAAGTCGCAGAAGGCTCAAGTCCCTTTCAACTTTCAAAGATTGGCATCTCGACCAGGTGTGTTGTCTATAGAGGCAATACAGGATTCTTCTGCTAGTAGCTGCTTGGTGAATGTCACTTCTGTCGCCGAGAAGGATAACGAATTGAGGATACATGTACATGATTTACCTTCGGTGGAAGTAAACAAGGGTGACTATATTGTTGAAGATTTACACGAGGGAGACCAAACCGAGATCACTTTCAGATTCTTTGGTGAGCCTCCATTTAGCTTGACATACGTCAGAACCACAGAGGCTCATGAGAAGAAGAACAAGAAGGCGGGCAAATCAATTGAAATTGTTGAAACACACAGCATAAAAGACATATGGGAGTTTGAGCATACCGTACTTGCAAGTCTCGAGGGTACATACGAGGCCATCGAAGTTCTGGATGCCCATTGTACAGCTAGAAGAAAACTCCAATAATCTCTCCGGAGATTCATCACAAAAATATAATGTAACATAGAACCTAATATAAGACTTATAATATTTACTCTTGATTGTCACCAATAAATACTACGAGCCTGTCAATAGTAGCTTCATTTTTCAGGGCTTTTCAGGTTCTTGAGCTTTATTGAAAGCAGTGTTTACAGATTCTGCAAGCTCAAAGTCCTTTATTGTGAGTTTGTTACCCACATCGTGTGTTGTGATTTCAAGGTCAACCTTGTTATACGTTGTGATTATGGTTGGATGGTGCCTCAAAGTATGAGCAGAGTCGGCAACATAATTCAAGAATTTCCAAGCCTTTTTAAAGGACTTGAATTTGTATGAAGCCAGCAAGTATTCCAGGTTTTCACCCGTGCTACTATTCTTCTGCTGGATGCTCCAGCGTTCTACCTGCGGAAAAGATCCACTTATAGGTGAAAGTGCTGGAGTTTTCACAGCATTTAGTTTTGTCAAGTACTCCAGGACGGCCTCTGCACTGAGAACTATTCCTTTTGTGATTTTCAGCATCTTTACAGGATTTCTCTGATTCGTTCGTTAATAAGCTTAGTATCCGTAGCCGGTGACGATATTCTTAAGAAGCGAAGGAACAATTACATGAATAAGGCAAGCAAACTATTCTTTGAATTCTTAAGTACAATAGAAGCCAATTGCAAAAAATACCAACCTGCGTATAGTATATAAATACACGTGACTTTATGGAATCATTTACTATAGCCAGTTTAAAGTCCTGAAATGATATTTTAGGTGGGAAAAATCACACAGAATACCCCAATAGACCATTTTTATCCATTTATCTCTTAAGAATCGAATTCAAGCAAAATTATAACCTACTGAATACCCCCCAAATTCCATTGATATAAGCAACCTGTATATAACCCAACCCGTTGGGAGACCTGCGTATTAATGAATGGCTAGGAAGCCCTTTTTTTAAATGGAGCCAATTGATTCTATCATATTTCTATGGTAGCCAATAAGCAATAACCAAAACAAGTAGTCATCTGAACAATTAGCAAAATTTCCCATCCATGTATGATTTCAGCTCATAAACTCACTAATTTCCATCGAAATAAACTACACACCTCTCTCTTCCCTCAGTGTCCCTCTCCCCTCCTTGTCAAAAAGTTAATGTCCAAAACAAGAATTGAAACAAAAACTGACAATTCGCGTATTCACTGTGCACTATATGCATGTCCATACAGGTCTTTCTTTCATAGTAATTTAATGATTTCAGTACTTCTCTGTAGTTAGAAGTGTATAGATAGTTTAACATTACGGTGTTGACGGCGTCTATATAGGACTGTAACAATTGAACAGTGAAGAAGAGAGCATCGTCCAGGTGAAAAGTGGGAGTCAATTCGTTGTTTCCTTGCACCACGCCTAAGTAGCATGATATCAGCGCTCTATATTCTCTACTGGCCCAAGTCCAATCAGCACAGCGAAGTTCTTTTGAACCGACGCTACCGCAATGATATAGCTTCCGATCCAGTCTTGATCAGCAACTACGAAAAGGTATATCTCAAGCTTAAGCCCGAGGAAAAAGTGCCGTTCTTGTTCATACGAGGTGTCAGTTACATCTACCTTCAAGGAGCACATGATATAATTCTTTTGGTGGTGAGTACTTCCAACATCAATGCTATGCTGACAGTAGTATTTCTAAACAGTTTCTACGGAATTTTGCATAATTACTTGAGCTCTCAAACTTCCAATGACGAAGTACTTAAATTGGACAGAGATGCAATCATAGATAATGTCAACTTGATTTTTGAACTAATAGACGAATGCTTGGACTTTGGGTTGGTCCAACTGACAGATTATAACATATTAAAAGAGTACATCAAAGTTAACGCTAATCTACCTACATTGCATACTGAAGATCTTTACGACAACTCTTCAGATAGCGATCACGAAACGAAAGAAAAGAAGACGAAGAATAAATCCAAATCCAAATCTAAATCGAAGTCTCCCTCACATATGAATAGAAATATCAAATCCACTAAAAACCATGCCATCAAAGATGATGTAATAGAACAAAACTCCAACTACGTGAATAGTTCCGTATTGAGAACTTATTCGTCTGCCATTAACTGGCGTCAAAAGGGTATCTTTTACTCTAAGAACGAGATTTACGTGGATATTATCGAAGATTGTGAATTCTTGTATGATTTGGAGCTGGAAAGCATCAAGAGAAATGAAGTTTTTGGAACGTGTGCTGTCAAATGCTACTTATCAGGAATGCCAGTCTGCCGTGTGGGTTTCAACGAGGAAAACATATCTCGAATTAGCACGGGTGAGGACTACGATGAGAGAGTAAGTCTAGACCTCCCGTCAAATCAGTTGAAATTAGATGATATTGATGATGAAGATGAAGATGATGAAGAAGAGGGCGCAGCTGAATCCAACGGTAATGTTGATATAGAAGCAAATGAGGAAGAGACATTCGTAAAAGAAGAAAGTGTTGATTTAACGAGTCAAACAGACGATATAGCAAATCACGAAGAAACCCTGACGAATGAACTGAAAAATAGCTTGGATGGTTCTGAAAGGCGGAAAGTTCAAAAGAAAAGTAAAATTCCCATTAGAAATGTTCAATTCCATCAATGTATTGAATTGGCAACAATTTATAAAGATAACTTGGTTACCTTCATTCCTCCAGACGACAAATTTATTCTTATGACCTACCACGTCGAGCAACAGAAGCAAAAGAAAAAGTTGCCATTGATCACCATAAAACCAACATACAGAGTCATTAAAGAAACGAATAAATTGCAAGTTCTTTGTATTGTTAACACCAATTTCAAGAAGAGATTACATTGCCAAAATTTAATAGTGCAGATTCCCATCAACCCTCATATCTTCGACATTGAACATGGAAAGAATACGGATGAATGCTTGAAGTATAGGGCTGAAGTAGGTGAAGTGGGCTACAAGATCGATACTTCAGAACTTCTTTGGAAGATTGACACGATCAATGGAAGGCAAACCACCAGAATGATGGCTGAACTATCGTTAATTGACACCAAAGACGCCAACATGCCACATATACAAGCTGTCTTACTTCATAGGGCTGTCAAAGAGGATATTGATTCCTCGGATGACGAAGAAGCTTCACGTAAGGAACTTGATAGATTCTACGGTGTTCATGGCGAGTCATCTTCACTGGCAAAACAATTGGCCAAGAAAACGAAGCATGTGGATTTCAACAATGACATCAAGCTCCGGTTCAGCATTCCTATGCTAGCATATTCCGGCTTGAGACTCAACTACTTGAGTGTGGAGGAGGAACAAATGAAATACTCCTGCTTCCCATGGGTGCGGTATGCCACTGAGTCCAATCCCTCGAAGCAGAGCAACAACGGGGAAAACAAGAACTTTGGTGGCCAAAACTGTGATTATAGATTTAGAATAGGAATGAGCTGCTTCCAATTGGTCTAGTATCGAAGAAAGCACAATTTACTCTGGTAGTAACAAGCATAGGTGCATTTATAGATGCAAAATAATAACAATGCAAGATAAAACAAAAATAGAAAATAAAATTGTTGCGGAACCCGTATCCCTTATGCATTTGACAGCATGCAAAGGCGGCTCAGATACCGAGAATTAATCCCCGAGATTTTATTCATTTGGACCAATAATAGTGATTAAGGTAATCGATACAGGGGAGTGAATGGGGAGTAAAAATGATAAAGATCAAAGTATATGCACAGCAAATAGTGCACAGAATATATATGTTTGTTAAGCGGATTAATAAAATTTTTCACCACTATAATCAGGATGGCTGAAAGTGGCGACTGTCTGTCTTTTCAGTTTTACCAATTAGACAGAGACCAAGTCATCTTCATAGTGCTAGCAAGTATATACTTTTGTTGTTCAACAAAAGACACTGCTTATCATTTCTATTAAATTCTGTATGAAAAAAGCGCTTTGTACTGTTGTCCGTACCTTAGCACTTACAATACTCGCAGCATTTTTTCATATATACATACTCCATTCGGTATATCATATAATAGTATAATATTATTGTCATTAAATTATCTACACCAAAACAGTGTCTCATACAGCAAGAGCATTACTTCCTCTTTCCCTTCTCTTTCACTTCATCTTTCACTTCCTCTTTCACTTCTTCTTTCATTTCCTCTTTCATTTCCATGGATATATATCATGCCGCCCGAGCTCACAGCGATTATCATACCCAGAAATCACTCATTCTAAAATTTCTTCTTGTCTCCTATATCTCCCCCACCCCCACATTCCAGAAAATCATCTACAATAATCTCTATCACATACTAAAACTCACCATAACCGAAACTCTGTGCTCTGAAGCCTTTCGCGGTGCCTTAAACGGCCTTTATCAACCAGGTGATTAGGATATCATTGCCTGTTCGGGAATCACAGTCCGCGCGATCTCCACAAAGCGGTGCCTCTGTTCAATTACAATGCGGCCGGGCCTTATCTTATCTTTGCTAGTTTAGGGGAAAAGATGTCAGTCATCGGCACTTACCAGAAATTATTATAATAATGGATTCTTTAGCTGTTAATGGGTTACACTCTGCGAAGTAGCCTGGATTCGGCTTGACGACGGTGATCCTATGAGTTTATGACACCACCTATAGCCAGACACTCACTCAGTGCCTAGTGCCTAACAAAAAGAATTATGTCTCCTCACAACGAACAGACTGTGCAAAGGACCAAGCCCAAAACTACCAAGTCGCGGAATGGCTGTTTAACATGTAAGCGCAAGCGGTTGAAGTGCGACGAAACAAAGCCGGGGTGTTTGAATTGTCGCAAAAGAAAGATAGAATGCGGAGGTTATGCAACGAACTTCAAATGGAGATCGTTCAATGAAGGAACTCAGCCAGAAGCCTCAAGCGAGACACCAAATGAAACCATGCCAACAGACGAAAAAAGACGACTGGTCTCAATTACAACCAGCGATATTAGCTCAGTGCCGACAGCAGTTGCTCCCGAAAAGACCAGTATCAAAAGACACTTGGAATTAGCTTCATTGTCAGTAACGGGCAAAACCATTCAAGATATCAAGATTGAGAATGATCTCATTTCACAGGGATTCAATCCCCATAGCTACAAGAAGCGAAGGTTAACAGGCGAATCCCTGAAGACTCAAATGCTGCATAGCATGTCATTAGATGCTAAATCAAGAAGAAGTAACAGCGATTCCATGGATGACCACAATTTTGTTTCCACGGATACAATGAGTTTACGTAGATCATTCAGCACAAATAGTCATAATACGTTTCCACCGGAGATTTTCAACTTGAGGGAAGAATATTCCAAAAGTATGTCCAACAGACTAGATTCCTTGGCTGATGTTGCTGTTGACGAGATGAAGCGTTCTCCTTCTGTGAGCGAAAAGGACGTGAATAAGCCTCAACCAAGTCCAGCCACCCAACTTCCATTTTCTCCCAACTTCAGTGATTTCCTTACGAACACAAGAGCACCTGGTGCTAACGATGATGCTAATTCTCACAAATTGATGGACAAATCTTACAATGGGACGTCTTCATTGTTGAGCAAGGAAGCAGAAATATTGAATGAAATCAACCTAACTCCTTCCCTTTCAGCTATAATCAACTTTGCATTCAATACAGAAGACTCAAAAGACTTGGCCTTGGAAAACAAGATCAAGTTCCCATTTGATGGACCCTTGAGTCCACTAACATTGTCTAATCCTCAGTATGATCACTTTACTCTGGAAAAGCGTGATATAAACAAGCAAAGAGGTTTCACTGGATACGTGAAGATGGATCAAAATAAATTCACACTCTTGAGCGACTCGGAATCCCCTGTGGCATCAATTTCCACTCCGCTTTCGACAATTTCTGACAACTTTTTGAATAGATCATTGATGAAGACTTCAGAACTGGAGCAGATTCTTCATTTGTACTCACAGTATACGTGCAGCATCATGTCCATCAAGAATGGTGCAAAAGAGAATCCTTGGAGAAGTATGATCATTCCGTTGGCAACGAAGTACTCTTGCTTGTTCAATTCGATTGCTTCAATGACTTTATTTCACTTAGCTGGAAACAGCGAACTTGAAGGCAATAGTAGCGATCTTAGAGCGAAAGGTTACGGATACATGAGAAGATGCATTCTCGAATTGGCTAGTGGTCTAACTAAAATGGACTCAGAAGGCGGCGATTCTGAAGAATTACCAGCTGATATTGCTCTCACAACCTGCTTAAATTTAGCAGTTAGTGAATCATGGGATGTGCAGACGTCTAGTGGAATTGCTCATTTGAAAGGTGCCAAGAGCATGATTCAAAAAGTTTTGACACTATTGAAAGATCAACAAAAGTCATTATCCAAGAAAAGAAAAGAAATTGAGCTTGATCCAAGTCTGACAGATAGTGATCGGCAGTACAATGAACTCGTCATTTCTGAACGCAAAGAATTAGAGAAGAAATTAGTTCTAGTGGATCGTAGCGAAATGGAAAGATTGTTTGAGCCTCCAGTGATCCATGGAGGGGATGGTAGTGTTGCTCGGAAAAGTGACAAATTAAGCTCAATTCCAATCCCAAAAAGTCTTCAATTTCTCTTCAATATTTGGATCTATTTTGAAGTTTTAGCTCAAATGACTACGGACACAAATTATGATGACAAGGGAATTGATTTAGTTGCAACCATCACAACAATGTTGCAAACTTCTCACAATCAAAGAAGCAAAGAGAAGCGAATGAGTGCACTGCTGATTCTGAGCGAGAATGGCGACCATGACGACTCACGCAGTATAAAGTCTGAGTCGGGAGATCTGAGCATTGCTGACTCAGTGCAAAGGAATGGATTCAACTTCTTTGACAACTTTGATTCCTTCAGCTATAACACGGAGTATGTTGACCCATTATTGGGATGTGCTCAGTCACTCTTCCTGATAATGGGAAGGGTTGCTAATCTAATTGCCAAAGTCAGAAAGATGAGAAGAAAGGAGGCGGAATGCAAGAACATTAAGAACGCGGGCAGTTCACGTAACACACTTAAGACGATTTCACAAGCAAGTGAGTTGAAGCAACAGTTGACTTGTTGGAAACTGACAATTACAGCTTCTATGGTTAATCAGTCCAATATGTACGAGGACAATAATGGAAACGCCTGGGACATTCCTTCTTGCATAGCAACGGCAGAAGCATACAAATTTGCAACACTCATCTACTTACACCAGGCAGTTCCAGAAATCCCGTCTCCATCATCACATTCGCTTGCCGAGAAGATATTTATTTTGCTTGCATCAATTCCTTCCACGTCGGACTTGAGTACTGTTCATATATTTCCACTTCTTGTGGCGTCTTGTGAAGCAGAACAAGGAGAAGAGAGGGAATGGTGTGAATCTAGATGGTCCATATTATCTCAAAAGATGTGGATTGGTAACATCGATAGAGCCCTTCAGGTAGTGAAGGAGGTGTGGAAAAGAAAAGATGAGTACTTGAAAAAGAAGAGGAGAGGTGAATTTGAGGAGGGGCTGAAGAAAGCACCTGGAGCAAAGGAAGACGAGGACTCTTTGCGGAATATTTCAACTCAGATTAGCGGCTTGATGTCGGTAATCAATAATGATCAGAATTCCACCCCGATAGATGATATCCGTGGGGGGATTTCCTCCAAGCTTCATTGGAGCACAGTTATGAAGGAATGGGGATGGGAGGTTTTACTAGGTTAGGGATGATATAGAGATGTGTATAGAGTGAAATACTTAGAAATATATTATTGAGAAACACCAGAGTTCCAATGTACTTTTAATAGTTGGAGATATCCTCACTGTTAGATATCCTCACTGTTATATGTACCTCACAGTTAAATATCCTCACTGTAATATATACCTCACTATTCGAATTACGTTACTGATTTTGCAATCATTTAATGGGGCAATTACAACCACGCAATCTCAAACCCTTTTTTTCTGGAACCTCTCACAAAAAAATAACCGCTTGTGACTAATTGTATGTGACTAATAGTGATTGGAATATATATATATATAGAAAGGGGACAACATTATTGGAAAAATTAAAAAAACACAGATAGTGAATTGTATGTACCGGCAGAATATATTATAAGTTATAACGTTGTAGTCTAATTGAATTCTAGATCAATCTCATGTTCAATAAAGTGTTCAGTAATTCCGGTAATAGTAGACACCTTTTGAGACTTGGCCTCATCAATCAATTGAGTACAAGGATGATATCGGGTGTGCCATTGACGTCGCATCCGTTCAACCTTGACAATTTGCAGAAGATCAGAGAAACTTCAGATGAGTTTCCTAAACCATCGTTGCTATCTTTCGATGTGTTTGGAACATTGTATACCCCCAAGGAGCCGGTGCCGGTACAATACCATAAAATTGCATCCCAGGAATTCGGCATAAATAAACTGGTGGAAGACATCACAAAGGAGTTTCCCAAGATATATGCTGCATTACAAAGAGAGTATCCCAATTATGGTAAGGGAACCGTAGAAATAGCATCTAGCGATGAATGGTGGCTGGAATTAATCGTGAGGTTATTTGGCATCGAACATTATAAGGACAATGAAATATCAGCTCAATTGTGTACTAGATTGCTTGATCACTTTGTTGGCGATGAGGCATATAGTGTCTACGATGATGTTGTACCAACTTTGACTACATTAAAAGAACACGGGATCAAGATGGCTGTATCAAGCAATTCTGATGGAAGGGTGCGCCAGATTTTGAATAATCTAGGACTCTCCCAATTCTTCGAGAATGAAAACATCTATTTATCTTATGATGTTGGTGCCTCCAAGCCACAAAGGTCATTTTACGATTCAGTTGCATGTGGTTTCTACGAAAGGGAATTCCGTCGCCGACTTCCTCTCAAGCTTAAGGGAAAGTTCTTAGAGAATTGCTGGCATGTCGGAGATGACTATAAGAAAGATTTTATAGGCCCAATCCAAGCAGGTTGGAATGGTATATTTATTGATAGGGATCACAGCAGTGAATTCTTCCGCCAAAGAAGATTGCCAGAGAAGGAGTCGTATCCTGGCTGCTCTGTGTCACAGCCCGTTCAGCACAAGCATAACGAGAAAGAGATGTTGTTGCTAGCTAATAATCGTATTGTTATAACTGGTTTAGGACAATTACTTGAGATATTTAAATTAGAGGAATAAATGAAAGTGGTGATTTCTCGATTACATACACCAGAGAAGACTACAGCCCTGTTTTGGGGCTGAACCTATAAAAGCAGTATTTTCATTGTAGGCCAAGTAAATTATATAGAGAGAGAGCTTTGAGGTTGGCCAAGATGTTACACGATATAAGAGATTGAGTTGACTATATGACGTCATAAATTTTTCATTAGGTACTGTTACTGTAGGCTTAAGACAACTTCACGTCTGAAGTTTTGAATAAAAGCCCCTAAACCGTGCCACTCTTCCAGAGTAATTAGTTTGAAGAGAGTACAAAGGATTAGCAATAAAGTGAAGTATAAGTCAAAAACCCCACCCCCGACAGAAGTCAGATCAAGATCAGATCAATGCAAAGAAATAAGGTGTAAGGCGGGTATAACAAAAAAGTTGTCCAAGGACTCACATAAAACAATCAACGCCCAGGAAAAGACAAGAACACGATACTAAAGATTAGTTTCGCATCCGAATGCACAGTAGAAATAACGAAAACGGGAGCAGTAAAATAGCTATATTTACAAACACAGAAACACAAAGGTATATCGTATCCAAAGGCTACCATACCCGATTCCTCGAATGAAAAAGAAAACGAGTCCCAAAAAAACGGCTATTCGCAAGCTAAAAAGATATACAAGCTTTCCCACGACCTGTTGCCTATAATCTCCTACAATCTTCATCGTTTCCTGTTTGCCCTGCACTCCGCCTTCTGTCTGACGTCAGAGCGTCTCTAAATATAGAACACACAAACAAATATGAGGACCGCTATGTAAACACACAAACAGACACACAAACACACACAAAACACTAAGAAAAGATCCTATCTCTGCTCTGTCCTGTAGCGAAAGACACCTGTTTCCTGTGTCCTTTGTCCTGTTTCCTGTGCCCTGTTTCTTCGTATTGCCTATCCCTATGCACACCGTGATCTCACCGACCTAAACAGACCAAATCGCGGATCTACACACAGACGTCATTGGGGCCAGTGATGGGGAGACACACTGAAGTCATTGAGACAGTCATGAACAAGACCCACAGAGAATAGAGAGTGATCATACATATTTCTGGGTTAAATAGAGGTTTTTGGTTTTCATGGTGTTATATAAGTTTTAATATTATACTTACAGATTAAACTCGGTTTTCCTTTTCCATTATCTGATATTCACTTCTGATATACTTCTTTCCTACTTCATCCTTCTTATATTCTTGGTAGACTGTTGATTGTCTTTTTGTCTTAGTTCTCTCCTAGTTATCTCTAAGTTACTACACCCACTACTGCGACTATCGCTTCTCACTACCACTGACTTTTTCCCATTTTCCCATCGAGACTCTCACTGCTCATTTCATTTCTCTCACTAATTTTTTTGTGTACAGCGCTGAATTTTAGTGAGATCAGGTAACGAGGCGCACCATCATCATCAACGAAGAATAACACCTCCTCTTCTCCACAAAGTTTCCAACAAGAAGAGGTTGGAACTGACAACTTGGGATTTGGATTGATCTACCCTCTGGAGAAACTTCCATCTAAATTCATCTCATAAAATGTTCAATTATATACCCCGTATAGCCTACGTGGTAACGGCGCTTCTGTCGCTCTCCATGGTGACAGCCATCAATTTGGATATTAACAACAAACTGTCTGTCTGTGACGCTGCAAAGATAGTCATGAATGGTGCCCTCAATTACTACGAAGGTTTGAAATACGGAGGAACAGTTGGAATGTTTGCTCCCCCCAATTATTGGTGGAATGCCGGTGAAGCATTCGGAGGTATAGTTGACTATTTCAGTTTCTGTGATTCGAATAACAAAACCTTGGAACTGCTTATTATGGACGCCATGTATCACCAAGCCGGAGAAAACTTCAACTACGTTCCCCTGAACCAGTCCATGACCGAAGGTAATGATGATCAAGGTGTGTGGGCAATGGCTATTATGCAAGCCGTCGAAAGGAACTTTACCAACCCTGAGAGCCATTCATGGTTAGAGTTAACAATTGCAGCATTTAACACAATGAACTCCAGATGGGACACAGAACACTGTAATGGAGGATTAAGATGGCAGATTTTCTCTTGGAACTCTGGTTACGATTACAAGAACTCCATCGCTAACGGTTGTCTTTTCCATCTTGCTGCAAGATTGGCACGTTACTTAGACAATGACACGTACGCCCAGGTCGCCGAGAAGGTATGGGACTGGATGGTTGACGTCGGATTTTTAGTAGATGATACTGGCAACGTTACACTTTACGATGGTGCGGACATCAGCACCAACTGCACTGACCTTACCAAGAAGCAATGGTCGTACACTTATGGTATCTTCATGGCTGGTGCAGCATACATGTACGACTATAACCAAGACAATAAATGGTTGAAGGGTGCCACTGACTTAGTGGATACCTCTTCTTGGTTTTTTGAAAACGATATAATGGTAGAGAGGCAATGTTTCTTCTCTAAAACCTGTAATAATGATCAAAGATCTTTCCGTTCGTTGTTTTCTCGTTGTCTTGGCCTTACATCTCTTTTGGTCAACTCAACACACAATCAAATTAGTACTTGGATACAAACCAGTGCTAAAGGTGCTGCAGCTTCCTGTAATGGTGGTACTGATGGAGTGACATGTGGTCAGGATTGGTCCAAGGGTACCTGGGACGGCATCTTTGGATTGGGAGAGCAAACCGGAGCCTTAGAAGTTATTAATGCAGTGATTGTGACTACGCCAGATAAATTGAGTCAGGTACCTAAAGCTCAGGCTGACGCGGTTATGTCTAGTATTGACTTTAACTCAGGTCTTGGTAGTCAGGACAATGTCAACCTCAACGAAATTACCGTTACAGGAAAAGACAAGGCTGGTGCGGGTGCATTGACAGCAATTGTTCTTGCCATTATTTTAGCTGGTGGAATCTGGATGGTATTATAGGTTGGGATGCAGTCAGCAGCAAAATTAGGGTTGAGAGTGATTCAGGGAATAGTACTCTTTTGCCGAGCTTTCATACAGAGACAGCTACTTTGGTTGCAGTGTTATTCCATAGAAAACTTCTCTGGTAAGAGAATAAAATTGACACATCTACAAGATTATTATTTATACAATTCATTGGACGGGTTCAATATAGGTCAATTTTCCACCTTTTGCTGCGAAAACTCCATCGGATTATACCACTAAAAGGGTATGTGCCGAAAATTGCGGAGTTTCCTTTAACTAACTAGGATACCATCTATAAGGCTACAAGACATCTGCAAGAAGCACTGATATTTTATCCATTATATCCATTATATCCATTTAATCCATTTGGCCATGCTTTTCTTCGTCTTTATTTTTCTATATATCACTTCTTTACATATTTTATTATTATTGTATTCTTTTGACCATACTGTAGTTTATCTCATCACATCTCATTACATCTCATTACATCTCATTACAATGTATATATATAAAACTAACATCACACACTAACAAACTGATCCTGATTAAGAATACCCCCACTTTTCGCACCCTTCACAACCCCCCAATTTCCCCTTCCATCACGGCGGCTAAAATGATAAGAAGCGCTCTGAAAAAAAATTTAATTGGCTTTTCTGAAGTATGCCACTTTTAAAGAGGTTAGAACAGTTCATGATAAGATATACTCTTATACATTAAAAGTGGAACAGTTCGTTTTATACATATATCTATATAAACTCGCAGTCACGCTCATTAATTTGCATTCACCAAAAACTTATAGCTTCTAGTCATCTTTATCTTGTAGTACCCTTGCATTCATTATGGTGTTATTTCCTAGTATTAATAGGTTTGCCAACCCCAACACGGCCGGAGGTCTTGGAGGACGTAGAAGAAGACTATTCATACCCCCCTCGACCCAAACGCCCTTGTTCTTGTACGGAGGTGGAGATGACCAGCGGTCTTTCCTATCGATGATAGAAAGCGGGTCGGTCATTGGGTCTGAAGAAGCCAGTGATGCCGCCAGTGTCAGTACATCGAGATCCTTACCGTCTACGCTAAATTCGGTACAAACCACCGAAGACCAAGAGTCGTTCCATAGTTGGTTAGTGGAAGAGCATCAACGAAGATACTTAGCAACAGATGAAGAAGAAGCGTTGTCGCTTAGAAGGTCGGAATCCCGAAGTTCTGGCCATCGCTCATACTCGATGTCAAGTTCTTATAACGAATTAGAGGACTTCCAGAACTTGAAAACTTCATATTATACAGAGGCTACGATGATATTCAGATATTCTATTCCCTTGATTATAACTTTCGTTCTTGAACACTTCTTTTCCATTGTGTGCCTCTTGGTTGTGGGCCATCTCGGAAAGAATGAACTTGCGGCTGTCTCGTTAGCTACGATGTCTTCTACAATTACATTCGCTATATTTGAGGGTATAGCTACTTCATTGGACACATTGTGCCCTCAAGCATATGGATCCTCAAATTATGAACTTGTGAACATATTTGTTCAGAGATGTATTGTATTCTCATGGGTGGTATATATACCTTGTGGATTTTTATGGTGGTATTCACCATTATTCTTAAAGTACGTCATTGCTAGTGAGGAAGTACTTCATTTAACTGCATCATTCTTAAGAATTTTGATTTTGGGTGCTCCGGCTTATATCATGTTCGAGAATGGAAAGAGATTCTTACAAGCGCAGGGTATCTTTGAAGCAGGCACTGGAATTCTATTCGTATCTGCTCCAATTAATATATTCTTGTCTTATTTCCTTGTGTGGAACAAGACATATGGAATAGGATATATGGGAGCTCCTATTGCAACTGTATGTAACTTCTGGATAATGTGTATTCTTATGGCCCTTTACGTGAGATACATTGACGGAAGCAAATGTTGGTTTGGAATTGTTTCTTTCCATGACTTATTTCAGCTGTGGGGTGAGCTCTCACAATTGGCCATTCCAGGAGTCGTCATGCTTGAATCAGAGTACTTGGCCTACGAAATCATGACATTGTTTGCTTCTTACTTTGGTACAACGCAGTTGGCAGCCCAGAGTGCGGTTGCCAGTATTGCATCCTTGGCATATATGGTTCCATTTGCAGTCGGAATTGCATCATCTACAAGAATAGCCAACTTCATTGGAGGTCAGAACATTGATGGTGCTAGGAAAGCTACCAAAATGGCCCTTGTGGCTGCCCTTATAGTGGCCTGCATTAATTGCATTACCTTATTTACATTAAAAAAGCAAATTGCACAGTTATTCTCTCAAGATGAGGGAGTGATAGACTTGATTGTTAAACTTTTCAATCCGCTAGTGTCTCTTATCCAGATATTTGACGGTCTCGCATCTGTTGCCAGTGGTATCATGAGAGCACAGGGTTCTCAGAAGATTGGTGGTGTTATCAACTTTGTGGCGTACTACGCCTTTGCATTGCCATTAGCGCTTATTCTCAGTAAGGTTGTCGGCTTAGAACTTATTGGGCTCTGGCTTGGAATTGGTAGCGGAATGATCCTTATTGGTGTGAGTGAAACCATTGTTATCTTGATGAGTGACTGGGAGCGGATTGTGATTAACGCAGGTTTACGCATGGAACAGGAGATGGAGGATGATGATGACTCCTTAAACGAGTAGTCCCGCTTCTAAGCCTAGAGATTGACGTAACTATTCTGCCTTTTCCCTGTGGTTTCGGAGAGATAACTTAGCGGTTTGGGGCTGAAAACAGTGCACGGTTATTCAGCGCAGAATTCCAGGACGCCTGTTTATAGATAGTACTACGTTTCATGTATGTATATTAATAGCATAATTACCAGAGAAAGTCGCTACCGATATAAGCGTTAATTACCAACTAGGAAACTGCCATTGACAGAGAACTTGAATGGGCAGCTGGCTGCATCATATCGACTCAAGCCTCTGATGTTCAATTGTAAGAAGTATATAGAGACATGTAGTACTACTAACTAGTACAGCAGTTTTCAATAAAGTCACGTGCCTCAGCGGCTAAAGTCAAAATCATCTTACTTCTTTTTTCTTTCTTTCTGTTCTTCAGAAGAATCCTTAAACGTATTTCCGCTAAAAACTGAGACTGCAAATCGCTGTCTCCCGTAGTGGTGTCCCGATCACGTGCGACATCCGTCTTATCTCTTATCTTAATTAAGGCAACATCACCAGAAAATACCAGCCGGTTTATTTCACTCAAAAAGGGCATTTTTGCATCTTGGTGGTGCAGGCAGCATAGGCGAATGGGGTACCTTATGTGTGTTTGATAAGAACGAAACCATAATATCGCGGCAATGGTAATGTCATTTCGCATACTGGACAATGGATATAATTTCATAGCATTATTTTGGTAGACAAACTTTAAATGCAAGTTTACTTAGTTTGGAGATTAATATGCTATCAGCAGAAATTTTAAGCTGCAGAATAGTGAATTTTTCACCTGGGTTGTGAAAGCAATCGAAATTCAGATATTTATATATATATGAGACATGATCCCTTGAGTTTAAGGAAAATTGGGGAAGAGCAGATTCATTATCTACCAGGACCTCTCGAGTGGCTACTCATTTATTGATTTGGATCATAGAATCACGGGAGATCCTCCAAGCAATATATTTTGGCACCTCTGTTCATATATCTTATACCAATTGGTTTTTGGCTACTGACGCTCTTCAAGACGATTCTAATTAACAACTTCAGCCATGTCGAAATCTGAAAAGAGTGATCTCCAGGCGGTGCACAGTGTTAGCATGGGTGAAATACAAGATTTCATCTCTCACCGGACAACTATTGGTGGCATGCAGAACTTGGACAGTATAGCTGTCCACGATAACAAGAAAACAGGAAAGTTGTTGGTGGAAGCACAAGCTAATTTGGAATTAGCACAAGAAACCGGTTACACTCCAGAATTAAGACGTAATTTCAGTGTTATTTCATTATTGGGTGTTGGATTTGGTCTTACCAACAGTTGGTTTGGTATTTCTGCTTCCTTAATTACTAGTATTTCCAGTGGTGGTCCCATGATGGTTATTTATGGAATTATCATTGTTGCCAGTATTTCTATGTGTGTTGCAATTACATTAAGTGAGTTGGTTAGTTCTATGCCAAACGCTGGAGGACAATATTATTGGACTATGAAATTGGCTCCCAAAAAATACGCTCCTTTTGCTTCATATATGTGTGGTGCATTTGCATGGGCTGGATCCGTGTTTACAAGTGCTTCTGTTACCCTTTCAATTGCTTCTTCAGTCGTTGGAATGTACATGTTGTGTCATCCTGAAAAAACAATTCAGACATGGCATGTATTCGTGACTTATGAGATTGCAAATATCTTATTAGTATTTTTCAACATCTGGGAAAAACCTTTACCAGCAATTTCAAAGAGTTCCTTGTACATTTCCCTTCTGTCGTTTGTGATTATTACTATTGTTATCTTGTCGAAAGCTAGTGGTGATTTTCAACCAGCCAAGTTTGTATTCGTTGAATTCACTAATGGAACTGGATGGAGTTCATCTGGAATTGCATTCATTGTTGGTTTAATTAATCCTAACTGGTCTTTCTCCTGTTTAGATGCTGCAACCCATCTTTCTGAAGAATTACTTGACCCTAGAAGACAAATTCCAATTGCTATTATCGGAACTGTTGTTATTGGTTTTGTAACCTCCTTCACTTACTCAATTGCTATGTTCTTCTCGATCAAGGACTTGGAATCAATTTATAATTCGAACACTGGTGTCCCAATTATGGATATTTTTTATCAAGTTGTTAACAACAAGGCTGGTGCTGTTTGCTTAGAGGTTTTAATTTTGTTGACTGCAATTGGATGTAATATTGCATCGCATACTTGGCAAGCAAGATTGTGCTGGTCATTTGCTAGAGATAATGGTTTGCCTGGTTCAACCTACTGGGCCAAGGTTAACCCAAGAACTGGTGTTCCAGTTAATGCACACTTGATGTCATGTGCTTGGTGTGCTGTTATTGGATGTATCTACATGGGTTCAACAACTGCTTATAACGCCATGGTTATTGGTTGTATTATCTTCTTATTATTGTCGTACAGTGTCCCAACCATTTTCTTGTTGATGAAGGGTAGAGATAACATTAAACATGGTCCATTCTGGATGGGAAAAATTGGATACTTCTCTAATATTGTGGTGATCCTCTGGACCGTTTTCACCACTGTTTTCTATAGTTTTCCACCAGTGATGCCTGTAACTGCTGGTAACATGAACTATGTGTGTGTCGTCATTGGTGTCTTTGGGGCCTATTGTGTCATTTATTGGTTTGCTAGAGGTAAGAATAAGTTCACTACTGTTGAAGATAGAGAAGCCAAGATTGATGAGTTGACTCACCAATTGTCCAACCAAATTTCCAACTTAGAAGTTATCTTGTCCCACACTAAGGAGTCTTGAGTGTATATTTCTTTGAAAATTAATTAGAATAATTTTTCAGTTTTGTGTGAACATAATAAGATGTAGCATAATTTTAGCAGGTTGTCTCTAACCATAAATTCAGTAAGTGATCCTAGGCATTGTTACGGATAATTATTGTAACTTTTTCTTACGGAGACATGAATATGAGATATTGATGTGGGTATTTCGTTATGGAGAAAACGATGTCTTTCAAAATTCTAGCTATGTTTGTTTTAGCAAAATTGTAATTTTCTTGCAGAAAATATTAGAAATTTAATTCAGTTCTTGTAACATAAGCTAATGGTTTTGGAGTAAATTCTATTTCTTATAACATCAATTTTTATTTTCTCGAAACGGAACCACATCAAAAAGCATACCCACACACTACCACGACGTACGGACCAACTCCATTCTAACACATACCATTTAATATTTTATTTCACTTATTACCAACTTACATCTTTGCACCCATTGCACTTCACCTCACTCACTTCGCATTGACAGATTTTTCACAGCCAGTCTCACTCTCTCCCTCTCTTCCTGTACACACCCTCCAATTCTTCTCATTTGCGAATTTCTGCTCGCGTTGAAAAAATGTCTCAATCCACAAAATATGAACTATCAAAACAGTGTCTTATTACACTGGTGATTAGTGTACTATAGGTAGTGATATAGACGCTGTCGTGAATTCATTGTATTATAGAGAATTATGACCAAAGACGGCGATATTGAAAAAGATAGTATGTGTGAAAATGTATTAAGTGAATTCGATGATGGTATTGTTATGGCCTGTACTAACAGTTTTGTTGTAGATTCGTTCGAAGCGGTTCTTGCTGATCTTTTTGTGGTGTACCAAAAGGCAGACACAGAAACCGGGATTTTGACGTCGTCAGTGATCCCAAAGAAGTTCCATGAGCCTAACGGTGACGAAATCCTCTCTTCGTACCGCGATTTCGTCAAGTCTCAGAGAAGAGTGGAAAATACAGACATCACCACCAAATTCAACAACAATGAATACACTCAATCACCATATAAGCTCTACCACGATATCAAGGTGGCAGCTTCAAAGCTTATTCAGGACCACGAAATTGGTACGAAAGCATACCAAGATATTGATTTCTTCTATAAGTTCTCAACTGAATTGTTGTTGAGAGAATTGGGCAGAATCCATATTCTTTTGGATAGCGAGAAAACAAATGACGATATCGAACCAACAGAGCTCGAATCCCAATTAAAAGAAGACTTTAACAAAGTTGTGACAACGTATAACTTATCAAATGGCGAAGTCGTAACATACTTGTCAAAAACGTCGGAACCAGAGCCTTCCACCGCGTCTCCATACGCTACAGTATATAATCAAACTCAACCACAGCCAGTAAAACAGACGACTCAACCATTATTTTCGTCGTTGATACCTAAGTCAGATGTGGATACCACTCCAACGGTAGTAGATGAACCTTTCTCAGTCTCAAAAGTTGTTCCTTTGATCAAAAACCAGTCCCGTGCTATTTCCACCATCGATACATTATCACCCGCAAACACGAAAATACCATCTCCATTGGACCAGCAATCCTCAGAGATCTTGCATGATTTCTTTCATCCAATTTGGTACACACTTCCAGTTCCAACATGGCTTATTTACAAATCTAATAACTTGAAACCGGCGAATTTGTTACCTCAACAGCTACAAATAGACGCCCCAACTGAAGCCCAATCTGCACTTGCGACAGAGTCAACAAATAAGTCGAAATTGACTATTTTGCAACAAAGAGGCACGGACTCAGAGTCATTGTCAGCCGTTCCTACATTAGTAAGAGCTCCAGGAGATTCATTCAGAAGTTTTGCACCAAGAGTAGACCTGCGTGATGCCATAATTAGCGATGAGTTTAAAGGTAAGGTATGGTTAAACCATATAGGTTTCGAACAGATCCAGTACTTGAGGGCTGCTTATTTGAAATCAATTGAGCCAGTAATTGAAGCTTCAGTTTCTCCGACTGTTGCAATTACTGAAGAAGACAAAAAAGATGAAGTCAAGACTTCAACAGAAGAAACCAAAGAAATAACCAAAAATGGAGAGCCATTGGAAAAAGATATCAACATTGCGCACTTAGTAAACTGGGACCCAGAAAAGATAGAACATTTTAAGGCTATTAAGCAAGAAAGAGCTGAAATTACCTCGCCGCGGTCATTACAAAGATTGATATCGACTAATATTTTGAAGTTGAACAAGTTACGTCAAGAAAGATATCTCAGAAGCGATATAAGGAACACTCTTCCTGCTTCTGTCGATGAAGTGAGGACATATAACAAGATTGTTAAATTAATCTCTTTGGCCATTCAATTATACAAAATAAACCCTGGTGATTTCTCCATAGAATTTAGCAAGAAGTTGCCTGTGTTAACTTCAGAATACAACGGAGTCATGCCAGGAGTTCCACCTAGTAGACTAGGAGCAGGTGGTGTTCAGCAGTCTTCAAATTCTACAAACAAGTCTGGTAGATTACCTAGCATAAGAGGCCCATACAAGAAGAAAAATAGATTTTAGTTTTTGGTGATCTTTTGCTCTATAAAATGTATTTTTAATTCTGTTTCATAAGATGTATCTAATAATATAAATGAATAATAATGGCAAGGGTCAGATATCTGCTCCGTTGGCGAATGCAATGATAAGGTAAATGTTCAAGAATGTGATAATTAACCACGTCAAAATACTAGCAATAGTGAGAAAGGGTCCATTTTCGAAGGTGACCTTCTTGACAGTAACCTCTGTGTTTGGTGAAGTGCTTTGGCCACTGTTGTTTAACAATAAACTGGTTTCATCACTAGAAACATTATCTGTGGTATCATAGACAACCATATACTCCTTTTTACAAGTGAACCAAATCAATGGTGCGCTTACAATGGGCAAAATAAAACTCAACACCACCTGAGAAGAGTTCATGATTTTTGAAACTCCTTCACGACCCAAAACTCCTATCACAAAAAGTACGGGCAAGATAGCTAACGTTCTCGTAATAATTCTTCTGATCCATGGCTTGAGAGACCAATTTATGAAACCTTCACTGATGATTTGTCCAGCCATGGTACAAACAATACCTGCACTTTGTCCAGAGAATAACATGGAGAGAGCAAATACTAACCCAGCAGCAGGATTGATGTAATAGGATAACATCTCATAAATAGACAATAAATCTGCATCAGCAGCATCTGGCTTTCCATATAATGTAGTACCAGCAACAATCAAAATAGCCGAGTTTACGAACACAGCAATCAAGAACAACGATGACACCAATTCAATGTATGAGTAATTCAAACAGTACTTGATTGACTTGTATGATGGCCTGTACTTGCTTCTCAACTGAGATCCGTCTGAAATGCTTTGGAATTTACTTCTTGTAGCAGGCAACAACTCGTCTTGAGGCAAGATGGATGTTGATTCCTCCTCATCTTCGCTTGGCTCTGAAATAATTCCATGAGTAATATCATACTCCTTTAATCTTGCTTGAACCAAGGCAGAACCCAAAAATAAAGAGTGAGGCATAACTGTACTTCCTACAATACCACAACTTAAGAACAAAGCAGTAGATTCCGTGAAAATCTCCTTGTGGAGTGGGAGGAAGCCTCTTACAATCGAGCCAAATGCACCTTCTTCGAAATTACAATGGAATAATTCAAGTATGAAACACACGCATGTAGCAAACACCAATATAGACACTAAAGTCTCAAACATCCTTGTTTGTCTCATAGAGCCATCTTTGTGATATGCAAGCAAGATAATTAAGACATCCAAGACTGTTATAAGCACACCATATAGCAAAGGTATTCCAAATAAAATTTCCAAAGAAATTGCAGTTCCTACAACCTCAGCCAAATCAGTGGCTATGATGGCTAACTCAGCACATACATACATGAAAAGGTTCCAATGATAAGGAAGATGCAAACGACACATTTCGGCAAGGTCGAGGCCTGTCACCGTGCCTAGCTTGACACATAATGACTGCAAAATGACGGCAAAAAGGTTGGACATGAAGATAATAAAGCATAGCTTGTACTGGTACATTGAACCTGATGATACTGATGTCAGGTAGTTTCCTGGGTCCATGTAACTGACCGAGACTACCAAACCAGGACCGATGAATGTATAGTACTTCTTCAATATGCGGCCAACCTTACGCACGTACTCATTATTTAGTATTAGTGACATGATTTCAATAATAAGCCTGTTAATTTATGGACCTTTCTAACTGTCAGGACTATTCACAACTGGTACAAACAGTACTTTTCTCTCAAGATAAACAATACAAGTTAAATATATTTCAAATAGGACGAAGCCGGGTTACAATTCTCTCCACAGTTGGAATTCGGAGTGCCTGCAGGACGGTATATCACACGATAATAGGAAGAGCAGCGTTGGAACGACGAAATGGAAGGTTCTATCGCGGTAGTTACGTGAAGATGATGATAAGGGATGTAGTTAGGTGATGTTGTCAAGAGGATAGTACAATGTTTATCTTCTTGAAGGAGATGTGTTGTCCTTATATAGAATACCGTGATTGTAAGGCGGTAGTGATGTTCCTTTTGTCCTCAAGTGAAAGATCGCAACGGTTATGAATGTCACCACAAGAGATGACATCAGTATGTCGTGAGTTGTGACATTTGTGACATTTATTTCCTCTAGTGATTGGAGATGGGAGATGGGAGTTTAGTGATAAAGTTGTTGTTTTATGTATTTGAAAGAGATAAGATGAGATAAGTATACGCGATAGGGGGGCAAGCCATTGAGGGCATGGGGAAGGATTTTCTTAAACTTTGGACTTAAAATTCTGGTTTTCACTACATAATCTGTATAACAAACAAGGTATTATTGCATTTCATTGACAGCTTCTTTATAAAAGTTTAAATACACAATATACAATATCATGGGAATTCTATTTCTGGCTCCAAATTTAGAAAGGAAGCTCAGAACCGTCAAAATTCAAGAAAAGACCATTCTGCTCTTCTTTCAATCCGTCGAAGACTTTCTTCAAACCAGCGGAACTTACATCACTAGTGATAATCATGTCATCAATAGCAGCTGAAATCTCAGGGTTGTTCTTCTTAATAATAGCCAATCCAGCATTACCCATATCTGTAGAAACAGCACCAGGGTGAACGGCAACTACAATGAAGTTGTCACCTTTCAATTCAAAACTTAATTCTTTGACTGAATAGTTAAGGGCCGCCTTAGATTGACCATAAGCACTTGCCGAGGCTGGGAAGAAACCAGTGATAGAAGCTGCAAGAGTCGAGATGAAAATAACCTTTCTTGTAGATCTTTTCAAAAGATACTTATGTAACTGTTGGTAAACTAAGATTGGGCCCAAAGCGTTGGTATAGTAATGGTCTTCCCAAACCTTCTTCTTGGCTTCAAGGACTCCATAGAATGAGTCAGCAATGGCACCATTGGAAATAAATACATCAATTCCATCAGTGATTTTAGCAACTCTTGAATCAAGAGTAGCAATAGACTCTGAATCGGCTACGTCAAGTTGAATGATTTGAACGTTCTTGTTCTTATCAGCCAATGCCTGCAATTCCACGGCCTTCTCAACATTACGAGCTGTAGCAATGATAAGATTTTTGGCGCCTTCGTCACTGTACTTCTTAACAAGTTCGAATCCAATACCACGGTTGGCTCCAGTAATGAAGTGAGTAGTTACGGCTGTCATTCTGTATTGATTTTAAGGGAGGGTGAATATGGTTCAAAAGTCCAATTTCTCTTTGATGGTCTCTAAATAGGATGTTAAAGAAGTACAGACACTGTCTACTTCACTACTTCAACATATATATATATACTCATACTGATATATCAACCTTTCTTCGACACTACGCAAGTCCGCATTTTGCAATCAAGTAGTTCATTAGTAATACATCAAATCTTACGGACAATTGAAACTTTTCGCAACAGCTGCAGCTCATTGCCTATTTTGGATTTTAGTGAAGACTTGATTAGAAAGCAGGTGATGGTGATTCACACTTTCATGTCCAAATCTCCCATACTACTTCAGCGCCGTGGCTTGGGTAAAACCGCACATCTTCTGGAGTTATTCCTAATGCAGATGTTGCATTTGCTTGGAATGATATTTACTTGCCAAGTTTAGCCGCAAAACATTTTCTGGCAAAAGTGGTGCGTTTACCTTAAGCGGGTTTACAACAGCTGGTGAGTCTCCATGCACAGTGACAAATCAATTTTATAACTTGAAATCGTGCTCATACAGTTTTTCGTGGTTTTCACATTTTGTTGTCTTAGATTTGGTACTTCTTATTATTTATTGTTGATATGACGTGAAATTACATTTTACTACACTTACTCCCCACTTAGCTTGAAGTCCCTCAGGCTGACATGCTCACACATACACAGAGCAGCAATCTTCAATTTTCGGAATGGAAATGGAATCATCACTATTATCTACACTTGATTCTTTTCTCTATTTACTTTTTATCATTCCAAGGTTAAGAGCATAACCACTAACTGTCAACAAATAATCAGGTAACAATTTGAGCCTCTATCTTTTTGATCTCCTCTCCTCTCCTCCTACCTATCATCCCTCCATCTTAGCAAGTTTGGGTGCTACACGTATTCATACCTGCAGAAAATACATCCACTCACAACGATTCAAAAACTGCTAATAGTTTAGATGATAGTTCGAGTTTGGAGAATAACAGTTAAGGAGCCAATTCACCATTAATGTTGATACAAAATAGTATATATTCAGTAGCTAAAGCTGTGCTGCGACGGGGAGCCGTTTCAGTTGGAAAGACGCCGAATTTGGCGTTGTTATATTGTAGTTATGTGAGCCTGAATAGAACGTATAGTACTAAACAGATAAACATACAAGAAGCAATTCCAACTCAAAGGCTGCAAAATGAAACTTCCTCAGGTAAGGAGGAACTACAAACGATAGTATCTAATTTAAACAGATATAAAACGACGTTTCCAAAGGACTTGTCCACAATATCTAAAATTGACTTGTATAAAGACATAGACGTCAACAAATTTGCAATCCAAACCATTAGAATTGGAGTTGTATACGACACACACCAGGCTGCTAAAAGTTCAAAACTAATAGAATCAATTCTTGCAGATCCTTTCGCAAACGATAACCAAATATGGTTTGACGCCATAGTTTCAAGACAACGGGATGGGATTAACGTGTTCAAGTTTTCAAACAATGTCGAGATATCAAACAATGGCTCCAACTACAGAATACCATCACCAATTTTAAGCCGAGACTACAGACCTAGTTACATGAACAACTTGATTCAGTCGTCAGCAAATTCATCAACACCCAATGATATTGAAATCTGGGAAATCAATGACAACCACAATGTGGACTTCAATAATTTGCATTTTTTAATTGCTATTTCAGACGATTTCGCAAGCTCTCTTAACTCATATTCTGACGGCATCAAACATAAGATATTTTTAAGAGTCATAGACAATAATGAGTGGACACCTACTTCTACTGAAAGCACGCCCGTGTCATTCACGACTATACAGAATACACACACTCATATAATCAAAATAGCATCCAACACTGCATTATCAGGAATAAATGAATTCCTTGCGAAAGGTACTGAAGCTGCAACTAGTTATTTTGATGGCATAACGAAAAGTAATATTTTTGAGTTGAACAAAGCTCTTGGCTACTTCCTGAGCTCCGACATTTTGCTTCAAGTGTTGTTGGAGGACATTAGAAGCACAATCGCAAATTCTTTGGTTGAGCCAAGTGAAATTACTAATATCAATACAGAACTCAAAAGAGAGATAGCCGAGTTTGGAAACTTTGCACACAGTGAATTGCAATATTCATTGGTTCCTGAAACTACAAAATTCTTCAAGAGGAAATTGCCATGGTGGAAGTTGTACTACAAGAATGATAATGTCGAGTACGACTTGAAGGATTTCTTCAATGAGAATTTTATGAACAGAAGCATAGAGCTGTATAACTTTATGAGAGGCAATATTGCAGCCAAGGTAAAAGAGCAAGACTTTTCAGGTTCGTCCAGACAAGAAGGTTCAAATCCAATTCTCAATTTGAAGAACAGTATAATTACACAACGTATTTCAACAGAGGTTCAACCAATCGTGTACAAAGCCATTACAACAGCCTTTTTGTTTTATCAATTACCTGTTTCAATCTTGTCTTTCGGGGCTTACCAATATTTCCTGTTCACTCCCGAGAGTGCTGCTGCATTGGCACTTTTGGGTTGGGTTGTAGGTTTTAACCATGTCTCGAAAGTGTGGGAGTCATTTAACCACAAGTGGCTCTCAGCAATTTTCGAAGATGTTAGATTGAGCATAAGCCGAGATTGCATTGATGAAGGTTTATCCAAAGAGTTGATTCATCAGTCAGAAAACGAATTGCATTTGTCTACCATTAAAAAAGAGATCTTACAAGGCCTCAACGGTGAAAGCAAATAGAGATATTTATTTAGATTGTGAATAAATAATATTTATAATAAAACCCGAACTCCTTCCCAAAGGACTAGCCATGAATGTGTTTTACCCTTGTTAATGACTGTTGTTTAATACGTGTGTACTGTGAATAATGTATATGTCCGACTGTAAGTCTCATCTTACACTTGGATTATCTCCATATGAATTCACAACGAAGGTGGAGGAGCTTGCGATGAACGGTCCAACTTCTTGGCCTGGATTTGTTGTTCCAATCTGTCAAATTCCTTCAAGGCTATCTCTTCCTCAGGATCTAAGATTTGGACGACTTCTCTGACCTCTTCAATGTAGTGCATCAACATTGATTCAATTCCATGCTTAAGGGTATCCTCACTTGAAGAGCATGACTTACAAGCACCAGCCAACTTCAAGAATACAGTACCTGTTTCCTCATCGAAAGCCTTATATTCTATGTCTCCACCATCGTCTTGGATGGCTGGTCTTATTCTAGTTTCAATCAACTCCTTGATCATGGAAACAATCTCCGAATCCTCAGCCTCGGCATTTTCTGTCTCTTGTTCGCTCTGTTCAATCAACTCTCTGGTTATAACTGGTTCTTGTTTAGTAGTCAAGAAATCATCCATCAATTCGACGACTTCTGGGCGCAAGTTAGCCCAGTTGATGTGATCTTGTTTGTTAACGGTCAAGAAGTCTGGCCCAAGCATTACTGATCTGACGCCAGGTAATCTGAAGATCTTAAGCGCTAAAGGCGAATGAACCGATTGCAATGTGGAGGTGAATTCGAAAGTTTTGTTTGCCATCGGTAAGATATCGCATTCTGTCGATATGAACTTCAATGCATTGGGGTTGGGTGTTGGCAACGTCTTAAAAGAGAGGCATCTCTTCGCAAGCAAGCCCACACTGATTGTAGGATGAGTTAAGAATCTATTGGTAATCATAGTGCTTCTTATTGGGTTGTATTGTATAGTTTGCTATTATAGTATGGTATTATAATTAAAAGATCTTTTCGATGCCAGATTAATTTACTGCACGTCAAAAGTTATACACGACTATGGCTACTTATATATATTGTGTATATGTCACAGATCTAATAGAGATGTCATTTTGTAATCAGTCAGTTTTTCGGGTTCGGAACCGAATTTTTCCCCAGACAGCAGACTGTGCTTACTTTTCCGTGACGCTATTGGTAGGCGGTAGTCATGTGATCTCACGTGTGTAGTCAGGTTTATCTCTCTCACGTGTGTAGTCATGTGCTATGTCACGCTGATATGAGCGTGATTAATAGTAAAATGATTGGACGATATACACAGGAGCTATGTTTGCAACTTATGTACGTAGAGCCTTTTATATCATTAATATCATGGTTCATAGTTGGTAGAGTAAACGTTATTATATAGTGAAGGATTGTTGTTGAAAACAGGGCACTACAGTATATAAACCCAATAGTAGGAGTTTCAAGTATACATATTACAGTCACTGCTGCTAGGCGTAAAATGGTGTTTGGTGGTGACTTAGTTTCTATGAAGAGTAAATCCCCCACAGGTCTACAAAACGTCTTCGTGTCTTAAATATATATTTAAATTTGAAGATGAAAGAATTTAAACTGTTTTCTATTTTAAAGTGAAGAATACCAAGTATAACTGTGCTTTCTTCATCCATGAATGTGAGCTAAGGACGAGCCTTGTCTCATGGTGATGTCGTGAAGTCAATGAGGAATCCATTAATTGGGTGTGAAGCACATCTAATCCTTCTTCTCCAAGTCAATGAACTTACCACCACTTTGGAATCTTGGGTGTCTTGGGTCATTGATGAACTCGTCGGAGTTCATGGAAGCAATAGAACCCTTGTAGATCAAGTAGTAGGTGATAGCGGCTAGAAAATATGTTAGTAAAATGTTCCCCTTTGATGGGTATTGCGGGAATGGAGTAAGTTGGGAGATTGAGATTGGATACCATGGGATGCTTCGACTCTGGTTAACGATATAATTGAGGGCAATAAATTGATTATCTATATTCATATTTGGTTGGACTTTCAAGCTTGTTTCACAATTGGTACTCTATCGGTTGAATTCGGAATTAAAATAATGGATCATAAACTTTTAGTGTCGTAGTCGTTCTTATTGATGCTTTTTACATGGCAAACCTATCCTTCCTTGCCTTTGTATCAATTTTTCAAAATTGATTTCTATAGATACTTATTCCATGTTGTGTAACATCTATTGTGAAGCTTCTCCCTTCTTAAAACCAATGAATTACAACTACATCCTCGATGCGTCCCTTTGTACCAAAGTATCCCACTCAATTGGCCCAATATCACTTTTCTACAGACATAACTCTGCAGTTATGGTAATCCTCTCAGTCTCTCTCAGATTCCTCATCTATTCCCGGAGTTTCTCCATTTTTTGGTACTTACCACCGGTGGCGTATGGCCAGTAGTATTTGAAGACTGGGGTAGCGAATCTTAAAGCAGCCATCTTGTAGTTTCTTTGTCGAATAGATACAATAACACTTAACAATCCGTTAACTACACCTCAGTTTAATGTACTGCTCTCGTTGAATTTTTCTCACAGTTCGGGTTTGCGAATAATCGACTTTTATTGGACAGCGACTGTGCAGGTGTTAGGACTGGGTGGGTACTGCATTGGAGTGGTCCCATAGTTAAGACACACATAGTTAATGTATACCTTGCTGTACTATGTTAATACTGTCATAGTGAGATGCATAGTTAAGATGCATAGATAGGGTATATAGTTAGGATATATAGTTAAAATACGCAGTTAAGACTGTTAGGGAGCATACATAGGTGAATACATAATTAAATATATATCATAGATAGCAAAGGAAGCTAAGGTACATAGTAAAGATACATAGTAAAGATACATAGTACAGATACATAGTAAAGATAGATACATAGCAAAGTCAGATAGATAGTAAAGATAGATACATAGCAAAAAGACATAGTAAAGATACATAGTAAAGATACATAGTATAGATGCGTAAAACAATAGTTATATTAATTGAGGTAGTACATGCGCGTAGTCAATCGAGAAGTCACACTAAACCGAAGCTGACAGGATTAGTAGCAAATCCAAATAGGTAAGCCATACTGGTGCTTCCAATGGAAAATCAATGTAGTGTTGCGTTTCGTATCTCTGGAAGTGTACTTCTAGGATGCAATAATGCAGTAGAAGGCATGACTACAGACGGAGATTCTGAAAAAACTGACTTCTTTTGTTTCAGCAGGCGCCTTCAACTAAATGTGTCGATATTGCTGTTACGTTGGTAGCACTGCTCCGGCAGTATTATCTAGATCAGTATTTTTAAGGCTCCTGGTTACTTGTTAAGCCTTGCACTCCATTCGGTCGTTATCCTGTTAAATACATAATTATGTATATAATACTACTTCAATTGCCGGGCGGTTATATAGTTCTTATCTAATTTTTAAGTAATGTTGATAGTAGTTCGCAAAATAGCTCCATTCAGATTGTTCAATTTAAAAGGAGTATAATTATATTTTTAAATGCTAAAATGCCGTGTTTCCCCAACCCATTCTTATTATGTTTTAAATCACCTCTAAGTCTTTATGCTTGATGTTATCTCATAAATACGAATTTCTGGGGTACCCCGTCTAAACCACACTAAGGAGTCTATGTCTTCTGGCTTCAAGCATCGGTCCTTGACTTTCCATGCAAGGGAAGGAGCTCTAAACCATTTTTCCAACTCATTTTCCCAGTCTCTGATCGTATCCTCATTTCTTACCGTAGCAGCAATGATAGCTACCTTTGTTCCACTATATGTGAAGAAATCATGGATAGTGCTACACAAAGGTTCCAAAATCGTTGAATCGTAAGTGACGTCTGCAGCAAGTACGACATCAACATTCGGTACCGGATCTTGTATGAAGCTTTCTGGGTTGGAAGAGTTTGTTGTTCCCCATAAAAGTTGTTGACATCTTATCCCAGGCGATTGACTCTCCGAGTTGGAAATGCCGTTGAGCTTCAATGTTGCATTGAAATGATCAAAAACTGAAACTGCCCCATCTGTTAGCACCAATCTTTCTATTGGACTAATGTGATGGTGATAATAGCTCAATAGTGAAAGGCTTAGAAGACCTGTTCCTCCTCCCAATTCCAATAGTGTCTTACCTTTGAAATCATATGGTGGGCTCTTCTTGTTGTTTAAGTAGTTCGACAAATAGAGTGCTGCTTCCCAGGTTCTTAGACCAGTGGTATTAATACCTGATATTACCTTGGGCGTTTCTTTTATTAGAACTGAGTCAAATGGTAGACTTCCTAGCTTGCTTATTTCTGTTGGCTGCTTCTCATCAAATCCACCAATTGGGTATTTTATGACATCTGTATCTGTTGGACACAATTCTTGTGCATTCAAAATGACTGGCTCGCAGTATATCTCGTACAATTCCTCCAGTAACTCAAACCCAAGTTTCTCAATTAGGGATATGTAGCTCTTTAAGAAAAGCCTGGCGTAATAGGCATTCCGTTCTATTATTTTTGACTCTTTAAGATGTGTTAGAACAGACTCTTGAGCTGCAGTTTCAGAAACTACTGGAGTGAAGTCAATGTCTTGATGGTCATTAAGAAACTCATAAACCGGTATTCTCAATTCCAAATAAGATTTGATTTTCTCAAGTGTGAGTGTCCGGCCCCCCATTTCACACAGCTACTACAAATTCAATGAAACGGCTCCTGGGGACAATGACCATTCAGTGTTCCTTCATCTTTCATCTCACAGACTTTTCACTCGATAGAATCCTCTGCCGATGATCATCGCTTCGATTCGTGGTGCGAACCTCACTTCTTTTTTCGCGTGAGACTCTCATACTTAAGACAGAAAATATGGGGAATACTGTGTAGTAATGGATTATAATGAATTTTATTCTCTTCTATATAGTCTATTCAAAATAAGCCAATTGTTTATGCAATGGTACCTAGAACCCTTACTCTTTTGACACCACCATCTGGAATGATGGTCAATAAAACATGCGAATATGGCTTTGAAGCCTTTTCTACAGCAAAGCTGTGCTCCTTGTCTGGACCAGTCTTAGTGTCTGCGACTAAGACTTCCCAGGCAGCGTCTTCTATACCTGGTAATTGTGATTCACTTTCAACAAAGATACCCTTGACATTAATTTTTTGAGGGAAGTTTCCTCTAAAATGAGCGGTGTCAATGATAACCTCCTTGATATTAGTTGTAGCACCCAACCTGATGACAACCCAGTCTACATGGCCGGGAGTCCGCGATCTTGTGGTCTCCCAACCATCAGACATGTCATGGCCCCTGCCTGGAAGCAATAAGTTATCGGCAGATCCAAAGTGTTGGTCACTGACCTTAATTGCAACTCCACCATTGTTGACTGACGCAAGGTCCAAAACAGTATCCTTGGTTGATGGTAGAATAGGAATGACCGAACCATACAATCTAAACCTTGCGATACCACCATCGGGGTACATTCTCAATCTAACATGAGTATAGTTTTTGTCAGTAATGGAATCTCTTACAAAGAAATGTCTTTGCGAAGGACCACATTCTACCTTTGAAATGATCGATTCCCAATCCGATTCTTTGATAGAATCAACATCATCATCGCCGTCCAACTTTTGGATGCCCTCCACTGAAATGAAAGGGGCGTGATTACCGTTAAAGAAAGCAGTGTCCACCTCGCATCCAATAAGTTTTGCGGAGGAAACCCCCAATCTGAAAATAACCCAATCAGCCTCCTCTTCATTATGTCTTCTGGTTTCCCAACCATCGTACCATGCACCGGCATAAGTGAACCTAGTGGCATCCCTGATCGGTGCTTTTGGCTTAATTAAGTTTTCGGCATCTGCAAACCACTGGTCAGAAAATTTCAACACCTTTCCGCCTAATTTTTCACCTATAACGTCTGTATAGTTAAGTACAATCTTCTTTTGGAAGTCGTCTGCAGTCAATACTTGTACCATTTTTGTAATTGGAATCTGATTCTTTCGGTAATTGGTTACTAATCTCGAGAGTAAAGCCTAAGAGCTCCAATCTATCTCTTTATATATTGAAAAACTTTGAAGAAGTGTGCCATTGTGGTGACAAATTTGTTGATTGGAGTATACTTTGATAAGACCGGAATATACCGAAGTCGAGCACATGCAGGCTTATCTGGGCACATTATTGAACACTGAAGCACGACTTTGCGGCAAGGGTCTTGAACATCTATGTCTGTTTTAGGCGAGCCCGCCTTTGCATTAAGCGATAGCAAATCACTTGTACCTCATCTTTCTTTCTTGGTTTATGTCAATTAAAAATTAGTGATAAATAGTCATGAAAGAAATTACTCAGAATATCCAAACGGCATTTTTATTCTATTTAGGACCTTTTAGCGGGGGATCACTTTATTCAATGTCAAGATGACACTTAAAGGAGCTCTGCTGGCAATATACGAGATTATATTGCAATTACGCAGATGTATGTTTCAAATATGCAAACTTATTTTCAATCGTATGATAACTCAAAATACGAGAATGATGCAAAGATAGGGTTCCAGAACACCTGTCGCTACTATTGACCATAGAGAAGCTTCAAAATCAATGTTTCTAATATACGAGGGGTACCAAAAAAACAGCTGTCAGTTTCACCTGAGAAATAATATTTATATAACTCAAAGTACTGTATCCAAAATACGAGAAACTGCAAGAAGCACAATAAAGATGCATGTGCCATTGATTGACTCAACTGCAACAAAAATAATTCATCTGGACTACTTCTTGCATAATCGAGAATTCGAAGATGTCAATCACCATCTACCGGCCCGCGATCTTGACATCTACCCTGTCGTGCGTTTTCGATGCACTTGTGAGCCTGTCTGGGTGAACGCCGCTCGGGCGCTTCGTAATAAGGACAATGGCTACAAACAATATACTAGCCACACCTTAAAAATTATATCTATTGTTCTGTATTTCTTACCCAACGCCGTCAATTGGACTGTTCTCCGCATGCCCACGAAGGTGACGATAAAGTAAGTTGTTTAAATGTGAATAGTAAAAATATAAATATTAATTTTCATCGTTTGGACTATCATCGTAGGAACTCCTTCCACCCTACTTAATCGGGAATTAGTGTACCATGTACAAACAGGTTTGAATTAAATTACAGGATAAGGAATTATGGCTTATTTGCATTCATATGATGGTATACTACCACGCACTTTACAGTTCATAACCAGGGATATTTTTCGTAAATTGATATATTCAAATAACTAATAAATTATGGGTATATATATTTGGGAAGATTTCATTGATAGAGTGAATAATCTTGTTGATTTGGAAAGAGCCATTGTGAGGAGAATTATCAAAATGAATCAAGATATCAGTAATAATAGGGAAGAAAAAAATTCAAATGCAGTTGAAGATGCAGAAACACAAGTGGTGAACGAACTGTCTCAACTGGATCACGACAATATTTCTAAACATATTGAGGATAAAGTTATCGATGAAGTATCTGGAGCCAAAGCAAACACAGATGTCAGTATCGTAGATCCCATGGTCGACCTTGGGAAGGAAGAGAACGACATCGGAAATCTAGAGCACAACTCCGTGGAAGAAGATGGATCTTTCGAAGAAAATACAACACAAGACGGGTTACCTTCTACATCACTCATTGAAGACAAGACGAAATTAGTAAATACTCCAGACTTGAGTGTCTTGAATAATTTCAATGCTACTACAGACGTAGCTCTGAATGCTTCTGCCCCTTCTCTAGCTCATCTAAATAATGAATTATCGAAAGCCAAGTTATCAAATCCAACCCCCACATATTCAATTACTGAATACCAAGTCGACCAATATTCAAAGGAAGGAAAAGATCTTGAGAAAGAAAAGTACTATGAGAGTGATGCTGGAGATGGTACAAAGGCAATTGATCAGCATTTAGAAGGAATCGAGCTTTGGATGACGTTGGCGTCATGCTTCCTAGCTTTGTTTCTTTCAGCATTGGACATGACCATCATAGTTACGATCTATACTACAGTTGGCAACAAATTCAATTCTTTTGACAAAATAGATTGGCTAACTTCTGGATTTTTATTACCAATGGCCATCCTCACCCCATCTTACGGAAAGATATCAATAATATTTGGTAGGAAGTGGACACTTCAAATGGGAATACTTGTATTTGAAATTGGTTCATTGATTTGTGCTCTTTCCTCGAGTATGAACATGTTGATCGGTGGTAGAACAATCCAGGGTATTGGTGCCGGTTGCATAACTACAACAATTACTATTATCGTAAGTGAATCAGTTCCAATCAATTTAAGAAGTACTTCCCTCAGTTTGATGGCTATTTGTTATGCAGTTGCCAGTGTGTTGGGCCCTTTTATAGGAGGGGCATTTACAGAATACGTAACCTGGAGGTGGAACTTCTTTTTAAATGTACCACTTGGAGCTATATCTTTTCTCATGATATTCTTCGCATATAACCCACCCAAGCCTACTGGACGCTTTATTGATAACATCAAGAAGATTGACTATATTGGTAGTCTCTTGCTTGTCGCTGGTTTGGTTCTAGTTTTATTGGGAATTACCTTAGGAGGACGAGAGTATCTGTGGCTGTCGGCCCCAATTATTGTCTGTATAGCTATCGGAGGAGTCTTCTTGGTTTTCTTTTTTGTCTACAATTTCAAATTTTCAAAACATCAATTATTCATCAAGGAAGTTTTTACTATCCCACAAATACTACTGTCATCATCAGGGGCATTTTTTAATTATGCTTGGTTCATGTCTGTCTTGACATATCTCTCAGTTTACTTTCAAGTTATCTTTGGACATGGCTCATTCAAGTCTGGTGCTGATTTATTACCTTTTATTATAGCTACAACTGTAAGCGCAGTTGTTAGTGGTATTTTAGTCAAAGTAACCAGATTTGTTAAGTTGTATTATGTCTTTGCAGCTGCAGTTGGAGTAATTGGTAACGCCTTATTACTTCTTTTTGATGAAAAGTCCCCAGTTGGTCACAGAATTGGTTTCTTAATTTTACTTGGAGTTTCTGCTGGTATTATACTTCAATGTAGTATAATATCTACCCAAATCAAAGCACCCAAAGAATTAACAGGTTCTCTCATTAATGTAACGACATGGAACAACTTCATGAGGTTTTTGGGAGGTGCAATTGGAGTAATAATATCAACAATTATCTTTCAATCATGCGCTGCCGATAATTTGAAAAATGTAATGGAAGCTTTTCCTGAAGATCTCAAACGTCAATTCAACGGTAAAAGTTCCCGTTTGTTTATTGATTCTCCCCAGTTAATTCATCAACTACCTCAGGAATTCCAAGTGCAGATGTTAAAAGGTCTTATGAAAGGACTCACGCAATCTTTCAAATTTGCTTTGGCGTGCGCTTGTGCTTGTTTTATTTGTTCTTTATTTGTGACAAATAAAAGAGTTCCAAAGGCGGAGGATGTTCTCACGAAGAAGGACATGGACGAAGATATTGAGAATTATGCACTCACTGTAGATCTGGACGATGCTGAAGAGAAAAGGGGAGTCAACATTGAAATTGAAAGTGCTAATGAAGAAATAGAAGAAAGCATTAATGAGGACATTATTGAGAAAGCGGGTGACATTGAGGTGTCAGTCGAAACTGAAGACACTGAGATCGACTCTGATGATAATAAACCACCCAAGGTTTAGGGGTAGAGACTTCAGATCGTTTGGGCTACTATTAGAAGAGGCGGAAT
Source organism: Scheffersomyces xylosifermentans (assembly GCF_036884685.1). Classification (NCBI taxonomy): domain Eukaryota; kingdom Fungi; phylum Ascomycota; class Pichiomycetes; order Serinales; family Debaryomycetaceae; genus Scheffersomyces; species Scheffersomyces xylosifermentans. The sequence goes on from NW_027042945.1 coordinate 1,574,175, forward strand.
TTTAATAATAGCAAGATTGCATTTATTGAGAAAAATTGAAAACAAAAAAAATTATTTATATTACAATCTTATCTATTATGTCTTAGGATACTCATTCGTACCCAATATACATGTTCCAGAGTAAGTCTCTTTTTTTCTATGCCACTTCCACTCCCTATTTCAACATATTTTTTTCGCAGCAACCGGCAGATTATTCACCATCAGAACTGCAACAAGCGGAATTGAACAAATCTCAACGAACGCCTTAAACCAATGTAAAGGTTCATCGCACTGTATTTCCCCATTAGGAAATCAACAATGAAGGCAAACTAGGAATGAAAAATCAGAGCCTGACTTAACTATTAAAGAACCATTACATTTTAGTTAGCACTGGATTGTAGTGAAACTCACAGCATTATATAGTGAAGTGCAATGAGTTTGCTAATCAGACAGCGGCCCACGAGGTCTCTGATAAATTTCAGGATAAAACCTGTTGCATTAGCCAATATAACTAGGTCATTTGTAGCCGTGTCCCCGTTGCTCAATCAAGGCAAGGGACACCAGGGAGAACACCAACAAGACCGTGTAGATGAGGAAATCAAAAGATTACAGAAATTGAAAGATGACTACTCCAATGCTGGCTTCCTTGAAAGATTCAAATTGAGAGGTCAACTCGTAAACCAAGAGCTCAAGGTGAGCCAAGCGCAAGCATACAAAACCATAGATGACAACATAGAGACACCAACTATCAAATTCGATGATGATCCTCTCGATCCAAAAGCTCTAGAGCGTTACAAGGTGATGTACAACTTCATGTTTCATGCTTTCCTTGACCAGTGCAAGATTTACAATTCGAGTATCAAATCAGCATTAACTCCTGATCAAATCATCGATGAAATCGTGGTGATGTTCAAGAACCTCCATCCAACTTTGTCACCCTTGACTAAGAAGGAGGTATTGTTCTACTTCCACATTTTTTACGCATTACTGAACAATGTGGTATTCTTAGATGAGTTGCGCTTCGAAGATCTGCTGGTTTCCAAGTACTTGAAGACTTACTCTGGTTTATCGCCAACTGGAGACAGAGATGCTACCATAGCTGAATTAGCTCAACAGACAAATACCGATTCGAATGCTGTAACCACCTGGTTTGAAATCTTTGACATTTTGTCCCTGACACCTTTCGCTGATTCCAACACCAGATACACCAACCCATTGTGCCCATATGAATATGCTCGTTATCAGAGCTTTACTAATGAGTTGAGAACAATGCAAGAAAAGCTTTCTCAAATCTACGGTGGTGGCAAAAAGAGCAGCAGTAAAACCGGCTCTTTTGAGAAAGATAACAACGATTTAGACTCTATCTTTGGAAACTTCAATTTTAAAAGCGGAACAGACGGAAACAAGGATAACAAAGATAAGAAAAATGAAAACAAACTAGACTCCAAGGATAAGAAGCCTATAGATATTGAGCTCAATTTTAATGGCTCCCCTATGCGTTTCTTCCAGGTTGGTTTGTTGCTTGGTTTGTTACTGTACATTTTGTACAACATGAACCAAGACAACGGTAACGAGATCAACTTTCAACAATTCTCTGCTGAATTCTTAAGCAAAAACCTTGTTTCTAAGGTTGTAGTTGTTAACAACAGAACAGCTATTGTAGAGTTGAATGAAAATGGAAAGGCTCAATTCCCTCACCATCAAGGCAAATTTTATTTCAACATTGGTTCCATTGAATCTTTCGAACGTAGTTTGAAGAGCGTCCAAGAGGAATACAATATCGCCGATCTGATGAGAGTGCCTGTAATTTACACCAACGAGGGTAGCACTGCTAAGATGCTTATTAACTTTTTGCCTACTATTTTATTTTTGGGTGCCATATACTACATGACTAAGAAGGCTACAATGGGAGGCATGGGCGGTCCTCTTGGCTTTGGAAAGTCTACTGCCAAGAAGTTCAATCAAGATACTGACGTCAAAATTAGATTCAAGGATGTCGCTGGTATGGCGGAAGCTAAGGAAGAAGTTATGGAGTTCGTGAAGTTCCTTCAAAATCCAGAGAAATATGAGAAATTAGGTGCAAAAATCCCAAGAGGTGCAATCTTGTCTGGACCCCCAGGTACTGGTAAGACCTTGATCGCTAGAGCCACAGCTGGTGAAGCCGGTGTTCCATTCTACTCTGTTTCTGGTTCTGAATTCGTCGAAATGTTTGTTGGTGTTGGTGCATCCAGAGTCCGTGACTTGTTCAAGACTGCACGTGAAAATGCTCCTTCCATTGTTTTTGTAGACGAAATTGATGCTATTGGTAAGCAACGTTCGAAGGGCAATGCTAGCGGTGCCAATGATGAGCGTGAAACCACTTTGAACCAGTTATTGGTCGAAATGGACGGTTTCGATACTTCTGATCACGTGGTTGTTTTAGCAGGTACTAATAGAGCTGATATCTTGGATAAAGCCTTGTTGAGACCGGGCCGTTTCGACAGACATATTTCTATTGATAACCCAGAGTTACTGGGCCGTAAGGAGATTTTCCAAGTTCATTTGAAAAAGATTACTTTGGCCAAGGACATCGATGAAGACTTACCAGGTAGATTAGCCGCTTTAACCCCGGGCTTTTCAGGTGCCGACATTGCCAACGTGTGTAACGAAGCAGCTTTGATTGGTGCTAGATTTAATGCTGATGCTGTGACTTTAAGACACTTTGAATTGGCCATTGAAAGAGTCATTGGTGGTATAGAAAAGAAGTCTAAGCTCTTGAATGCAGAAGAACAAAGGATTGTAGCCTACCATGAGGCAGGTCATGCTATCTGCGGTTGGTACTTGAAATATGCTCATCCGTTATTGAAGGTTTCCATCATTCCAAGAGGACAGGGTGCTTTAGGTTACGCCCAATATTTACCCCCAGATCTGTATTTGTTATCGACATTACAATTAAATGATAGAATGATCATGACATTGGGTGGACGTGTGTCTGAGGAATTGCACTTTTCTTCAGTGACATCTGGTGCCCATGATGATTTCAAGAAGGTTACTAATATTGCTCAATCGATGGTCTTGCGTTTTGGAATGTCCAAGAAGGTTGGTATGGTGAACTATGCTGACACACAATCCCAGGACAATTTGACCAAGCCATTTAGTGAAGAAACCAGCAGAACAATTGATGAGGAAGTTCAGAGAATCGTCAGTGAGTGTTACCAGAGCTGTAAGAAATTATTGATTGAAAGATCTAAGGAAGTTGAACTCGTAGCGGAAGAGTTGTTGAAGAAGGAATTCATTACCAGAGAAGACATGATCAGATTGTTGGGTAAGAGACCTTTCCCAGAGACGAACGATGCTTTTGACAAATATCTTGATAAGAAGCCAGCTTACAAGAATGACAAACCTTCCGAGGAGAAAAAGGATGATGAACTTGAGGGAAGCACTGCTTAGAAGCCAAAAGAAATTGTCGGAAGTGCAATATCACTATATTATATATATAGCTCCACACTTGTATATAAAAACAATTCCCTAGGAATTAACCATTATGAATATAGTAATTGACTATATGTCTTTCAGTATTCAACTTGCACATAGGCTATGAGTCCTGCAATATGATTAATTGTTTTATCTACAGGCACATACATTGGTATATAGCCATAAATAACTACAATAAGAATATAGAAGGGAATATAGAAGGCGTATATCGTATATATAGCATCAAGGTCTAATGAATGACGCTCTGTACAATACACAGTAAAGACAATAATATAATTCAATAAAAATAACAAAGTAGTAACCTAATTATTTATTTCACGTTTATGTTATATACTTGTTACTCATTGTATATCACACTCCATACGAAAATTAGACTCTATCTACTAACTACTACACCATTAACTACGACACTAACATTAACTACACTAACATTAACTACACTAACTACTACTACACTAACATTAACTACGACTACATTATCTACTACTACAACATTAACTACTACTGACTTCTACTACACAAACTAGTACACTAACTAGTAAACTGACTAGTAAACTGACTACTACAACACTGACTAGACGTTACTAGTGCGCTGACTACTACTACTAACTACTACTAACAACACTAACTACCTACACCACTAACTACACCTGCTCCATAACTGTGCCCACGCACGACCACTCTACCCATAAATCGAAAAAACGCGAACCGTAAACTTAACAGAAATTTGTTAGTAGAAAATCAACAGGAGTTTTGTATTGTAGAGGTTTGTATAGTTAAGCACACAGTAGCATATAGCAGTATAGCAGTATATTGTATTATATTGTATTTATAGAGCAAATTAGTTAATCATGGCTAGACAAAAACGTAGTGGTGCTCTGTCGCCTGAGTCAGTTACGCGCTCTCCCAGATCGAGCAGGACCCGCCGTCTGGACGTTTCAGGAATTGAGTTCAACTCAGAAGAAGAGGAAGAAGACTACAATGAACAAGCCAACGACGATTCTGCAGTAAAGGAAGAATCTGGCGAAGATGAAGACGAAGAAGAAGATATCGATGGAACACTGAGAAATGGCTCTAAAAGAGGTCGCAAGAGAAAAGCTGCCGAGGTCGAAGCCGACGACGACGACGATGAAGAAGCCGTGGTTGAAGAAGGTGAAGGAGAAGACGAAGAAGATGATCTCGAAGAAGACGTAGAAGAAGAGGAAGAAGACCTTGATATCGATGCTGTGGATGAAGCAAACGAGCCACAGGAAGGCCCAGTAAAGAAAACCCTTGATTTACCAAGAAAGCCTAAAAAGAGAGGGAGAAAGAAGCTCAATATTACCATCTTGGAAGATGGAGTATATGACGATGAAGGCAATCCACTCAACATTGACGATGATGAAGTCGTCATAGATGCAGAAGATCCTAAGGGTCTAGAGAAAATCGATAAAGATGGAAATTTGAAAGGTGGAAGACGCTTTAGAATGAAGACCTTCAAGTTATTAGGCAAGGGCGACAAATTATATATGATTTCGACAGAACCAGCCAGATTGGTGGGATTCCGTGATTCGTACTTATTATTCAAAACCCACCGTTCATTATTCAAAAAAGTTTGTACGAACGAAGAGAAATTCGACTTGATAGACAGGGGTATTATTCCAAACTCATACAAGGGTAGATCTGTTAACTTAGTTGCTGCTCGTTCTATCTACAGAGAATTTGGAGCTAAGGTGGTCAGAGAAGGTAAGAAAGTTATTGATGACTTCTGGGAACAGAGAGCTATCGATAATGGTGATATCCCAGGTGAATATGCTGATCCAGCTGAGTTGTACCGCAACAACCAAGCAAAATTGGGTAGTATTCTAGGCGACTCCAACACAAATGGAGGATCCACCCCAGTTGCATCAACACCGTTAGTCAATTATCAAACCGACCCAACATGGATGTTCCAAGTTGCTTTAAAAACCAGGGATTATAATGCTAAACTCCAAGATCAGAGAAGCCAGACCTTCAACAGAGGAATTAGAGATGTATTCACAAATTTGAACTTCTTTCCAGCAAGCACACAGCCTACTTCTACAAAGATTGACTTCATTGAGGAAAATAAGGACGGAAAACTTGTTTTTGACGCTGTTTTTACTAACCCCAACCTTAAAAAGAGAGTGACAGGATTGAAGAATGTTCCCAAGGAGATATTCGGCGATATTGAAGATGAGGAAGTTAAGAAGGCAATCAGAGCACAGCAAGAGTACGAGAGAAGTATTGTATAACGATCATACTCTTCGTTAATGTTGATTTAAATGGATCCTCTTTCTAAGGGAATATAAAGTCGACATTAGTTAATATGTATTATAATGTAAACTACTATTTTATTGAAGTAAATTGAAAGTTGTAATCTGGAGGGGGATACATTGAATGACCCCATTCATGGAACTCTATACTATTAGATAAATATTAAATGCATTACTAATGAAAATCTAAACTCTTCGAAGCTTATAGAACCAAATCCATAGATTAAAATGGAAAGTACATTATGTACTTATGGGGATCTGGGGACATTAAAAGTTACCTCTTCGTCGCCACTATCTAAGTCACTATAATACATCGAGTCATCGATGTCATCCTTTGCCATTTTCTTCTTCTCCATGTGAGCGCGTAATTCAAAATCTACCTTAGTCTTCCTTCGGCCTACATGCACTGTTATATCCCCTTCCTCCACGACTTCTGCATGTTTCTTTGAGTAAGCAACTTCAGCCTTTGCTTCTTTTCCAGAGATTTTGTGATTTACCCTTATATGCTTGGCCAATGTGTCATGACGTGTGAATATCCTCGGACCAACTCCTGGGTGCTGCTTGACACACACATAACATTTGAAAAGCTTCTTCTTCTTAGAGTGGACGGTCTCCTGATGTCTTATTAATTCATATTTTCTAGAGAACCTACGCAAACATAACTTGTGTGGTTCATCTGGAGAAGGTAATTGACATTCATGGACAACATCTGGGTCATAATTAGAAGATTTGTTTGATGGTTTGGATGTTGACGCTTTCTTTATTATTCTGTGCGCTGCCAATTTGGCATCTACTCGGATCTTCTTCTTTTCTTTGGGTGTCAAGCCCGCTAAGGAAGCTGAAACAAATTTATCGTGGTCCTCAGTGTTGGGGTTTAATGAAAAAAACGAGCTGCCAGGGTTGGATCTCTCATCATCATTCAACGACGTATCTGAACCATCACCGTAACCTCGTCTAATATACTTCTTTCTTCTTTGTCTAGCCCCTCTCTGTCTTGGGTCGGGTTGATTCATCTGCCTGTAATCATATTTGGCGTAGTCGTCAACGAAACGCCTGTAGCAATCGTTCATATCGAAATGAATGACAGAGAGAAAATGGTAAATGACGGGTTTCCAGGAAAGGAGATTATAGATTTCCCAGTAATTCAAAGCCATGACGGCATTAGTTAGGAATCGGATGGTTCTAGTAGCTAATTCAACGTTCTTATGATTAGTTGAAATTTTTATGAAGATGTCAAAGTTTCTTTGAACAAGTACGTAAAGACGAGTGTGAAGCGGTTCATCCGTCATTACATACTTGTCAAGGGAGTCAATGAGGTTATAATATTTTTCCTGAAGCTTTCTGGTTTGAACTGGGTCTTCAACGACATCCTCATACAATATCGATGCAATTTTGTGAAGATGTTCAGTATATTCTTCTACTGATGAAGGAGAAGCCGAGCATAAAATAGTTATCTGTTCCTCTATGGAGTACGAATGTTGATCGGGAACAGCAACAGATGTTTGAGACGAGATGTGGTCATTAGATGCGGCTGTGATCGAAGTGTCATCACTGGAAGGAAGTGGATGACTTTGAGGTGGCGGTGGTGGTGGTGGTTGGAGCGTAGACGTGATGGAAGAAACAGATGAGACTGAATATTTGGGACCTGATTGTCCTAGAGCAACCGTTTCAGTTGCAGGAGAGTTATATGGATGCTGGTAGTGACTAGCTTGGATATGAGATGTAGAAGGAGGAGGTGGCCCTTGACTTATTGTGCTTATGGAAGGTTGACGTTCCCGTTGCCCTAGCTTTGGTTGAGGCTGGGGTTGTTGTTGAAGTGACTGGAGAACATGGTGTGTAGTCTGAGGAGATTGATTAATAACAGCTTCTTGGGTGGACTGACGGGGTTCCTTGACAGCTTGGGGTTGCAGAGGAACGGGTTGTGGCTGGAGTATTGGCTGCGGTGATTGATTTTGTCTTCCTTGAACTACCTGAGGTTTAGGCAGCTGGTGCGACGGCTGAGGGCTTGGTTGAATTTTTTGGTTCTGCTGGCTCTGCTGGCTCTGCTGCTGGTGCTGGTGTTGCTGAATTTGCTGCTGTTGTTGCTGATGAAATTGTTGATGATGCTGCTGATGCTGCTGCTGCTGCTGTTGTTGTTGTTGTTGATGCTGAATTTGCTGCTGTTGAATTTGCTGCTGCTGTTGAAGGTGTTGATGTTGTTGATGTTGCTGTTGTTGTTGATGTTGCTGTTGTTGTTGATGTTGCTGTTGTTGTTGATGTTGCTGTTGTTGTTGATGGTGCTGAAGTTGCTGCTGTTGAGTTTGCTGTTGTTGTTGAATTTGCTGCTGTTGCTGCTGTTGCAAGGGGTGAAGCTTATGCTGCTGATAGTGCTGTGGCGGTGATTGTTGCACAGCGTGGAGGCGAGGAATGGTAGGAGACTGAATATGAAGATGCTGCAGTGATTGCTGTTGCTCCAATTGCTGAAGGCTTGGATTCTGGAGCTGCTGTTGCTGAAACTGGTTTTGCTGAAGTGGTTGATGCTGGCCTTGTTGAATTGGCTGCTGCTGCAGCTGCTGATGGGGGTGGACTGATTGACCTGCTGGGCTCTGCTGAGCGCCTGGGTGCTGTGCCGACAATCCTGGGTTAGGCGCCGTCGGCGCATTGTACATTTCTACTGGATAGTAGTACAATTTGGGAGGGTTTTCGTTCAAATTCATTGAATTACTAAGGCAGTATTTTGCCGTTTGCGACCACTCTTGGTGATATAAGCTGAGGAGCTGGATAAGATAGGGAAAATCGACAAATCAGTCAAACAGACGGTGACCAGTGTTACTAGCCGCTATTTATAGTGCCCTGGCAGTATTTCTGAAAAGATACCTAGGGTTTTAGTGGTGGGGCAAATGGGTGTTAAAATGGCCCCGAGGGATAATCCGCTCAATGGAATTACAGCCAAACGAGATAGTGTCACAACTATCAATTTACTAGCGATAAAAATGCGCTAAATGCCCCAATCTTCGGCGGACAATGGCTGTTGTGCTATACACGATTCACTCCCGAGCAAACCAAGCGATTTCTCCGATTTTTGCCAAACAGACGCTGAACTTACCACTTAGCTGTAAAAACTATGACGGTCAAATACGGTAAATTTTGATCATTGTTGTTGAGTCCTTTTTTCCTCTGACTGCAATAAATTGTGGGCTATCCGCACGACCTGCTGCCTTGAGTCGTTTTTGCGGTAAAAAAAATAGAAGTAGGCAGGTTACCCGGCGTCCCCTATCGGGAGACAGGAGGTATTTTGTGGTAGTGTTTTGCAACCAATGTGAGAGTGAGGAAGCTGCAAGACTAAAAAAAGCAAGACTAGGGGGTGGGGAGAGGGTGGGTTGAAGTTGGGAAATGGAATGGGTAGTGGGTGGTAGCTGGGGTTTGTGGAGAGAGGTGTATATTGGTGAGAAAAGAGGGGTGTAGGATGATTAGAAGGTTGGAGGGTTTTCTGGTATGTTCGAGTTGGAATAGTCTGCTGCCTGTTGTGCTACCCTTGAGCCAAGGAACTGGAAAATGCTGCGAATTTTTTTTTTTTTTAAAGAGGCTGCTGCGGCTGGTTGGGGCAACATCTCCCCTAAAAATGGCGGTTTTCAGGGAGAGAGTTCTGAAAGGGAAGAAATATGAGTTTATAGGTGGGATATGGGTGAGTCAATCTAATTAGAGTGTGTATACCTCATTGTGGGTGGAAATCGGTGATTTTTGCACCCCAGGTCCGTTTTGCAACCAAAACGGGGTTTGGGATGTGGCATTTTCCGAGTGCTGCGCATACTATTGTTATTACCGAGAAAGCTAATATAAGACAATAATCCATTACTTTCTGCTAATTAGAAATGATAAAAATCTACTATGCTACTTTGTATTTTATTTATGTGTTGGGTTTACGTAATCATTTCAATGTCATATATACTATATGGAAGAAATTGTCGCCCTTGGATTCTTGGCGCAAATAAGCTACTACTTCTTGTCCTCTGGACTGTTCAAGTATGATAAATCCATACTTTTCCGGATGTTATTCTCGTTCCGTGGCGGATTTCCAAGCTGTTGCAAATTTTGGCTATGGATTCCAAAGCTGTTCTTGCTATCGAGTTCATGGATCAGAGGGAGAATCGTTCCGCTGCTTATGGACAGTGGGCCAAGAACAGGGGGCTGTGGGGCAGTTGGGTTGTTAACTCTAAACCTTTGAAATGTTTCCTTGGGGCTAAGACTCTTGAATGCATTATTTCCTGCCAAATTTGTAGGGGTGCTAGGTTCATACGGGACAGTTGCTACGGTGGGAACCGTTGCTTTAGGTATTGAAGCACGTTGTTGGATAGGTGATAAGAAAACCTCCTGAAGCTGCTCTGGATTTGCTGCTGCTGCAATGCTGCTAGAAGACGCAGGTTCGGCAACACCTTGAGGTGGAGATACTTGAGCTATCGGTGGTAATTCGATTACATCGACAATTCTATTCTTCGGATGTTGATTTGCAGCTTGTGCTTTGTGTTGATTTGTATCCTTTGTGCTAAACAGTAAGAATCCGGCATAGCTGGACTTGATTGTGAAATCAGGGTTAAGGAATTGAGGGTGTGGAAGCGGTTCGACGAACGTGTGTTGTTTTGTCACTAGCATTTTTGGATCATCGATAATTTCAACATTTTCCTTTGCATAGTTAACAGCCATCTTGTTTTCTTTACCTGTCACTCCATGCTTCCTTCTGATGTGTCTCGCTAATGAATCATGCCTTGGATAGCTTTGCACTTTTGCGCCATTACGCGAGCAATAAATGCATTTGTATATCTTTTTCTTCGTAGCATGGACAAATTCTTGATGTCTCAATAATTCGTTCTTGCCATAAAAGATTTTCAAACACTTCCTCATAGTACCAGGGTCAATCAAGTGGCATTGATGTATAACACCCGACTTGGCCTTCTTGTTTTTGTCGTCCAACATTGGCATTTCTCCAGCAAGCTTGGCTGACTTTTTGGGAGACTGTGCTATAAATCGCAATTGATTTTGGAATTGGAAAATTGGATTAGATTTGGAGTTTATTTGACCCATTTCAGAGGAGCCTTGCATATCATCTTGATCGGGGTCGTATCCCTGGTTATACATTTCTTGTTGATACTCCTGGAATTCGCTTGCTTCCATTGAAGTGTCTCTGTCTTCTTCGTCGGAGCTACTTTCATCAGAGGGCTTGTCGTTGTATTCTAAATTTTGTGGCGCATCACTAGGCTCAAACTTCAGACTATCAAACTCTTCTGGTGGTACTGAAGCGGCTTGTGAAGTAACCTCTGGAGAAGTGGAAATTCCATCCTCTTGATGCAATCTTCTTCCATCAGCTTCATCTTCAAACTCCATTTCGTCCTGGTCAGAATCCGTCATATTGGATTCACTTTCCGTATAATTTTGCGGTTCACTAAGAAGGGCAATTTCTTGGTCACCATGTCTTTGGTTGAATAAAGTTGCGCCATCTGTATGTTTAAAAGTAGATTCCTTTTTGACTTCTTCGTACTCTTCGTCTTCGTCTTCTTCATCATCCTCGTCATCATCTTCCTCATCTTCTGGAATTACCTCTTTCTCTACTTTGATCTTTTGCTTCTTTCTGGATGGGCCATTAGCATCTTTCAAGGTTATATCGACGTATGGTGTGATGTGAATTCTATCATATTTCACGCTTTCTGCATTCTTTGCAAATGAATGATATGAGTAATTATAGAATGGATATGGGAAAGGGTATAGCAATCCTGCTTGCATTGCATTGTTGAGATAGTTTTCTGGCGGTCTAATGAGAGGGCCAAATGCAGTTTGAATGACTTCAAAATTAAGTAACTTCAAGAAGTACTCTAGGTTGGGAAGTATGTAGATTAAGTGGTATACCTCCCAGTATTGTAAAGAATAGATCAATTCTACCATGTATCTGGTGATGTGTGATGATAATGACAAATTGAAATATGTTGAGGAAAATTTGAGTAGAAGATTATAATTATCGATAAGGATTTTTGAAAAAGTACCATTCGGATATATTGGATGATGCTGTAAGTTTTGGAGTTGTTGTAGTTGCTTTTTCTTTTGTTTTTGTTTTTTAGATAGCTGTGGTGTGGGTTGAGCTGGCCAAGTCCATGTCGATAATGGTGTAGGGAGGTACGAAGTCAATTCGAATAGGGAATTTTCAATTGAAATCCGAATGTTATCATCCAAGTGCTTCTCTTCGATCAACAAATTGAGAAGTTCCTGTAGTTTCAGTGAATAAGATGCTATTGATTCCTCGGACTCTATGCCTCTGTGGTCACCACCCGTCTCGTGGTCAGGGTTTTCCGAATGGCCCTGAGAATAGAATTCTGGGGTGTTTTCTTGATTACGCTCACGGCGATTTGAATATATCTCTGTCACTATTACCGGCTTGTGTGGATATAACTTCTTCAAGTCTCTTATAATTGGGTCGTTGGCTTCTGTGCCCTCATTTTCGTTATTATCATAGTAAGGGAGCGACCGTGGGATATTTCGTTTGACCTTTTTTATCAATGCTACATGATGAAAGTTAGTATATGATATTCAGCGGTGTTTTCCACTATAAATTCAACTGAAGTTGTCTGTACATACCATCTGGGAGAAATGACTCGTGATGGATTATGCTGTTCACCTGCTGTTTAAAATGTTAGTAACAGAATGCAAAAAAATGGGGATTCCGATATTTAGCTGCCGACCTCAGTAGAACCGTTCCACAAATGGATTAATATAAGAGCTCTTTGCCCAAGCTACTACATGAGCTGCCAAACTGTAACTTTCTAGGGTTTCTCTATTTTAGTGTACTCTTCGTCGTCTCATGCCTATGCTCATATTTTGCCGTACTAATTAACAGTGAGACAATCTGTAGGGGCCGGGTAGAGAGAATAACAGAATGACACCATTAAACACGGCCAAGTCGGCGCCAAATAATCAAAAAAATCAGCTCTCGCTTCCATGTACATACTCTCCACTCCACCATGCTGTCATTTACCATAGCGCTGGGGTGGGCAACTGCTCTATGCTATTGCTGCTAACTTGTGCTACCATCAATTGCCAGTAATTTCCAACTGAATTTTTGAATGAGGAAAAACGACAGAAAAAAACTGCAACAATCACCACACCTAGATAGGGCTGGACACGACCCGTTAGAGTGTCGACTGCCGGATGGGGCAATAAGAGCGAGTCATATGAGAGTGATGGGGAGTAGGATGCGAAAAAAAGGTTGTAATGTGGAGGGTGGGGAGACGGCAGGCTGGGGCAGAGGGCAGAGGATTGGGCAGTGGAGTGGGACTCTAGGAGAGATAGAGAGACGGAGAGATGGAGAAAGGACGGTGAAAAATGAAAAATCGAGCAATTAGACGGTGGGAGAGGCGACAGGGGAACGGGCTGAGAGGGGTGTTCACACTTATATGTAAGATGTATTGGTGCCTTTAAAATGGCTTTTTTTTTTGAAGTGGGCAAAAGAGGAGGGAAATGGGAGAAAATATGAGAAACGGATAAGGAAATGGGGGTTGCAGGAAAGGGTCATCTGAGTTAAGAATGAAATATCAAATTTAGAATGGGTTGGTAGGTGATTTTAAGTGTGTGTAACTGATGCAGTTAACCCCAGTTAACCCTCCATAGTTAATTCTCGAATTCGTTAATTAATGGTTGCACATTGAGCCAGTCAGGGGGTGGAACTCCCAGCACAAAGGCTCTGGTGCAGTATTTTATATGTTTGTGGGGTGTAGATTCGTTAACAGATTTTTTATGAGTGCTATGACGTCAATGGAACCTATACTACATAGACTCCGGTGACTCAGGAAGTTGCTTTTTAGCAATGCAATAGTCGATACTTTGCTTTTTTCTGGGTACCAGCTCGTAACTGTCAATTTTAGAAATTGCACGAGATCTCGTACTGTGTGGGCCGTATTATTTTTGCAGCTGCTGTACGTTAAAACTACAACACCTTTTATTGGCAGGGGGAGTACATGTATATTCTTATTGTAGATTAGTGTGAAATGGTGACAGCAAGAAAAATTAAGCTTTGCTATATAGATTTTGCAGAAACATTCTTTCGATGATTCAGCGTTCTTGACTAAATTTATAACAGTATAAATTGAATTTGCTGTTTTAGCTGAAAAATTAAGAAAAATTGTAATTTTATTAAAATACAGAGTATACTAATACTGAATAATTAATCGTATACAATAATATACTAGACAAATACTGAACCCGCAGAAGATTGTTTATGAGAGGGCAAATATTTAGAAGTTGTAGCTTCAGCAGGCTCTTCGACCTCTGCAATGTCGTCTATGTTCGATCCCTTGAGATACGAATGTAAGTTGTTCAAAGTCTTTTCTTCATCAACATACTCAATCTCTTCTTCTATAATATCCTCAATGAGCTTAGTATTTGATGGATAGGTTCTAAATAGCTGTGTGTAGACGTCGTTTTCATCCTCTCCAAGGGCATGCAAAACTTGTTTGAACACTTGCTCGTAAACGTCCTCGCCCCATAAGTTATCCAAATGTTCGTGATTGTGAACTGCGTGAGCTGTTGTAGTTTTATGCGGTAACTGGCTCTTCATGACATCAATATCCACCAAGGAATCGATATCTCCGTAAATTAAATGAATTGGGACTCTTATGTTCTTCAACGGATAGCTGATAGGAGTCAAACCCGACAACTTGGAATAAGAATCATGGTACATTTGGAAGTTCTTGGAGGACATAATTTGGAACCAATGAACGACGGTTTTCACGGATGTCGAGGAATATAAATGGGCATAACTGCTCAACTTTTGAATCTTAGAAATGTTTGCAGATTTCCAATTGAAGAGAATATAGTTGGAGATATCAATCATGTTGTCATATAATGGAGGATACATTATACGTTGCCAGAAAAAAATGGACGGCATCAAGATTTTTCTGGAGAACAACAAGAAAAAGATATTAGGCGATGCCTTCAAAAAAAAGTCTAAGAACTTCGAATAGAGACCATGCGGGGTGGTAGCAGGCGAAATTGCAATTAATTTCTCTATTTTGTCATTCAACTCAGAGTTTACTGAAACACTGGCAAAAGCCTGAGCAGAACCTTGACTGAAACCAACGTAAGTCAATTTAGACTTATTGGTTGCATTCAAGATGTACTCTATAGTATTGGGAATGTCAAAAATCGCAAACTCATCCATAGAAAAGTCCCAAAACCGCTCCGTGTGTGTCTTATAATGTAAGTGCTTCTGACTGTACTTGTTTCCACGATTGTTACCAAGCCAGACGTCGTACCCAAGGTCATATAGTATGAAAGGCAAGTTCAGATATTTATCCAACATAGTGACCCAAACATCCGAGCTCATGAGTAATCCATGATGTAAATAAACCACCTTCCCATTGGGTACTCTGGCGGAGTCGTCTCTGCCTACAATACGATGGACAGTCAATAAGTAATCGTCTTTTGTTTGGACAATTCTGCCTTCGACATCGTATCCGAACAAGTTACACATTTGGTCGATACTTGTACTATTCAAAAGACCAATCATTAGGTCATACTTTTCCTTCAGGATGTCTAAATCTCTCACAAGATACGTGTATTTAGGGTGATAACTTTCTTCTGCTGTCGAATCATTTGACACATTGTCACCCGTTGAGCTCAAGGCCACTGGATTTGTGGTGAATAGACTATACATCGTAGTGGTAGCTACTGCAAAAAAGTCCAATACAGAAGAGGGCAAAAGTGCAGTGATAACCAGCACTATAAATTCGACCCATGCTAGCGCAAACGAAGTAGCAATTACAGGCCAATCTAACCAACCTAGTCTCCCTAATAATGGTACGTACATTGCGGAAGGGCTGCTGAATATAGATTATCAACTAAAGCTGAAACAATCAATCGCCTTAACATAACACATTATCAGTAGCAATTTGAAAAATGTGAAAATAGAACCTGCATGTGCTGCTTTGTTCACGTTCCTGAAGTCAGTGGTTTCCGAGGTTGTTAGTTGCTAGATGATAGTGTTAAGAGCTCCGAGTAAAGAGCTGTTGAGAGCACTTTCGGCCAGAATGACAGTAATGCCGAATCCATGAGTCAATATAGCGACTATTTCTGGAATAACGTATTTTCTCGATTTGGGACTCCAACAACTTTATTTGCTCACAACTTGAATAATTGCATATTCTTACGAAGTCTATATATTGCGGCTAATCCCTCGCTGCGAGCCCCCAGAAACTCAAGGTGTGAGCAGAAAATAGAAAGTTTTGAGACTTTTGGGGGGCTTTTCCAAGCAGGCTCCCTTGCATTATGGAACACTGTGGCCCATAGGGGCCCTTCCTTGAAGATATTACTGGATTAGTAACCTCGGGAGAAAACTTATATTATATGCCACATATGACACCGGTAGCTGCCTGGAACTCGACCAATGAGGTTCCGGAGAATCTGAAAAAAGATATAGAGTTGCCGAGATTATATGTTCCTCTCCTATCAGATAACTCAAAATGTGCACATGAAACACGCACTTTATCTTTTTCATCTGACATCTTGACGTCGGTTATTGTTGCAGTCATGCAGGAACATGCCGCCGATGGATTCAGCCATTCAGAGGGATGCTAGAGTCGGAAGCAATTCGGATAGATTGAATGGGGGAACTATAAACGGCAGAAATGCCCACGGAGGAAGCAATGACATGCAGTATTCTGCATTGTAACGTCAATTGTTGAGATAATGAAGTTTTGGTACCTGAGAATTGCAATAGTTCAGTAGTAAAAGGAGCCCTTTAAGACTCCTATCCTCTAATAACTGACTGGGCAAAACAATAGGTACAAAGTTCTATAGTGGGGCCCTGTTTCTCCCAATTATTAGTTCAGGAAAAATACAACTGGGAAGCATAAGGTGTTGGTGAAATTTAACAATACAGGCACCATGCAGCCGAGTGGGACATATGACGGATATTTTTAATTATTATAGGGATAGGAACAATGTGCTTAATGATTAAGTATGAGAACAAACGTTTGTCTTTCGTCCTTATTTAGTTCAGAAATTAACAACTGTGGAAGTAGCACGGTTCCTCTACTATATATAATTGGAAAATTTCCCTGTTGTTTAATGCATTTCCTCTCTAAAGTATCTTCAGGCAAATTTTCATAATATTGAGCAAATGGTTTCCGTTAAGCAATTCTCTACAGTGTTAGCTCTTGCAGCAGTATCTTCTGCTCTGAACGCTCCAGTATCTACTGATTCTGCTGATGGTAACAAGTACGTTGCTACCTTCAAGCCAACCAGCAAGTCCAACATCACAGGTACTGTTGAATTTCAACCAGCCAGCAACGGATCTGTCACTGTTAATGTCGATTTATCTGGTTTCCCAAGTACTGGTGGTCCATTCCCTTACCATATTCACCAAGCCCCAGTTCCTACTGATGGTAACTGTACAGGAACTTTATTGCACTTGAACCCATTCAATGGAACTGTTAACGCTACTAGTGCTGCTGGTAAGGAAGTCGGTGATTTAGCTGGCAAGCATGGTAACCTTCCAGGTGGATCTGTTCTGATTAGTTACGTGGATAACTACATTTCATTGAATCCAGACAACAAGGCTTACCTTGGAGGATTATCTGTTGTTGTCCATGCTTTAGACAACACTCGTTTGTCTTGTGCAAACATTACCGAAGAGTCAGTTTCTAGCAACTCTACCAGCAATGCCACAACCAACTCTACTGGTGGTTCCTCCCACGAAAATTTTGCTGGTAAGAACAACGTCGCCATTGGTGTTCTTGCGGGTGCCGCAGCTGTTGCTGTTGGATTACTTATTTAAGTATGTTAACTTTTGTTGCAGTTGGAATTATATGAAGCATACAAAATGTGATGGAAATCTTGAAAAAGAGTCAGTACTTCGGAATATTTTATAAAATGTGTACCTATTTAGAAGATAAAATAAGATTTTTATTAGTTATTTTAATAGCGAGAATTGATTAACCAGTTATTGTACATCTAGTCAAAAGGGTCTTCTTCAACAATGTGCGGTGGCTCAGTGCCCGTATACATACTATTGTTCTTACACAAAACAACAGTCTGCAAATGTATGAGTAAGGTTTGGTATCGAATTACAATGAAGATGTCAATGTTTGTAGCGTTGCGGGTTTATTTGAAGACGGATATTCTCTGTATAAATTTTCTCCGAGCGATCATAAGTTGAACTACATGCTTTTTCAAATGCGAGTAGTTCTTTAATTCTACCTCTCTCCTAGTGCCTTATTGTGTTTAGGTTGGGGGAAGAAACGTAAAGTGGCCCTGACATATAAGCTAGTGACACCATTATGCCAACACTGCCAAGAAACTTCCAAAAACTAGAGTAGGCTACTAATATGTTATTAAATGTCATGGTGTCAGGTACATGTCTGTGCAGTGTCTAGTATTACTGAATACTGGAAGTCAGATGCACTTCGGGCCGCATCAGGGCTTGTCATTAGCGACCATTACTCACAGTTCAGAGGGAATTTAGAATACACAAACTGATTATCCCCATGCATTCTTAAATACTGATACGATGTTTCCATCAAGACGGTGTTGATAGCAAGTCAACATCGTAAGTGTAGATCAAGTCATTCATGAAAACATACTCTGTCTGTCACAAACCAAAGCCCTGATTCCAAGCCACTTCAACTTCACAGTTATATTATGGTGGAAAAGCAATCTCACCATTTGAATTAAGTCCGTTTATCCACGCGACCCAAAGGGCTTCTTTTCCCGAATTTCACTCCTATGGTACATGTTGGTGATACATGCGCGGCGAAACTAGAGAGAAGAGATTTTGTGGATCCATTACCCAAACTTCTCTTAAGAACAACCGTTCAACGTCTCGTAGGACACCTTTTGATCTTCAATCCTAATGACACGGAGCCCAAATTGTGGCAGAGGTAAACTAATCCAAAAAAAAAAAAAAAATGCTAGGGTTTCCTTTGATAGCAGAGTCCCTACAATCTGAGTTTCAATGGCGCATCTCCGCATTCTCCTAACACAGCCTAATCTACCAAAGTAACCACCTCATATACCTAGTTTTCTCCGTCTCACATACTACAATAATTATGATAAGGACTGCCGTAGGGGCTTCCAGGAATCAGAAATAGAAATTAGCAACAAGGGCTATGCCAATTATAGCATACGTCAAGCCACGGAAACTTCCAGTCTAAAAATATATTAGAAGTTTGATGCAGGCCGGAAATACGAAGGCTGCAATTTCTCTTATGCTACTGATTTTAAGCGATTATATAAGCGGGAAATAAGCTCTTATGTAAGCGGTTAAATGGAAAATTTCTGTTAACTATGGCAGGAAATGAGCAAAGATGAGTTAGGGCTCCAGAAAATACGGTGCGCTATTGTTGTAGCCGCTTACGTTGTTGAATTAGGCGTATACGATTATGGAACTCATGATGTTGAAGACTTCTAAAATGCAGTTTGATTTGTCTGTAGTATCTGAGGCACGGCTGGATATGATCTAGTATAAATAGAAACGAAAAGCCAAGAAATATGGTTTTGAGTTCCTCTTACAATCAGTTTGCACCCATTCAAAACACATCTAGCCGCACACAAATTTACCATGAGTTCCATATTTGATGCAACCGGCTTCTCTTTGAGGGAGTTGCCATACTTTCACCAATGGGAAGCTGTATTTTATGTACAATTGATATGGTTCGCTTTGTTAGTGGTTGGATCGTTGTTGCTTATCCTCATTAACTTTAGCCATTTATTTTTGGCAGGCTTGAAAGGGTTTGCCATTTACTTCCTGTTATTTTGTGCCTTGAAGACTGCTGGTGGTATCTGCTCTGTGATATTCTTACATGGCTCCACAATGAGCGAGGGAGTGTTTATTGCGTCTTATATTTTCAATTCCGTTTCGCTAGGTGTTTTGACCAAGTCCATGTTCCCTTTCCTCGAGAAGATGATGAAGGGAGATCCAACATTGGACGAGAAAGTGGAACAGCGTCCTTTGCTCCATTTTAATGGTAGCCCAATCACTCCATTGAGAATCCTTACTTTGTTGTTGACAGTCGCAATCATTACTTCGATTGTTGGTGCGACCGGGATTTCTTCAACTCCAGTTTCCTCTACAACCACTACGATGTTCAAAGTTTCTGCGGTCTTATTCACAGTCGGAGTCTTGGCCATGGCCGCTTGTTTGGTGTATGTTGGATATAAGTATTCTTATTACTCCAAAATCTGTTGGATACTTTTCATTAGTGTGCCATTATTAATTGTTAGATGTTCTTACAGTTTGGCTTCAGCATTTCATGGGATCAACTTTTCAAGTCCAAGTCAATTCATGATTATTTTTGGTGATTACAAGTATTATGCATTCATGTCTTTGCTTACAGAAGGTATTATTGGAGTCATCTATCTTGGAACGTTCTTTTGGTTTATTACCTCGCATAAGTCTTTGAGTAGAGGCTCCTCCTTGTAAGCTTCAGTGAAGATACGTCATTTTTTGGTCTATACTTTAAATCATTAATAGAACTTTAGGAACTGTATAGCCAATTTATGGTAAAATTTTCCATCATCTACAGTAAGCTAATCCTAAATTTAGAATCTTATTTTAACTATGTGTTATGATGACTTTAATATACAAAATGCTATGTTTTAGTCTTAACGACCTCCTCTCTTTCCTCTCCTGGTCATTTCTGGCAACTTGAATGGCACCTTCAATGAGGCAATCTTGTAGGTACTGGCTGCGGCCTTAGGAATTCCAAATGCTTCTGCCTGTCCGACTGTAGCCGATTTAATAATTGCACCCAAAGCCTTGAATAATCCAACCAACCTTGTTGGTTTCATATTTAATTCGTTTGCTAATGGTGGCAATTCAACCATGAAGTTATCAATGTGTAAAATAATAGCCAATAAATAACACAACAACATGTCTTCGTGATGTGGGTCAATTACAAATGATCTGTCCTTAGACTTACCAAATTGAGAAGAACGGGCAATAGCGAATCTCTCCAAGATACCGTCCACTAAGACTTCTGAAGGCTTGTTTTGCAATCTGGTCATTAATGTCTGTTTGTCCTTAACTCTTCTATTGTCGTAGACTCCAAATAATAAGGAGGCATACATTAACAATTGCAACTTCTCTGCATTCTTTTGAGAAACCAATAATGGAAGACGCTTATTGATGTAGCTAGATTTGCTGTATGGCAACAACTCGATTCTTTCCTTCTCATCAATGTCAGCCAAC
Source organism: Scheffersomyces xylosifermentans (assembly GCF_036884685.1). NCBI lineage: Eukaryota > Fungi > Ascomycota > Pichiomycetes > Serinales > Debaryomycetaceae > Scheffersomyces > Scheffersomyces xylosifermentans. The sequence goes on from NW_027042945.1 coordinate 1,595,106, forward strand.
AATGGACTGATACGTAAGAAATCCCATTCCTTCTTCGGTATTATATTGATTAATGGATAGATGTCTTCTACATTAGTAGCATCCACATTGGCCACTGGTGTAGGTCTATCGTTGGTGACCGATTCAGCCATCTTCTCTCTGGTTGGTAAGTCTTGGGTTGACAGTTTGACGTTGTCAACAATATCCAATTCGATATCTTGCAACTTTTCGGCATCAATTCTGTTCTTTTCCAAGTTCGTGATAGCAGCTTTGGCTTTCTTGGTACCAAATGCTTCACCCAAGGCATTACGCTGGGTAGCGAAACGTACACCAGCTTGTCTGATGGCTGGGCCCTTGTAGGTACGCTTACTTTTCGCAGTAACCTTGGCATTTACAAATGGTGCCTTATATAAATCGACAGACTTATTGACAGGATCGTATAAAGCTACTAGGTAGTCATTTTGTTCCTCGGCTTCAGTTTCTCCGTTGTAGTCCAAGGTGTCATTTTCAGCGTGGAATACGTATTTCTCTGCCTTCTTGTGCTTAAACAAATCAAACTCAGTCTCAGAAGGAACAGATAATCCATTGAAGAAGGATCCTACAACGGCCACTGGCTCCTCCGTGTAAGAGGAGATTCTAATCTCCGTAGTCTTGGACTCTCTAGGTCTCTTTACACCTGACATTACTTTACAGCTTCACAGCACTACGTTCCAATTAATTCTAACGGACTTCAACTTCTCTTCTTTCATCTCATCTTAAATTTATTCGATGCAAAATCGATTTGAAAAAAAATTGTCGCACGTGAAAAATCACGTGGAAATTTAAAGTATTGAGATGCTGCAACTCTGTAGTGTTGATATATTATATATTGTATTATATATGTGTAGTTGTTATGTAGAACAACTCTATTTTAAAGTTGTTGCTTGGTTACTGCAAGATTGTAGTGAGTGTTGTTTTAGTAAGTGTAGTTTTAGTGAGTGTTATTTTAGTGAGTGTTGCTTTAGTGGTTTAGTGTTTTAGTGGTTTTGCGGTTTGGTATAGTTTTGTATTCTCGAAGGCTCTGTTTATGAGATGACATACGTTGAAGATAGTAATGTGGAAAAGTCATATTACGATATTCTTAAGGTGGAATCCACTGCTACAGAAGCAGACATAAAAACGGCATACAGACAGCTTCTCTTGTCTACTCATCCGGACAAGACTGGGAAGAGTACTTCAACAGAGGTTCAAATAACACTTATAAAGGAAGCTTACAAAACGTTAGTGGATGCACAGTTGCGAAAGAATTACGACAATTCGTTGGCAGAGTCCACAAAGCGTCATGGGTTCAATCTCAATGGAGACGGCCTTGATACATACGGTTTACATGACTTTGAAGAAGAGGAGTCTGGAGATGAAATGAAATGGTCCAAGATGTGTCCTAGATGCCAGATCCCTCTGGGAATGGTACTAACGGAAGAAAACCTCCTGCAAAACGGAACCGACGATGGAAACGGTGGCTTCGATATTATCGTGCAGTGTTCCAGTTGTAGTTTGTGGATCAAAGTCAAGTACTACGAAGACGTTGATGAAGAAGAACAAGAGTAATGCGAAAAGGATGGTATAGCATCTGTATATAGTGTAGATAGTTACAATAGGATTATAGTTACAATTAAAGGGTCTATTATAGATTTCCACTACATGAAACCAAGGAAACAAGCTATATAAAGAGGGCAGCCAACGGTAAGATATGAAAGAACCAAAAGAGCTTCAATATAGCTTCTTTACTTATTATCATTGGGTTTGAAGAAGAGTCCCAATCCTTGGTTCCGTTTGTAGTGAGGTTGCCAGTGCAATTAATGAAGTGGGTAGAATTGTCATAGACTGGCGTAAACTCAGGACTTATTGGCAATGGGTTCAGCTGTTCCAGTCGTTGATCCCCAGTACCTGACAATAGGTTCCCAAGATTCGGAATTGAAAATCCATCCGTCTTTTTCGTAGGTTGCATGTTGAATGCCCCGACTAGACTATCACTTTCAATAAGATTATGTGCCCCAACTTTTAGTTGAGTTATATTCAAGCTCACTGCTTTCTTGTGGGCATATTTTATTGTATCAAATACGGTGTTCTTCACCAACCTCTGAGCCTTCTCATCCTTGGACATCTTTGATATGGCTTTTCGTGGTCCAACTTCCAATACAAGGTTGTATAAGGAGTACCATTCATTCAATTCTGTCTCATTCATCTTCCTCGTTGCATGGTTAAATCCCTTTGTGACTAATGCATTCACTCCCGAAACTGCATTTTTGAACATCTTCGAACTAAGAGCGGTATCTGTCATATTTCTTAAAGCTTGAATTAATTGCTCTTCCTTATGTGGCGGTAGGAGAAGGGACGAATTACCACTCTTACTGTCAGTGTTGTTTGTATTTGCTTGTGGTGGAGTCTTCACATCTCTTTTCGAATCAGGAATGTTACTTTTATCTTTATGCAAAGGCGACTTTGTTTTATTTCCGTTGGTGCTGTTGGACAAAGCGTAATATTCATACCTAGAATAACCATCGTCAGTGTCCGAATCAGAATCCACATCAGTATCAAAGGCGCCATACCAGAAGTTATCGCTATCATAATCATCATCGGATACAATGGCACAGTCCACATCTGAATCATCACTGCTTTTGTAGTACTCGTAACCGCCGTAATCCTCTTCATAGGGGTCATCGTAGTTATTATTATCGCCTTCATAGTCATCTTCACAAGACTCTCCACGGAAGTAGTTCAAGATACTCTTAAATGAGAATTGGCTCAATGCCTGTTTGGCCAGTTTCGAATCTCCGGCATCAATAATAAGAATTGGCTTGGTGGAGTTTTTACGTGATCTGAGATGTACGGCCAGCTTTGTTTTGGATCTGGGATGATGGCTTGCCACTAGAAGGTTAGCTAATAGAAGCCAAATGATGATAAGCATATTGACTTCACCACCTTTCTATAGCAAAGAAGACACAATTGCTAGAATCTAACTGTAAAGAAACATGATTATATTCTTTTGTATATCCTTAGCCGCCCATATAGAACGCGGGTTGGACCCCCCAAGTAACGATTCAAGTCTATCATGGAAGTAACGTTATTAAAATGAGAGACCGTTTCATGTATTGTGTTTGGTACCATGGGTTTGATCCCATGAGTTTGATTCCATGAGTTTCATTGCATGGGTTTGATTCCATGAAATTGTATGACATTACCTGCGTTTAACCTTCTCTTCCAACTCCTTGGACCAAGCATTAAGTTCCTTGGTGATGACCTCTATTTTTGATACCTTGGACTCGATGTCTTCAAGGATTTTGTCGTAAGACAAGAATTCCGTATCTATAACGTGTTAGTAAGAAGAAGCAATAATGGCGTCAGATGCAATGCAAATCTGAAACGGGAAGAGTAGTCATTTGTTGGATAGTACATAGTACATACGCAATTGTTCTATTTGTTTAGCATTCTTCTCCAACAGATTGAGGTTCTGTTCGAGTTTGATATAATTCAATGACTGGTTGGTATTGAGGTTTTCCAAGAGATTGAGATCGATGGTGGAAACCTCAGTATCGGACTCAATCAACTTGGAGAGCGAGTTTAACCCATGGTTAGCTAGTTTTGGGGTGTCTCTCAGCACAGACATTGTAAAATGTATTATACGGTGAGAATGAACAAGAACGAACGAGACGAAAATCGCACTTCTGAACCAGTACCAGTAATAAAGCAATAAATCTTACACTAACGACAATGTATACAGCTCATGGAAAAACAAGAAAGAGTATCCAGACATACCGAACTACTAAAAAAAAATACTGTACACATGAGACAAGAGACAAGACAAAGGTACCAAAAATTCCGATGGCAAGTAAGGTACAGTGTAGATAATGAACGTTATGAGGCTGAGAGCACTATGTAATGGCCCAATAAGGCTATCAAAGAAAAGAACTTGAAATCTTAAGATTGGAAACGTTTTGCCAACTACTACATTCGATGAGTTGTAATTGAGGAATATATAAACCCCATCATGCTCATGTATACGTTATAGATTGAGCATGTTCTTTTGGTGAATTCATTTCTATATTGAGACAGATTTCTCTGAATCCAGTTTATGCTTTACTACAATATTCGAATGGTATCAACCGCAATTGAGAGACACGAACTACAGAAGCAACCGCTGTACTCGTATCCTTATCCCACACAGCGAATCCATCTTTAAACAGCGATAATTGAGTTGATCTGAGAGCAGTAGGCATGTCTCGAATGTATTTCAGGAGATAACAGAGATTATACCAGATGGTATTGAAATTAAAGAGGAGCTATTTATGTCAGTTTTGAAGGATCACAATCGAAGTACGAAGATACTATTGGACACTCCGTTGTTAAGAATTCATAACAAATCGGAAGATAAGTCTACAAGTCAAGAAGAATTCAAACTGAAAATGAAAAGAAAAAGAAAAGACAGCCACTGTTTGGCAAGGAGTCAGGCTTCTATTCTGTTAGAGCTAACCTTCATGGCAGCATGTTGACTATTGTACCAACAAATTAATCCGAGCTCAAATTGATCCAATGAGCAGAGAAAAGTTTATAAAGACGAATCTTACATGGAGACTACTAGAACAACAGCACTCTTTCTATGAGGATACTTGCAATGAATTAGAGGCTAATATCCAACATTATTTCAATGTTAGAATAGGAGATAGAATTGAAAGACTCTATCAACAACTCAGTGACAAGAGCCTCTTTTTCCGGCTGTCAACAGTAAGAAAGCCCCATTGATGAAGACCAATAAACTCTTCAAGCCAGATGTCATTCATTTTAAAGCAATTGAAGATGATGATTTTTCAAAGGAATGGCCTGCAATCTTGTACGCGATAGGGGACTACAACCAACTTATGGTATGAAAAATGGATTCAACATGATGCAAGCAGCAATTAAAAAGTTCATTGCAGAGGAAAAGAAATCGACTCACAAAAAGACTATATTTGAAGATGACCAGTGTGATGAAGGTGTCATATTTACATCAGTGCTCCGAAAATACGTTTATGAGGCAGTTCTTGGTGGTCAGATAGAATTCTCTGGCTTTTTCAGAATTGACATTGGCGAAACAGGCCAAATGACCATCGAGTACTTTATTATTGAAGACCCACAGACAGTTGCAGGCGGTATTACCTTAATGTCTGCGATTGCAGGCTTTTTCTTTGATGATCAGGGAGCAGAAGCTGCAAAGGAAAAGGTAAAAATTTGGTATGATGAAGCATCCAAGATAATGAACCCAGAAGATCCACTCGCAAATGTGGTTGCAGGATTTTCCCAAGGACCCCACACCCAGCGGATCCAAAAGAGCTCGTAAGTCTGGAGGTGACGCTTCTCAAACGAAGAAGTTGGAAAAGATTACTGAAAGCTACGAACCAAATGAGTTAGAAATTATTAGAGGAAACACGTATTGCAGAGTTGTTCACAATACGCAAAAGCGCTATCCATCTTTAAAACTACCTTCTACAGTGTTCACTAAGTTATATCACTATGACAGAAACTTGTTGGAAGATTACAGCCTGATTGATTTAGTAGATGGAATTCCCAATGAAGAGACATATTATAACATGTTCTTGCATGAACTTGAAATAAATGAGAGAATTTCCCAATCACAATTTGCCTATCATTTTCCAAAGCTTCTTGTTTCCGGTTATTGGAATGGCCATCGTGACCGGCCTATGCATATCTTCCAATATCTCGGAGAAGAAATGCCAAAGAGAAAATGGGATAGGTACAAGGTTCACAGGATCGTAGAAGAAAGACTACAAGAGTTACATCTGTTAGGAAATTCACATAATGACATCAGAATCCCTAACATTCACGTCTCTACTGCCGGCAAAGTCTCGTTAATTGATTTCGGATTATCAGATAATACCAATAATCAAAAGAATATTGAAAGGGATATGATGACTCTCGACCACATTTTAGGTAGCCAAGATTGTCCAGAATGGGAAGACACGTCTTCTGACAATAGTACTGAAGAAGGCGAGAGTCAGTCATCTAGTGACAATGAATAGGATCACAAATGTACATACCAATGACTGAACAGCCTCTCAACTATTCCTACACCAAATAAACACAGCTAAGATTATAAAATGACATACCTGAGAAACTAGTGACTACAATTAGTGAATATTATCACAGATCTTTGCGGCATAAATAATCGTTTATACAAGTAGTAATTTGTCTATGTACATCTACCTAACGTCCCCTATACAATTTATACAATGGATCAGTCTTTCCAGCTTGGATGTTGGCCCATTTCTTGGTAGGCTCAGCATTCAACTTGTCTACGTAGTTGACAGGTTCTGGTTTGTCGATCAAGTGAGTCATACTCACTCTGATCTTAGATTCTTCAGTGATTATCTCAAAGAGTCCTGGCAACTTGTCAGCGGCCTTTCTCAAAGCATCTCTAGCGACCTTGTCATGAATATCTCCTCTGATCTCAAATAGCACCTTTCCGGTTGGAACACGGCAAGCCCAATGGTCAAAAGGACCCTTACCCTTACCCATTCTGGTCTGGTTACCCTTGACACAGACGGCGGTGTTACATGTGAATCTGGTGATCAAATCTGAACGACTTGGTCTGAGTTCTCTTTTCAATACCTTATCAGCGGCCAAGAGTTGGTTGGCGTCCATACGAATACCCTTGGATTTCAATCTTAATCCGATTTTACCGAACTCCAACGAGTTTCCCTTTATAGATCCACCGGTTCTGACGCTCACTTTACCCTTCATGGTCTTTCTGACTGCCTTGTAACGAGGAGCATACTCATGTTTGAATCTCTTGGTAATTGTATTAACCATCATGCTACTGGTTGGACCCCTGAAAACAGTGCTGGCCTGACGAAACGGCGTCGATACTCCAAAGAGCATTGATCTAGCTGCACCGAACATCTTAATATCCTACGACAGCCACCGGTAACTACTATTGCAAACGATATCAACTTCTTCAAACAACGATTTTTCACTTTCAAGAAAACTAAAATTGGAAAAGTGAAAAATCGAAAAATCGCCAGGTTTGAGATCCATGCCGCAACCAAATATTTTGTTTCAAGAGATTGGATCCATGCTGCAATATAAATGGCGACTTATGTATGATAGACTCCCTCATACTCTCTCTAGATAGAATACAGTATACTATATGAATAATTATGATAGAATTATATATATATGTAATTGGTATGATGATAGATACTCTAAGGACGGAAATTCTATAGAAATCTGCTATATTTATTGGTATTGCTATATTTATTGGTATTGCTATATTTATTGGTATTGCTATATTTATTGGTATTGCTATATTTATTGGTATTGCTATATTTATTGGTATTGCTATATTTATGGTATTGCTAAGTGCCATTGACGAATATTCTGTATGATTTAATACAGAAATACTTATGGTAGTATTATATATATGTATATATATATATGTTATATATTTATATGTTAATGTAATTGGTGCCATTGATGAAAATCCTCTGTCGTTGTAGGAAAACTTTTTTTTTGTAATTACTGCCATTCCTTAACTTCTATAGTTGGAGGAAATACAGCTTTGCTTGCTCAAATACAGAGGTTTTTTTATATTACTTTTTTGTAATTGGTGTCATCGATTGGCTTATATGTATTTACAAGTAGAATTTGCTTATTTTAAATATCTGGGAATTGAATTTGGTTCAACGGATCTCAACATCGAAGTATTTCTTCAAGTCAGCCTCAACCTTATTATGAACTTCGTTGATTTCCTCATTGGTAAGGTTTCTGTCCATGGACTGGTAGTTAATACGGTAACATTGAGACTTTCTTCCGGTTTTTGGGTGTACAAATTCATCAATATTGGCAACGCTTTCAGCAACGTCTCCGGCGTGAGTACGTACAATCTCCATGACGTCGTTTTCATGGAGCAAGGAGTCAGTGGGCAACCAGAAAGACACGTCTCTCTTAATTCCAGGGAATTTGGAGTATGGAACAAAGGTAGCGATCTTTCCTTGTTGGAACTGGTTGCTGAATCTTTCATCTAAAGACCAGAACAATCTGATATCAGGAATACCAAACAATAACATGGCAATTCTGTCGATTCCGATTCCGAAAGCCCAGCCCAACTTGTCTTCACCGAGGCCAGCATTTAGGAGCACTTGTTGCTGTACAATACCACATCCACAACATTCTAACCACTCACCTTTCCACCATACTTCGATTTCCCAAGAAGGAGACGTCCATGGGAAGTATGCTTCAACCCATCTAATCTTTAATGGCTCATTCAAGTATGGCTCAGTTGAGCCTGCCAATCTTGCCGATTCTCTAGCGGTTTCAAAGACTTGATTGACCAAGAATTCGACCAGCTTCTTGAGGTGGACTTGAATCAATTGAACTTGTTTTTCAGTCATATAGTCTTGTTTAGGATTTTCTGCGTTAATAGGCTGTTCTCTGAATGGGTCTTCTACAATGATATTAGTTTTAGGAATAGACTCGATGTCCTTGAGGATTTGTTCCTCTAAGTTTGGAGTGTTCTTAGACCATGTTCTAGCACCTTCTAACTGGTGGAATGCTGGGTAATGGGTTCTATCGATCTCATCTTTTCTGTAAACATCAGCCGTTATAAGATAACCAGGGGTTTCACAAGTTTGGAAACATTCAAGTTCGTGAGCAGAAGTGTGAGTTCTCAAAAGATTGTCCTTGTTCAAGTAGTATGTATCAGACTTGGATCTACCAGGATGGTCATCTGGGAACCCCAAAACATCGAAGTTCTGGAATGTAGTAACCGCTGGCTTGAAGTTATTGTAGAAAGTGTATCCCATGTCTTTCATATTTCTCTCTATCAAATCACGCAAAATACCAATAGGATGATTTGGATTCTGGTGGAGTTGTCTCTTGGTGAGTTCCAAGATGAAGTCCGGAATGTTCGTCCATTCGTCGGTCTTATATGACTTTCCATCTAACACGATCTCATCCGGATACTTTCTAGCCTGAATGGTACTGTATTTGAACCGAGAAAAGACAGACAAAGACCACGACAGTCTCAAAAATGCATTCACTGCTATCCGATTTCTCACCGGATTGAGCATTTCTAACATGTTTATATTTGTAACGACTGTAAAACAAATATACCATGATCTTATGATTCTGTTGAAGAAAGTGAAAAATTGGCTATACCTGGTGCCTGCATACAGACTGGATTGCAAAAAGAGGGTTTGTGTAATAACTGTTAAGTATGGGGAATAATTGTGAATGAACAATTGATGGGTTGGATGGGGTAAATGAAGGGGTATGGCAATAGTAGTGGCTAAGTGGTTATTTGGCGAGGTAAGACAAAGATAACATGTTTGTTCTAAATATATATATATATATCTAATTCTTTGTAAGTTAAAGCACCCTGTCATGTACTATTCCGTGTCTATTGTCTACTGTCTATTCATAAGTGTTCTATATATCCTATTCCATAAGTTACATTTTATGTACATAAGTGTATTTTTAGAGCTAGACCTCCTACCACACATCCTCCCTGTAGCGTCCATTATCCTCCATATCAAATACATATTTTTGAGCCTTTTCTTCTTCGAGGTCTCCGAATTTGCGTAATATTTCAATGAAGGTAAGTTTAACTTGCTTGGGCATCTTCCCGCTTGAACCACAGACAAATACCAAGGCATTCTTGTTCAAAATCAAATCACCTATTAGTTTATACTCGTGGAAGAGATTGTCCTGGACGTACTTGATCTTGGAGTCAGCATCCCTAGAAAAGCAGGGAAAATTGTGAAGTTTTCCTCTGCTAGTTAGACCATCCCACAACTCAGAAAATAGATAGTCTTTTTCCTTGTATCTGCAGCCATAAAAGAGATACAATTCTTGTTTAATATCTGATTCAGAGACATACTCGATTAAGGATTTCATAGGAGCAATTCCTGTTCCAGGTGCCACCATAATTATTGGAGGGTTGGGTACTTGTGGAAGAGAAAATTTCATGTTCATTTTTTGAGTCGAAAATAAGAGTTTATCGCCTTCATGCAACAGTTTCAACCATTTTGAACAAAGACCCCTTCTTATACGTCTGATTATAGTTTTATACTCAACTATTGCTACCACAAGCTCTACCAGTGTCGGGCTGGGTCTCGAGGCAATCAGAAAGAATCTTGGCTTGATCACAGGGAACAAGTCAAAAATATAGTTTATCGGTATTCTTAAATTTTCCTGGAACTCTAGAAGTGTCTCTAAAATCAGCCTTCTGGGTCTATTAGCATAGTTGTAAAGCTCTTCACTTTCTTCAAAATTGCTGAACTCTCTTAACTTCTCTTGCTCTCTTTGTCCATCTTCAGTCGAAGAGTCACCAAAGTGCCATAATTTACAGAAGAACGATCTTCTAGGAATAGCCATAATATCGAAATGATGTGTCAAGAGTGATCGCAAGGTAATGTACTTCTTGTCTATTAATCCTCCATCTATCCTTGGTAATTCGCCTTCTATGACTAATGGCTTGTCTGCAAAAGGTTTCCAATGTGGTTGCAGTTGAATGAGTAATTCCACACTTTGATTGTCGTTTGATGGGTATAATGAAACTGTATCGCCTGGAATATATCTCAAATCCTCTGATTCTATAATAACGTGCCGCACATCCTGAAAATGATCTTCACTAGTAACTCTGAGATTTTGCTTAAGTACTCCAAATTTTAGGCTGGTGTCTCCAGAGACTTTCCTGCTTTGAGATATAATGTCCGACTCTTTCACCGTATCTACATCAGGACTCTCTTCCAATGCTATGACTTCATTTTTTGGTGGAGGTAAAAACTCCTCATCGAGTGCTACAAGATCGGGAAAGAACTTCTGCAATGAAGAAATCAATTGCAGTTCCCATTCAGTGTAGAAGCCGTCGATTCCTTGAGGTGACATTTCGTCGGCCTCGCATCCAGGTGAAAGTTCCTCGCAGCCAAGTTGAACGAGTCTCGTTTGGAGCTTTCTGATAGCATAGTTGAACATGGTGTATGACGAATCTCCAAGGCCAAAGGTCGAGAGGTATATATGGTTTAATAGATCTGAAGGAAGCTTCTTTTTGAGAAGAAATTTCATGAATTTCTTCGAGTTCCTCGGGAGCTCTCCTTGGCCCGTTGTGGAGCATATTATTATGAGGAAATCGGTTTCTGTCACCAACTGTTTGAGAGGATAGTCATCTAATGCAGCAAGCGTTGGCTTCAATTGGAGATATTCTAGCTTAAAAGCAATTAAGCGGGCATAGTCTTCGGCGTTTCCATTCTCTGTTCCGTACAAAATCGTAACACATCGTGGGTTAGATGAGTAGTTCTTCATATCTACTCTTCAATACCCCGAATTCTTCTTAAACACTGATCTTCTCCAAAGACTTCCTTATACCATCAACTGACTTTCTTTATCTAAACCATCTGCCACTGAAAAGTTGTCTTGCGGGTAACCCACCCTGGAAGCTAACCTGTAAAACGGCTTTTTCCTGTCTATGCAAACATGGTAGCGCACCCTCACAACCTGCAAATACTCTGCTTCACCAAAAAAACCGCCAAATTTCGAGAAACAAACAAAAGACGTGATAAACAGAGTTGTGACAGTAGGGGTGTGATATAGTACTGTTTAAGTGTAGCGGTTAACTTCTAGAGTGTGGAATCAGTATATAGACACTGTCAAGAACGTCCAAGGAAATTTTCGTGGGTTGAATCGAAGTATTATTGCGTTTTACATCGGTACATTGTGAAGTTTTGTACGAGTTGTTGTGTACTATATTTATTTACTAGTAAAGAGCGTTAGATAGTACCTAAGCAGCAGTGATGGTATCGAAGAGAAAAAGCGTTGGCACATCGCCAACATCCCATAAAAAAGTGAAGGTAGTGACAGACATCTCTCATACACCAGAAGAGTTCAAAAAATTCTATACTTCCACCATTCAATTGGTGTTGGATCTCAAGGATGAAACCACCGACGATCAATTGGCTTTTCCCTTCATTAAGGTGCCATCCAAAAAGCTCTATCCGGACTATTACGATATAATAGCAGAACCAATTGCCTTGACAGATATACAGAAAAAGGCCCTCAAGGGGAAGTACTCGGATTCGTCAGCAGACGGGTTTTTAGCGGACTTCAAGCTCTTGCTCGACAACGCCGCAAAGTATAATGATCCAGAATCTTGGATCGTCAGCGGAGCAACTCAGATCTACGACTTTGTCAAGGAGCAAATCGAGGAATTCGAAACGAGTCCACCTGCTGCTCCCGAGCATCCAAAACTCAAGCTCAAACTTAAAGAACCCACTGAGGTGAAGAAAGAATCTGCAGCACCTAGAACTCCGAGATCGCATCACAAAGCAGCAGCTCCAGCTGATGATGATAGTATTACTTTCGGTAAACTTCCAGAAATCTGTACAAAGTTGCTTAACGATGTTATTGAACATGATTTCCCTGATGAAGGTATCATAAGTAGTCCATACATGGAAGACGTAGATTTGGAGGAATATCCGGACTATATCACCTATGTGGAAAAGCCTATGTCATTTAACACAGTACTTTCGTTATTGAATGGAAAGAAGTTGTTTGGACCTAGACTCTCTGTTGCAGACAATTTGCAAAAGTTCTACGACACCACAACGCTCATATTTACAAACGCAATGACTTATAACGACCCTTCTTCCGAAATCTATCAGGATGCTGAAAAATTGAAAGTAGTCTTCGACGAGAAGTATGACGCTCTTAAGGCAAAGGTCGAAGGACATTCACATGGATCGAAATCAAAGGCCAGAACTAATAAACCTAAGCTCAAGTTAAGTCTTCATGCTCCAGCTTCTCCTGAACCAACCACCGAAGAAGTTAAAACACCAAAGAAAAGAGGTAGAAAAAAGAAGATTATAGAACCTGAAGTCAAAGCTGAAGAAGAAGACGAGGAGGAAGATGATGTAAACGATTCAGAACTTTTACCCAAAGAAGAAGAGCCAGAACCTGAACCAGAGACCAAACCAAAGGTTGTAATAGAAACAGACAAATTTACCCCTAATACCTTGGGAAAAACGTTACCTACTATACCAAAGGGCGACTCAATTATTCAAGAATCGTCTATACTGTCATCCATTGCGGCAGTCGGCAATATCACCCAACACATACAGCAAAAGGCACAACCAAATGTGCCATTGCAGAGACACCAAGACTTAAAGAAAGCGTTATTTCCAACACATCAAATTGGTTCTGTAACATCAATTTTTGATTATAGAGTGCCATCAAACGGATATGCAGTTCAGTCTTACACAGTGACATTGCCTCCAGATGTCCTGCCATTCGTAACGTTTAAGGCTTCTTTGCATAATATTCTTTACGATATCAAAAGTGACGACTTGATCGATGGGCGTGGATATCTCAACCTGACGTCGGACGAAGATTTCCAATGTAAATTGTACCTCAATGATGAAGAAGTCTCAAATGGTGGTGACTGTTTTGAAGAAAAGAAAGAACAGTTGGATCTACTCGCTGTTCAATATGATTTAAAGTTAAATTATGGCCTTAATTACTTGAGCTTTGAATGCAAGGTTGCGCCACCATTAAGCAAGAAAATGAAAAGCACGGTAGTTGAGGATGATGAGGAAGAAGTTTCTAGTAGGCATACTAGACATCAACTTCAGCAGTTGAAGATGTCCTGGGACGTGGAGACAATTAGCTTTTATGTTATTTGTAACTCTACTTGATCTGAATAGTTTCAAAGTAATATCGTTTGTGTAGCATTAATGTATAAATATACTTTCCTATTTTCCTATGCAGAAGCTCGAAAAGACCACTCCAAGTATTTCTTCTATGCCAATAGCATCTCCAGTTATCTTTCCAATTCCCTCAACAGACTGTTTCAAACTTTCTGTTGCCAAAACAACGTCATCTTGATGCTTCCAGTTGCAAAACTCTTCGAAGCCATGAAGAACATCGTTCACCAAAATATCCTGAGCTCTTGAAGATATGATTATCGGGTCAGTTGTTTCGGAAAGGGTGATGGTTTTGAAGGTGTTATTAAGGGTTTCATTAAGTTCATCAATACCTACTCCTGTTAAACAAGATACGACATGAAAATTAGATAAGTCTAATTTTAATTCGCTTGCATAATGCTTCAATAAGCTATGCTTCAAATTTGGATCCTTGACTAAATCCTCCTTATTCAAGACAACTATAATTGGACGGTTCAAGTCACTGAGGGACTTTAAGTGATCTAACAATTTTGAGCTGTTCTTACTATTATCTTCCTCTAATGGCAAGACAGCTAGTATAAGGTCACAAGAGTAAGACTTTGCAATAGCTCTTCTCATACCCTCAACTTCTATCTTATCGGCTGTTTCACGATCTCTGATTCCAGCAGTATCACCAATTACAACTTTATATCCATTGATATCAAGGGGTACATCTATTATATCTCTTGTCGTTCCCGCAATATCGCTCACAATGGCAGCATCTTCGTTTGCTAAGAAGTTGAGTAAGGACGACTTGCCTGCATTAGGTGGCCCTAGAAGAATCATCTTGATTCCCCTTAATAAAATTTCCGAAGACCTCACTTTATTCAAGTAGGCTTCTATCTCTGCTTGTATTGTCTTAATGTTCTCCTCAACTGTCTGGAAGAGCTGAGCAGCTTCCTCGAGATCTTGGTCTTCCCCGAAATCAATCAACGTTGTCATTAAAGCAATGTTATTCAATATTTCTTCTCTCCATTTGACAAATATTTGTTTTGTATGACCTGTAAGAGAAGACAATGATGCTATTCTCTGTGTTTCAGTTTCAGCATCGATTAATTCTCGTATTCCTTCTATTTCCGTGAGGTCAAAGCGACCGTTGATGAATGCTCTTTGGGAGAACTCTCCATTTTCAGCGTATCTAATGTTAACGCCGCAATTAGGATCATGTAAATCTCGTATTGAATTGAGAACAGATTTAATTATTGCTGTTCCTCCGTGGAGGTGCAATTCCAACAAGTCTTCTCCCGTGTAAGTGTTGGGTGCCTTAAAGAAAACTGTCAACGCTTCGTCTAGCAAAATACCGGAGCTTGGCGAGTAAAGCTTCCTGACACTAGCAAGTCTATGTTTCGGTTTTGTCTTTGTTCTTGTCAATTTGTTGTATACGAATATCGACTGCGGTCCCGATACCCTTACAACTCCAAGAGCTGCTCGTCCCATCTTAGTAGAGAGAGCATAAATTGTAGGCCGATGGTCATGAAAATTAGTAGATAGCGGCCGTATAAATCGAGGAATTGGTAAAAAAACTCCATTTAAACTCCTTCCACAAATTCCTGCCCATGAAATCTTCGTTTTAAGCATACTAGAAACCTATTTACAGCTATCTTAGTCCCCAATTACCATGCTTGCCATAAAAGAGCAATGACTTTTCGCATCTTCCGATGCTCATCTTTGAAAAATATCGCCAAATTTATGACATCACCGAAACTTTAATTTCTTTAATCCGAAAACCTGGAGAAAGAATATTTAATAAAATTTTGTTTGAATTGAGTCTGAATTGAGTTGTCTAATTGATATTTGTATTATTATCTGGTGAGTTATTTGTTCCAGGTGGGTTGTATATAAATAAAGAATAAATAAAGAATAAAGTAAAGTAAAATGTTCAGGAAAATTATACCTGTACTTCGTTTCCTGACAGTTAATGCTCGAAGCTTCAGTGCTTCTGCTGTATTTGCTCACGAAAACCCACTAGGACTACCCAAAATTAAACGGGATGGAACGGCACCAGAGATGCCAAGAATGTCCAAGGGTTTACCCATAAAACAGAAGATCCCCGGGGTGAAGAAAGTGCTATTAGTTGCTTCCGGTAAAGGAGGTGTTGGGAAGTCCACGGTATCTGCTAATTTGGCATTGGCTATACAATCTACGGGCAAACGAGTAGGATTACTTGATGCAGATTTATTTGGACCTTCGGTGCCAAAATTATTGAACTTGACTGGTGAGCCACGTATATCTCCAGAAGGGAAGTTGCTTCCGCTTAGCAATTACGGTCTAGAGACTATGTCGATGGGATACCTCATTGCACCCGAAAATGCCGTAGTGTGGAGAGGGCTTATGGTGATGAAAGCATTACAGCAGTTATTGTTTGAAGTTCAATGGTCAAACCTCGATTACTTGGTAATAGATATGCCTCCTGGTACCGGAGACACTCAATTGACCATCAGTCAGCAAGTCAAGGTAGACGGTGCCGTGATTGTAAGCACACCTCAAGATATAGCGCTAATTGATGCAGTCAAGGGTATAACGATGTTCAATAAAGTCAATATTCCAATCCTCGGCTTGGTACAGAACATGAGCTACTACGTGTGCCCCAAATGTAATCATGAATCCCATATCTTTGGAACTGAGGGTGCTCGAAAGGAAGCAGAGAAGCAAAGTTTAGATGTGTTGGGATCTATTCCCTTGAATGAAGAAATATGCACTCAGTCAGATAAAGGGAAGCCAATAGTAGTTTCAGAACCCAGCTCTGTGGTGTCCCGTCCATATTTTGACATAGCAAAAAGAGTACTCGCCAAGCTTGAATAACCAACTATACATATAAGAGATCTTTCCAAGCATACAAATTGAGGTGGGCGCTTATGAAATTGCGATCGTTTTTGCGGCAAATTAATAGGAAAACATTACCATTGTATTAGGAAATAACTAATCAATACAAAGAGGCCAGTTTAAATAACAACAGTAGGATTCCAGGATGAAGTTCCTCATTTATTCGTTTATGATGGTAACGTTTTCGGTGTCGTTGGTGGATTCTTCTTCTACCAATATTCCTTCATTCAGCCTATCCGATATTATCCCATTTAACAGTACATCCCAGTTCACGATAGAACGATTCAGAGATCATTTAAACACCCTAAAATTGGCTCTACCGCTTCAAGATAATGACAATAAAATCCAAGAGCTCAGAAACTTGTTCAATTTAAGGCGGAGCAAAGTATCAACAACTCTGACTTCAAAGACGACATCTACCAAGAAAGCTCACACAACGACTCAAGTTCCTCCTACTCAAATACCACTTCAAATCGCTGACGGTCAGATTCCTTTCATTCCCATCGTTATCAGCAGCACAGAGTATAAAGAAACAGTTTCTAAGAACACTTTCCTGGAGAATTCACAAAGCGTTAATATCCCGCCGCCAGGTTTTGTCACACCATCAATCGATACGATACATGTGACTAGAACGATAACTGAGTACATAACAATGCATCCAAGTGTAATCCCAACTTTCGATATTCAAGACTACACTGAACATTTAAGTGATTTAAAGTTCACCTCATCTCCTACGAATGTTCCCACCGAAACACCAACTCAAGTGGATGGAAATAGAGAGAAAGAAGAGAGCGCAATACATATCAAAGAATTGAGAAGGATAGAAAGACTTATAGAAGATCTTCGTGAAGATATGCTTCGTCAAAAGAAGGAAGCAAATATTGTCGGAGAAGTGATCAGCCTTCTTTCGAATCATGAAAAGAACCATGAACAACAACGAGTAAACGAAGAAAGTGAGCTAAAATCAAGTTCTATCCTGATTTCTTCTTCACTACCTCCCAGTAGTACAGTTACTGAAGTTTACCAGTCTCCTGCAAGTAGCTTAACGCCCAATGAGACTACACCGCAGGAGTCAATCACCTTTGATTCCTCAGTAGCGGCGACAGCAACTGGCTCAAGCTCTTCAAGCATAGCACTAAGAACCAAGTCACATGGAAAAGGTGCTAAGGATCTTTTGAATCTGAAAACACCCGAGAATAAGATATTGATTGGACCCCAGTTTCGCTTCCACAATAAGGAAGGAGATTCCAAACAGTACGACGTGGGATATTCGAAGCCAAAACAGCATTGGAATGAGGAAGTTCAGCAGCATTTGACGACTTCAAGCACCTCAAGCACTTCTCCTTCAACAGCTGCATCCAAGAATATAGAAACTTCTTTCGCCACAGAAGTGAAGAGTGCTATTTTATCAGATGCCAACTTAGACCAAGAACTACTCTCATACCTCAAGACTGTGTATCCTGAGGTTGCCAATCTTATCTTTCTGCGATCTACGAAGGTAGAACCATTCAACCAGCCCTATACTTCTATGGAGCAAAGTTTGTACTTGAGCGCATCGGCCAGTGTCTCTTCGTCAAGTCAGGAAACGACGAACCCAGATAAACAGTCCCAGATAAACAGTACAGAGTTTCGACAAAAGCATCACTCTCCTGATGACATTATGCACGTTCCCAAAGAACTTCAAGATGAAGCAGTAATTTCAAATGCATTCAAGACGTTCCAAAGTAAAGAGGAGTTAAGTTCATCCTATATTAAAGAGCAGAAGCAATCGCAACAAGGAGACCAGTCAATTCCTATGGGGAATGACAGGGCCAAAACGAAAACATTTGTGGCCGGTAGTACTCACCGTGATAAGGGAAGACACCGTTCACGTCATTCTAGAAACCGATCAGATATTGACTTCGATGTATTTGGAGTTAGAAAGGAGAGCACGGCCACGAAGCCAGAGTGTATACTTTCTTCGTTGGCTGCAGCAGCTGTTGCCATGGTGGTATTTAGTTTCATGTGGATGTAGCTTTTGCCTGATGTTTATTCCAAGGTATAACTTGGTGATGGCGTAGCGTAATTTCTATCTGCTATTATTTGTTATTTATTTAGAATGATCGTCTTATAAACGTATTGTGAAGAAAGCATACTATGACTATATAACTTATAATACAACCGAAGTTCTAAAAGCGAATTTAAGTACTAAATGTGTTTCTCGTTGATATTCAGAATATTTGGTTAATACTTCCCCCATTTCCACAAAGTCTCTTTGGGGTTAACTAGTTCATTATGCAATTCACTGGAGTATGCACCCCTGTCTAATCCCTGTGTGCCGATTGTTTGCAAATACAAATTTATGTCTTGAAAGTCAAATCCACGAGCAAGCCTCTCCTTCAAATCAGCTGCTGCTTCTTCTTTGGTCATTCGTTTCACAACCTGCAATTTGACGTTGTGTGTGGATTCATACCTATCGATGATATCATGGAAACTGACAATATCACTATGGATTTTGAAAGTATCGGGTATCAAGGAAATATCCAAAGTTACCAAGATTAGAACAGAATTGGCGACATCTTCTAATTTTGAAATGCCAAATAGAGAATGAGGATCGCCTCTTTCAGTGATTGTGTTTGATTCAGGATCTATCCCAGCAAATCCCACAGTTTCGTAAAGGAAATCACCAGGTACTGCCCAAAAAGAGGTAAAGACATCAACAGTCTTTATCCCAAGAGACCTAATTCTCTCAGAATGGAGCTTCTTCTGTGGATAATAACCAGGAGCATATGTATCAACTTGGGAGATGTCAAAACCAAACTGCGAAGGAATAAATATCTTTGGCCTAACAATAGAAACAAATTTCTCCATAAGTTTAAACAATTCATCGGTATGAGAGAGTAATTCTAGCACCACGTCTATGCCAGATAGAACTTGAGAAATGGATTGAATTGTGTCGTCTGGAAGCACCTTGGCTATATACTGAATTCTCTTGGTTGTGGAATCTCAGACCTAGTACGCCTTAATGGGAAACTCGACTTTATCATCATAGCGACCAGATTCTATAGCTTCAATGAAATGCTTGCCTAAGTAGCCATTTACGCCAAAGATGGCAATTGAAATTTTAGCCATATCTACTATTGTTGACCACGAAGGCTCACATATGTTTTCTTTCTGAGTAGTATTTATGTTCAAGGGTAATGGTTGCAACTTCATTCTTTTTGCAGCATATCACAATTACGCCTATAGTGTGATGACAAATACGGTACATCATGGTTCGGGTATTATCCTATTCAGATTCGGACATTAACTCCAAGTATCATGCTTACTAAAAAGAAAGACGCTTTCAGGTGGTGAAATATATGAACTTTGTCGGTATTACTATGAGAAGTATAACACCGAACTTAATGATGGAGCCGTACGATGAAGTCAAGAGGTGGTATGAGCTTAAGCATTTTGTACACGTTGGCCACTAGTGCAATTCTGTATTCCAGGGAATACAATTGGTTTAATAATGAACATCATAAAACCACTCTTTTTGATATTATATCCAATTTAACATAAGTAAGTAGCTTGACTTTCTTTCGTTTACATGGTTACATGGTACATGCAAAATGGTCGATTCTATTCAATTCTGTTGAATAACAGCGAATTCTTTTATACTACTGCCTCTATGAGAGCTTGCCTCGTTTCTATAGTGCTTAATCCCCTGTTCCTTTTCAATTAAACTCGTCTAACTTTAAGGCATCGTTCTTTGTCGCCGTCATTGCTACATTCAGCTTAAACTTTTCTCCTGTCCTGAATTTCTATGGCAGCTAATCACTCACACAAATACACAACTTTAACCGCCAATCACACAACATGCTGCTCTCCCCCCTAAACAATGACAGGTAACAATGCGTAATTGCGACCTCTCTCCGCACTATTTCAGTCACCATGCACCAGTGACACCTCAGTACCACATAAGCGATCCAGGCGCACTTCACTAACACACACACACACACATATAATTTCAAACACCGATCCCGTTACAAATTACATCATGAACATGTCAAATTAAATAATATCGCTAACGGTGACCGCGCATCGCATCTCATCTCATCTTCTTCTATTCCCTTCTCCATATAGCGCTGCCGGCATGGTACAGCCATAGTGTAATTACACGTCATTCTCCACTCTCACTCCAAATGCCACATTATTTTGACCAAGTGACAGCTAACTTCCCTACTTCAGCCACTTTCCTAACTACACTGCCCCCTTGCCAGTCTCCCCTGTCATATGCATTCACTAGATAAAGCCTGTCATTTCTGCACAGAGCTCACCTGTCCATTTGTTTATCATTTACGGGGGTAACGCATTTTTTTCTTTTTTCCTTTGTCTCATCAGAACATTTTGTTTCGGTGAATGATCTTTGATTTCAGTATCGTCTATTTATCCGGTCAGAAGTTGCATTTATGGTAAGTTTGATACTAGTCGTTTTATAGAACTCTTAGAACGAAATTGTATCTTTCCCAATGACCTCCGTTCCTAGCACTCCGAAAACACCGAGAGCTCCGAACACTTCGGTGGCCAGAAAGCAGGCAAAGCAGACTCCTAAATCGGTTTCGATAGCCAAAGCCACTTCATTCTCATTCGACGGAGAAGACTCGTACATCGAGGAAGAAGACGCCACTTATATGTTCAACGACACAACGTCGCTTAGTGAAGACGAAGACTACGACAACGACGAAGACGACGAGGGCGATTTCGACGCTGTTGATGAGATGACCTCCGAGGATACTACCGAGGTCGAACTAGATGAAAACATAGTGAGCGATAAATTAAGCACAGAAACAACAACAACGATACGGGAAGAGTCCACGATTGTGGAAGAAGTCGACCAGAATCAACCAGATGTACCTGAATCAAAATTTCGCCAATTCTTGGTGAAGCATGAGATATCTAGAAAAGTTTTGCATTCGTCAATTGGTGTGTTTACCTTGTGGTTGTATACCCTTGGAGTTACCACAAGCCAGTTACCATTACCATTATTTGCACTCGCTGTTGTGATCTTCTTAAATGACTATATCAGATTCAAAAACCCAGAATTGAACAAAAAGATCGTGAAACAGTTTTGGTTTATCATCAGAGAAAAGGAAGTCGATACTTACAATGGAGTGTTGTATTACTTGATTGGCTTAGTGATAGTGTTTTTGCTTTTCCCTAAGGACATATGCTTAATGAGTGTTTTGCTCTTGAGCTGGGCTGACACAGCTGCCTCTACTATTGGAAGAAAGTTTGGAAAGTATACTCCGAAAATCAGTAAAGGAAAGTCTGTCGCTGGATCACTCGCAAGCTTTGTAGCCGGAGTACTTAGTTGTTACTTGCTCTATGGTTACTTCATTCCAGTTTACGATTCACAGGTGAATAGGCCAGGTGATATCTTCTGGTCCGAGGAGACAAGCAATTTGAGTTTCCTTGTTTATGCATTATTCAGTGGTGCCATTGCAAGCGTTTCGGAATTTATCAACCTCTGGGACATTGATGACAACTTCACAATTCCAGTTTTGAGCGCTGTATTCCTTTATGGTCTAGTGACGGTAGCCCACATTTAGTATTTTACTTCTTCCTTTAATCTTGCTATATAGCATCATAGGATGAGTCCTCTGTTTACAGGCAGACGGGGTGTACCTTAATATTTCTAATAGTCTACGCCATTGATACCCATATAGATTCGTGATATATATCTCTTTAATATTATTAATTCTTTCTGAATGCTGTCCTGTAGTTGGCTTATATAGAGTTTAGTAAAGGCCAGTTTGATCAAAGGCGTATGCGCAATTAGTCTTATTTGTCTAATTAATATCTACTACGTTAATCTATAATTCGCTGGCAAACAAACCGGCAAAACCTTGACCTGTCGAGGTACACATGGATACGACACCCAATTCCTTATTCTGTGACTGTAAGCCGTTAATCAAAGTAGCAATGACCCTTCCACCAGTGGCACCAAGTGGATGACCGAGTGCAATAGCTCCTCCGTAAGGATTTACTTTGTCATAGTCAAGTCCCAATTTGTCAATGCAGTAGATGGACTGAGAAGCGAATGCTTCGTTGATCTCAAAAATGTCAATATCTTTGCTACTAAGTTGCAATCTGTTAAGCAACTGAGGAATTGCAGCCGCAGGGCCAATTCCCATGAAGGCTGATGGAACACCGGCAACGGCGGAGCCTAAAAACCTTGCCACAGGCTTAATGCCGATTCTTTCAGCATTAGCTCTGGTAGTCAAAATAACAGCAGAAGCACCATCGGAAATTTGAGAAGAGTTTCCGGCAGTCGTGGTACCGTCCTCAGCAAAGACCGGCTTCAAAGTAGACAATTTCTCGTAAGAAGAACCAGCACGGATACCGTCGTCCTTAGAGATTTCAACGTAGTTGTCTGGTTCACTTGGGTCGTTGGTTCTAGCTCTGATTGGAATGATTTCCTTAGAAAAATGACCAGATTCGGTGGCTTTAGCAGCCTTCAAGTGGGACGCAACAGCAAATTTATCCTGATCCTCTCTTGAGATTCCGTATTTCTTGGCCACATTTTCACTAGTTATACCCATTGGCATTAATACATTCTGGGCCTCCTCGCTAGCACTTTCTTTGAATGGCTGGTAGATTCTGGTGGGTATACCTCTGTGTGGGAAGTAATCGTGGGTCATCGACTCTACACCTGCAGCAATGGTAAATTGGTTCTCGCCGGTGAGTAAAGTACCTGCACTGTAAGATACAGCTTGGGCTGATGATCCACATTGTCTGTTGATGGTGTTTATGGTAGTTTTGATTGGAAAACCGGCCTTCTTGGCAGCTAATGCCGAAGCCTTTTGACCACCGAGGGTTTGAAGAACAGCACCAACCAAGATATCGTCCACCAACTCTGGATCAACACCAGAACGTTCTATGGACCCTTTCAAGACATCATGTAAGAGCTCTTCTGGGTACATCTTAGCGAGGCCACCTTTGACACTCTTAGTGATAGGGGTACGGTAAGCAGACAACACCACTATGTCATTAGCGGATTTCTTAAGTATGTTTGCAACAGAGGACATGATTTCAGTTGAAGTCTATCCAACAAATCTGGAAACACTCATTGCGGAAGAGCCTGTTTATATATGTAAGTGAAAAATTTAGTAAGTGATTATTATATTTTGTGGGGCAGATTTCCTTTGGTTAAAGGTTTTTCCGCTTTTTATCATCAAATAGGATGAGAGTAGTATTGGAGAGGTTTTAGTTGATTGAATTTGAAAAGAGGCCAAGTTATTTTCTGGGACTTTAAGTAAGTGTTCTTGCTCATTTCCTGTTGAATGTGGACAAGAAGAATTGCTTTAGCGTCTCTTGGTTAGATTTTGAATTGTAACGTTGGTATGTGATTAGTTGGAGGATTGAATTTCCGGCATTCGTGAAATCCATCGATCTGTAAATCCGCATTTTCCGGCGTAGTGTTTTTCCATGGAAATTACACTATTACAGACTATTAAGGGTAATAAGGTTGTGGATAAAAATAGTTGTTTGTTATCTAGAAAGGGCTGGAAGGTGAGCTCAGTTTGTTAGTCTTTGAATCGGATAAGAAAACAATGTATTTGATTCCTACGCTATCTATAGTGCATTGAAGGTACGCCCATAGTGTACAAATACAAACAAAGGCTCATCAGGAATAATGGGTGTTTTGGCTATAGTTAAATGGGACACAATTTGGGGCTTGGTGTTTTAGAAGTTCTAGCAGTAAGGTAAGAACTTCGATCCTCCTTATGAATGAGCATCCTCACACAAGAGCACTGCAAGGGCTGCTTTCCTATAAAGGCACCGTCTACCAAGTATTCTACCAAGTATCCTACCATGTACGTAGCCTTATATAAGGACTAAAATTGGTAGTAAATGTGCTTATCTAATGTGTTGTATAGGCGCTACCATGTGGTAAGGATTCCTTTTCGCAACCTTTAGTGTACAAAAGTGAATAGCGGTTAATTACTTGACACTTCTTTTACTTGACACTTCTTTTACTTGACACTTCTTTTATATTCAAATCTTTAGATCCAAAACAACAATGGAGGCTAATAGGAATAACCACGACCCTGATGAAGGTGGTAATCCGCCTGCTGCCATTCCGGATAATCAAGAGGTATTAGATCCACTACAAGAAGGTTCTACATTCTAGAAATAAGGGAAATTGGTCTTAAATACATATATAATGGACGTGATAATACTACCGAAGAGAGACTACGACTTTATGACTTAGCCGACCATATCTCTTATAGAGCGTTTTCTAGAAATTCCTTCACTGGGAAATATCCGATTCATGCTGCTGGCCAACATCAAGAAAGACCTGTTGCTTATCTTCCTGAAAATGAAAAGGATACAGAAAGGCTCTTTACTGATTTGTTGAATGCACTTGACAAAAGAAAAGATGAGATTAATTTCGGTATCATGAACTCCAGAACACGAGCAAATGTAAGCCATTACAGGTATGACATGGATATAATTGATGAATTTAATGATGAATATAAGTTATGTGATAGGTTGTTGAAGGCGGCTCTTCAAAGCCAGACTCTTGGCGCTAAGAACATTGCTCAAGGCGGATTAGCTTCATTTTATGACCGAGTTACAGACCACTCTTTTACTCCCATGGATTACACTGCCGAACTCCATTACCAGGAAGACATCAGATTCTATAATGATCTTATAATGAAGTTGGAGAACATTGTGACACAATTAAATGACGATCTCGCACACATACACGAGTGAAGATTTAGGCTCCTAATTCTCTGTTAAATTGGAAGTATCCATTCAACTATCTGTATTCGTTTATATAGGGCTACCCTCTATACGTTTCAATATAATCTATGCTAAAATTCATTATGTCACAAAAGAATTGTTCTCATTGGTTTTTCATACTCTATGAGAGATTTTTTTTGTAAGCCTTTGGTGATCATCATTCGCTGTTTCCGACATTAAATGGCCTAAATAGTTGTCTTTCATAAACACTGTATATACGGGATCTCTACAGCAATCGAAATATTCATCAAAAAAGTGTTGGATTTCACATCTATCCTTGAAACTCCTATCTAGATATCGAATGGATGAGCCGTGAAACATTGACTTTGGGCCAGGAATTCTGATACCGTGTAAACTTGCGTTGACGTCATATAAAACAAGGATCTTCAAGCTTCGCGGAAATGGAATTTCTTCTAACTTGTCCAAACTTATTCTCGCCAAAACTAATATCTCCAACTTTGAAGGTAATTCGATATTCGTTTCTAGCTTATACGTTTTGTTAGCTTCAATTAGTAATTGAACCAAGTTGAACGGAAAAATAAAATTGCAGCCAAATAAGAATTTGCATTTTCCATTGGTATACTCAATATGCTGGGAATTGTAATGTATAGACATGTCAATGGAAGGAATAGAGTGTAATCCGGGCCTTAGTGTCAATTTCCTTAAGCGAGAATGGTCTTGTAAGGAGTTCACAAAGTTCAGAAACGAGGTCCACTCCTCGTTGATATCCAGTCTGTCGTGAAATCCAAGACTTGGTCTACTGATAACTAACTCATTCAAATTGCTAGGGAAAACCATTCTTAACTGCCTCAGGTTGTAACGTAAGATCATCCTACACGACTGAAGTTTGCTCAAGTCGATAGTTTCGGAGTGGTCCACATCATGGTGAAGATGCAAGGTTAGATACCTTGATTGGAGTTCCTCTTCGATGTTCTCTGAGTGGCATACCAATGACTCTTTGACCCTAACTTCAAGTACTTCCAAGTCTGGGGGTAGGCTTCGAAGACTACTCAAGAGTATGGGGACTTCACAACAATTTAAGCCGACGAGGTTTGGGAAAATGTACTTGAAAGAACCAACATCACGTGAATCAAAGACGATTATGTCCTTCAATGTGGGAATCCTCTCTGGAAATCTAATGTCCCATTTTATGCGATTTATAAACTCGTCAATCAGGTGGTTGAAATCATCACTATACTTTTGAGAATTTCGGGAACGACAGAGAATGATAACTTGGATATTATATTTGAAGTTGGGTACAGCTGTCACATAATCAGTTAAATATAAAACAATTTTTAATTTCGATAATTGCTTTGGGATCTTAACATGAAATAGAAGAAGGTCGACGTCATAGATGTGCAACTCAAGTGGTAGGTATTGGGGAAATTTTGTCTTATAGAATTGCGTATTACTTATAAATGCGCCCTGGCTATAAGTGTTCTCAATACATTTTCTTATAATAGCTTTCATTTGAGAACGCGAGAAGTAATGATGTTGGTATATTTTAATTTGCATAAGTCCCTTTTCCTTCCGGGCTTGTCGGGCAAATTGGCAGAGAAAGCAACGTGGTAGATGACACAATGCTGATAACTTAGTTACCCTGACATGCTGAAATGAACGTGATATAACTTCTCTTGGTAAAGCTTTGAATTGCTCTAGTAAAAATGATTTTCTGTTTATCATATCCATGTATTGGTTATCCCAGGCCATTAATATTTTCAAAACTAGAAATAATGGATCTTATATGGATGTCAACTATGGATATAATTCTCTTCCGCCTGCTTGTTTTAAGTTAATTGGTACGTCACATTACTTCGAGCGGCATAGAAACACTGATGTTCCACAGCATTTATACATTCTCAACAATGCCTATCCAAAAATACCATTCCTTGCCTCGGGTGTTCGATTAAAATTGAAGCATTTCTGCTCTATCAAAGTCCCGACATCTTTCAAGAGTTCAACAGCTACTCACAAAACATGGATAGTTTTGGCTTTCCGTCCCCTCTACCATGTGCTGCAGTTGCCAAAGCTCGAATTCGTGTAGCTGCAAAAAACACTCTTAGAAAATCGTATTCCACGCATGCCACGTGATTAACTCCAATTTTTATGAAATAAACCTGCGTGCGTCCCTGTTTCCGGAAACGGCTAAACAGTTGAATCGTGTCTCCATAACCTTACAGTACCAAGCATTTCACAAGAGCGAATCGGAAAGCTCAGGGGAGACCGTGTGTGTCATTTAAGGCCAAAGGAGCAATGCGTTGAGGACGTTATTTTGGGTATTAGGGAAAATAGGAGACGACAATGGACTCTATAACGGGGCTACGAGAGCTGGGTTCCCCAAGGGCTTCTGAGATAGATCATTACACCCCAGTCCCAGGGTCACATTGCTGCTCTATTTCATTCAGTTCACTCTCACAGCAGTGGTTTATTTTTTCCGTTCCTCTCCTTGAACTTCCATTTGCTTTCCCATTAGATTTTGAACTTCACATTCCTTCTACGTTTCACATTGGCTTCATCTCGTACCATAATCCTCTGTATGTTGCTTTTTCTGTGAATGTGCCAATTACATGAATCTTATTGTTCTGGTCTCAATCTTCCCCACCTTTGGGACTTCCTGTGATTCTGACTCCCCCCCATCGTAGCATCGGTATTAGTCAAAGATATGCATCGGTAAGATATTCATCGGTTGTGCTCGTTTGTCATCTTTATATGGATCTCGCTCGCAACTGTCGGTGTTTCAAATAACCTCTCTTCAGTCATCCTCAGCCATCCTCAGCCTGACTCTGCAACCAAATCGCACTGTTTGGGCTAAATTAAATGCATTCATATTAGCTTTTAGTTATTAGCATTATTATTATATTTGCTGTTTTTTTGTAATCACCTCTGTGGGTTGGTTCTCGTTAAAATCTATTTTTCAAGGCGACGTCTTTATTTGGTTTGGTTCATTGTATGTACACTTTGCACTTGACTCTGTTGGTGATTAATAGGAGAACACACACTCACTCACATTCACTCAGTCACATTCACTCAGTCACATTCACTCAGTCACATTCACTCACTCACATTCACTCACTCACATTCACCTCGTAACTGGTGGGATTCTTGGCCATTTTTCTTTTATTTCATATTCAAGTTTGTTCCTTTTTTATTTTCTTGTGTTCTGGTTTTTTCATTTGTTTAAAGCTTTTTATCTCTTCTTTCTTTGCTTTAATTGCTGACCGTTCTTTTCCTGGAAGCTCTGCAGCGTCTTATATCGATCTGTCTATATCGCAACATGACTGAGGTCTCGCTATCACCTTACCAGACCCGCAGCATGGGTTTGAAAAGAAGACAGGCTAAAACTAACTCCCTAGAGAAGATCGACTCCTCCGCTGAGTCCGTCAACGTTTCGTCGGTGTCTGTTTCCAGTGATGAGGAAGCCGGCCAAGTCGAATATGAAAACGAACAGGGCCAGTTCGTTCCTACAACTGAATCAAATAATAAACAAAAGTCCTTCTACTATAAGCACGAAGTTCCCCGTAAAATCTTCCATTCCATTACCGGTTTCTGGGTGTTGTTTTTATATGTGAACGGGTTCAATATTGAGCAGTTTGTGGGACTCTTGATAGTACTCACTGCCTTTTGCTTCCTTCAAGACTTTGTCAGATTCCGCTATCCTAAGTTCAATGAGTGGTTTGGTAGAAATTACGGATTCATCATGAGACCTAGTGAGAAAGAGGGCTTCAACGGTATAGGATTCTTCTTGATTGGTCTCCTTGTCAACTGTGCTTTCTTCACAAAGGACTTGACGATATTGACAGGAATGTTCTTAAGTTGGGGTGACACTGCAGCTTCACTTTTTGGCCGTGAATTCGGTAAATATACCCCAAAAGTTACAAAGAACAAGTCCTTGGCAGGTTTTCTTGCCAACTTAGTGGTTTCATATGCCATTTTCTTCTGGTACTATGGATACGTCATCCCTAAGTACCATGCTACCGTAGATCGTCCTGGTGATATCTGGTATGTTCCGGAAGAGTCTTACATCGGATTACCATGGTTTGCGTTGATCGGAGCCTTCACATCTGCTACAACTGAACTAGTTGGGTTCTTGGACGACAATGTTACCATTCCCGTGCTTAGTAGTACCGTGTTGTACGTTCTCGTCTATTTGACAAAGAAGATATGAAATGTGAAAACATGAATTCGTAAATTAGAGATCTGGTATACATAAACAAAGAATGGTTTGGCATTCGTTACTCAAACCGTACCAATTATATTTATAATCTTCCTATCGAAGAAAGCTGTAACCTAGATAACATATAATGTTTATAAGATGAATGAGAAGCAATGAAAGCAAAGAATACCCGCTTAGATGGCAACCCTCAAGCTGATGTACTAGCATTCCTTTCACTAAGTAATAAACGAGAATACCCATTAGCAAATTGTAGATATTACTCCAAGATTTTCTTCCTTATTTCGATATACTCATCGTATTCCAACTCATCTTTCAAACCATCGTACCTTGTGAGTGTCATCCATCCTTCTTTCAATCCCTTTTTGTAGAACAGCGTAACCTTATCCTGCTTAACATACCCAAAGTCTGCTTTTCGCAACAAGTTGTAAAGAGTATCTGTCTTGTCCCACTTCTGTTCTTCTGCTACCGAAGGTAAGAATGTTCCCAGATAGTACTCATTGTCGTATTCAAATGAGATCCGAAGTCCGTGCAATCCGACAGTCCAATTGTCCCATTCATGGATATCTACGAAGTTGTCCAATAACGTCACACTGACTTTCAAGGCTGAGTTCAACTCATGCTTCGATATAGGGGTGAATCTGTGATCTTGGAATGCAGATGTGATGGCAAATTTGCTTACTCCCGACTCAATTGGCAAACTTTGGAATGTGCCAATGCAACCTCTTAGTCTGTCATCTTGGTCCCAAGTGATAAAGAGTGGAGCCGATGAGGGCAAGCTAGACGGAGACTCATTCAATGCCAGGAAATACTTTGAAAGAGAAATCCGACTTGTTTCCGGAAACAACCGATGATAAATGGTTTCGAAAGAATAGCAACACAAAGCCTTTGACATTATGAGGAAAACTGCAATTGACTTATCTAACCCTATAGTATCACTACTACTACTGCTTCTTGTATACCATAAATCCCTCTCCTTACTATCAGATGCTAACAGCGCTTACTTATATATGTGATACTCCCTGCAGTCCTTGTGTGGATGGGGTTTTCTTATCAGTGCGACAGTAGCTGGTTGGGACACGAATCTACAGTTGCTGCTAAAAAAGTGAGCATGCGTTCTGTGGCCTTTTGGGGGGTGAGTATGTAATGATTGCAAAATACATGACAGAGGGTGGGAGTCTATGGAGTATTCTAAGAAGTGAAAGAAATTAGTAATAAATTCCAGAAATTGTGGATATATCGAGTATGGAGTAGTATGGGGTTTTTGGTGAGAAATAAGATCAAGATTTAGGGTGATGACTGCGTTGTTGTTGTTATTGATGTTATTATTGTTGGAACTCGCAAATGGCTTGTGTTTCAGACCTTTCACTTGGGAAGTTGTTTCCTTCAAGGTTTAACCATTGGATATTTGCTAGGTGCTCTGCACCTACAACAAGTTCAAATAAACCCTCCCGAGTAAGATACATCCTTTCCAACTCACCAAATTCGTTGGTGCAGTATGGCCCATCAACCTTACAGCATGACAAATCTAACTTTTGAAGCGAGCTTGGGAAAATCTTCCCGTTCAACTGCTCGAGCAAGGTAACCAAGTAATTACCTGTTAAATTCAAATTCCTCACACTTTCTGGGAATCTGCAGAGGTGAGTGATCAAGTTTCTTGACAAATTTATGTCTTCTAAGTTTTGGAATAAGGGAGTTTTGGATAAGAAACTTAAGTCCATGAGATTATTTCCAGAAAAATCTACCGAGCTAAGCTTGTAAGGAGCTTGAAAGTCACGGAATGGTAATACAATACGAAGCAAGTTGTTGTTCGATAAATCCAAGCTTTCCAAATTAACCAAGTTCTTCCAATTGAAATTGAAATTGTTCAATTCTATCAAGCTGTTATTGGACAAGTTCAAGTTTGTCAAACTTGGGGGGAATTTGATCAGGGACAAATCATTGAGTGCGTTGAATGATAAATCAAGGGATTTTAAGTTATCGCAAAGCAAACAGCTAGAGTGCTGCGATAAATGTGTTATGAGTCTTTGAGAATTAAACAAGTGCAATTGTAAGTTCTGTATGGTTAAGTTCGAGTAGTTAGAATCCTCTAAATGATTTCCTTCGCCAGTATATCTTATCTTGAACCAGTTAATTTTGTAATTCAACCCATTGAGGTAGGTAAATAAGTTTTTGATGAGTAATTGGTTGATCATTTGTCTATTTCTTGCTAACACTATTTGGACATTGAAGTTTTCTGTGGCTGTTTTCAAGTAGTTCAAAATATCGGTTTGGAAGAGAACCTGGATGTAGCTCAAGAATTTGGATGGATCATCCCGAATATTGAATAAGATGAATGAGATATCCTTTGGACGGATAATCAACCCGCGTCCTAAAAGGTAACATAATTCATTGATGGAGATATTTAAGGATGTAGGGCTACTTACCAGAAGAAAAGAAACATTGTTAGTTAATATCAAGTTCTTACCTTGGTAGTAGTTAAGGAGGGCCATATGCCTTAACGTCAAATATGGGTCCAGGATACCCTCTATTGGTTCAAAGAGTAACAGTCTCAATTCGAACAAGTATTGTAACTCTTCGGTTGGTACGAACGATAACGTTCTATCGATCAACTCAACAGGCAATCTGAAGAATATGCTCATCTCGAGAAAAGGGAATTATATGGGAGGAGCGCAAGGCAGGAATTGGTATTTTTGGGGTGTCTATATGATTTGAAAGAAGGGATTTTCGTCTATAATTGTGAAAGAAAAGTAAAGGAGACCTTATTATAGATTTTCTAGTTTCGTGTGTTTGGTTATTATATATATATAACCACCATAGTTGCTGCACCGGTTAGGTAGACGCCGATTAGGTATATAAGCCGCAAAAAAACTGTGCCCAATTAGGAATGAGAGGATCTATGATATTATCAAGAGGTGACGATAGGGTCTTACGGCGATGTGTATATATTATTGGCGTGACCGTTGGACCGTAAGTTGAGGTTGGTATGGGAGATAATATGATACAATATAGATAAAGATTTGAGGGGACTGAACAGGTTTTATACTTGCTAGACACGTCGTATGTTACTAAGTTGTGCCCTATTCCAGAATTTCAGTTGATAACGGTGAGACCGAGGAGGATCCACAGTTTAAGGTGAGGTACACGTCAAAGACAGGAATAACAGAAGATATACACAACCCGGTGAAAAACCGTTGTAACTTCCTAGGTTAGTAGCTCGAGCCAGAACCTTGGAAAAGGTTCATGTGACGTAAACACGATATGTGTGTGTGTGGTGAAGCATTCTGGAACCTTTCTGACGTACACTTCTTATTATGCAACCTTATTGTGGCCCCATGACATTGCAGTCTCCAACAAGACACATAAAAACTCTAGATTTCTCCAAATTGAAAACTCTCCAAATTCCCCTCCTTACCCTCATCGTATCTCTTTGTCTCTCTTGACTCCTCTTTTTATCAATCCTTACCATTCGTAAGTGTGTATGCTTCACCACCTCTGACTATGGGTAACCTACAATATAGATAAGCCTTTTGTTTCGGTGCACGACCTCGCTCGCTATAATCTTTTTTTTGGTGTCTTCCAATTTTGGTTAACTATGAGAGACGACTAAGGAAATGGATTAATGATAATGTAGTTCTTCTTGTAAGCATATACAATTAATAGAAACCATGGGAATCTGTTTATCGTGCTTGCGTTCAGGAGACGCCAACGATGATGATTACAATGAGAATTCATCTTTATTAAGGAATCAACACAACTTGTACTCTGATGACTACTTACAAGAAGAAGAGCTTTCGAAGCAGCAACAAAGACAGCAGGAGTTAAACACCATTGTCAATGATTTATCAGACAACTTGATAGATGTCACATCGTTCTTGAACAATACTAGCAACAATTCGGTGACGAACACACCAAATCTCTCATCATTGCTGAACAACAACAGCTTACGGCCGCTGAATACTTATGACAATAACAGCACCTTGAATGTGGAAGACGAACATAATACAGTATCCAAAACATTCCCTTACGAATACGGCAAGAATGAGAAATTGAAGATTCTCAGCGAATTGGAAGAATTAGACTCTTCAATCAAGGACTCGTGTAAGATTTCATTTAACGAGCCGTTGTATTTGAAGTTTTAGAATGAATACAAAAAAGAAGCTTCATAAGAAGACGGCGCATTACAAAATTTCTTCATAAAATACATGGCCGGGGAATTCAAGATTCCCAGGTAGCCAACAAAAGTAACGAATTTCTGGAACTCAATAACCACAAGACAACATCTTGGGCAATTGCTCGCATTTCACTTCATTTCACCTTAATATTCACCTTAATATTCATTTCATCGATTCCGTAGTTAGGAAGTGTTCCCAGGGGACGCAACAAAACGAATAAACGTCTGTGTTTCAATTTGGTTAATTGCCATGCACTTCGAGCTGAGGTGTATGTGAGGACGGATAATGTAGAAAGTAGAATGCTTTCACCCTCTCCTTGTCAGGAATCTCTGAATCTATTTCAATATAAGAGTATAAAGGAAGAATGACTGGTGACTGCAGAGGGGGGGGATATGTAGGAGGAGAGATCAAGAATAACTTTTGGGTTTTCGTGGAGAGGTTATTGCTATACTAATCACTCTCTAACGAAGAAAAACTCGATATCTGGGGATTGTAGAAGCACCTTATGTATTTAGAGATTGAAATATAAATGTTGATTAGTTACCTTCCTAACAGGATGATTGCAACGTGCTAAATTATCTAAAAGAAAGTTGAGTAAACATCAGCTTTTGACTCCTAAGTTGAATGCTGCTTAACATATTCACATTTTTGGATAAAAAGTGACAAATAATGAAAATTCATTAGAATATCTTTACTAAACTTTCTGAGGTTTTAAAAATATCAGATACCCAACCTGTTTCTACAAATGGCTATCATCAAACATTAAGCTTATAAGAAATCTAATTTGATAGTATCAACCAAGTTCTCTTACCTCGTCTTTTGGCTAGCACAATATCCAGACATGCTAGGTGTGACCTACTTAACCAATCTAGTTAACCAATTTATTCAACGACAATCCTGGACCTCAAGGTGTAGCTTATGATTAGGTTACCTCCCCCTCTGCCTCACCCCTTTGTCTTCATCCAGTCTTGTTTTCCTCCTGCCTATACCTCACAATCTATCCCACTCTTCCACCTTTTTGCAATCGTATAGCCTAATAAATTCCGCACTGTTCCCAGTGGAAAACTCATTTTTCGCACCCTCTTTAATTCCGCGTTTATCACCGTTAAAAATTTACTATGGCACCCAGAGAGGTATGTAAGAGAAGACTCTGCCTGTACGCTTCCAACTCACCATGTACCGATGCAATAGTTCACGCTTTTCAATAAATGAAATTGTAGATTCTCACACTACAAGCTCATCCACATATCTCCAACCCCCACCCCTGACTATCCAGATACTTCTCACATCATTGCCATAAAATCCCATCCCAGACACAAACATACATAACTTGTCTGTACCTCTGCACCCACCTCTACTCTTCTACACACTCTACTCTTCTCCTTTATCCTGCGGAACGGATCTTCGCCTCCCCACTCACACCACTCGTTGGAACATCTCCATACTTATCGTACCCACACTCCCCTCCTCCTCTCCCCACCCATCTGTCTTATCTCTACACAGGATCCTTAACTAAGCACATATCGAGTGCCAAAGCTCTGCAGTTTTGTGAACTAGACGTTTTTCGAGGCACACACTGACAAATTACCTGCTGCTGCTGTGTATTTCTATGTACAACTCCGGCTTCCAGAATACAGCGGTTAGTTAATTTGTTTGTGGAAACCGGATAGTTCCACAGAATAACTAGTGAGTGAGACTTGTGCCTTGTGACTGAAGACAGAGAGTAGTCGGTAAGTATTACTCGCATATATATACATATATATATATATATATATATCTCTTTTGTCGTGTTGTTTGACTGTCTATTCTTTGACTGTGTCTATTCTTTTATATTATTGATTTGTTCTTTTTGTATTCTTAACATTGGTAATATCGTTGAGAGGCGATAGTTGATATTCGCTACATCATTCTATTCGTTTATAAATTACAACAATGACCAAGGCATACAGCGAGACCCGACCCTCCAATGGAGTAAGGCTTCCCTACGGAGATGGCTCAAATAAGATCTTTGGAATGGAAAACTTCGGTAACACCTGCTACTGTAATTCCATTCTCCAATGCTTATACTACTCAGATAGCTTCCGGACAAACTTGGTGAAACACAACATGACGAACCACGAGCCGAAACTTGTGCTAAATGGCGTAAAATCTCATAATTTCACTATGAAATACGAACAGTTAGTGGCAAAGAAAACAAGAGAACAGTCAGGTAAAGGTGGTGGAATGTCTATTCCACTAGGAGCATTCTCCAATGCCAGTACCACGACGACCAATTCGGTGGACGATCGGCCAAAGTCCTCGAGAAAGGGCTCTCTTTTCGGGTTAAAGTTTAACTCAACGGCCACAACGAACCAGAGCTTGTATTCTACAGAAGACGTGAAAAAGTCCATGACATATGTGGTAGAAGCTGGCAATTGCGAGGCATTGTCACTTGACCAACGAATCAAAATCAATAAAAATCCAGAGTTCCTGAAACTCAGTGTTTTGGTCACCAGACCTACAAACCAATCCATGAATCCCCAGAATAGAAATGATTTCTCTCAGAGTTCATCCATGCTCTTGAACAATGAACAACCCCAGCAAGTACAGCAGGTACAACAAGAAGGAACGATAAGCAATTTATCAAGTACTATCATCGTCGGAATTCCACATCCGGAACCATTCTTGGTGAATCCTATCAATCCCTTCAATCCTAACCCATCTTCAGACCAAAGAAAGAGATCAGCATTGATTAATGGTCCAATCATCAACTTGGACACTTCACTCCAATTACCCAGTGAGCAATCCGATGATTCAGCTCTCTTGTATGCTCTAAAAGACGTATTTGAAAGTATGATAGAGAATAAATCAACCATCGGAGTAGTTTCTCCAGTACATTTCATCCAAAAATTGAAAGAGAAGAACTTTCTCTTTAGGCAGAACAACATGCATCATGATGCACACGAGTTCTTCAACTACTTGATCAATGAAATCATTGAATGCGTGAATAAAGAGAGCGGAGCTGACAAGAATTGGTGTAACGACATCTTCCAGGGCCTCATTACAAACGAGACGAAATGTTTATCTTGTGAAACTGTCACATCAAAGCACGAATTCTTCTTGGACTTGTCAATTGATATACCACCTGGTGAGAGTTCGTACTCTTTGAGCTATTCGTTAAACAATTTCTCCAAACTGGAGATTTTGACTAATCAGAACAAGTTTTATTGCAATACTTGTTCGTCTTTACAAGAAGCTGTCAAAACCATTAAATTGAAGAAGCTTCCCGAAGTGCTCGTGATAAATTTCAAGAGATTTAAGTATGATGAAAAAGTTGACAAAATGGTGAAATTGTTTGATTCAATCAGCTATCCATTTAGGTTGAGATTATTCAATACTACAGACGATGAAAGAGACTTCAGTCTATACGAACTCTATGCGTTAGTCATACATATCGGAGGAGGTCCAATGCATGGGCATTATGTTGCACTCTGCAAAATCAAAGCGGGCCTATGGTTATTGTTCGATGACGAAACAGTTGAGCTAGTTGAAGACTCATATGTTATGAGATTTTTCGGTAATGGTCCAGGTTTAGCAAGTGCTTACATTCTTTTCTACACAAAAATTGAAAATGATTTGGATGAAGAATATGAAGATGCAATCAATTTTGGATTCAATACGAACAATATCTACAATGGCGATGACTATTCATTGTTCCAGCAATTGGATCACACTGCGAGTGACTCTTCTCTCAGAAAGCCTTCTACCCATAAGGAAATAGTAGAAGATCTGGAGCATGTGAAGTCCGAAACATCATCTATAGAATCTTATGGAACAAAAGAAGCCGATGGCAAAAAAAGCGGGTTATTCAAGAAGAACTTCAAGTTTGACGGTAACAAAGAGGAGAAGCCATTATCCAGATCGAACAGTTTGATCTCTAAGGAAAAAGAGAAGAAGACATGGGTTGGAGGGCTAAAGAGAAGAGAGAGCAAGGTTGAGCCCAGTGTTGAGACGAAGGGAAGTAGTGGAAGTGTGGGTTCCAATGAGAGGAGAAAGAGTATCTTCAGTTTTAAAAGGAAGTAAAATGATCATTTGATGCAAATTTCCATACGAAAACAAGGCGCATATATAAATGCGATAAGAGTTAGGGGCTAAATAGAGAAAATAGATGACAGGGACCGCCTTGATTAACAATAGCAAAGAGTAAATAAACATCTTCAAACAAACATCAGCTCAGCCTTTGGCCCAGTCTTTGGCCCTGTCAGATCTGTATTTTCATAGTATGATTTGTAATTGCAAATCTGGCCCAAAGCTCCATAATAGCCTCGCTTACCACTCCAGGCGGTGTATTAACCTTGCCCTGTCTTCATGACTGACTGCAAAATGGTGTCACTCGACTGCTCCGATCCGAGCCAGGCGGCACGGGTGTTCCCCACCAGCAACAGATGTACCCCGTGTAATGTACGGCACAGAGGTGGCTACAAAAAACGGCTTCAGTCACATGACATTACGCGATATTTTGTAAGATCGAGATAGAAGCCCGATTTGATGATGGATGTCACGTGAACACACCAAAGAGTCATTTTTTGGCCACAGTTAAGCCATAGGAATTTTCACAACTTTTCCAGAGATCTTACTAATAGGCTGATTCTGTAGAATAGGAACCACACATATAAATATAGAGCCAGGTTTGCTAGAATTTAAAACATTTGTCTAGGAAGAGTATACCTTGTTAGAAACAGTAATATCGCTTCTAATTTTTACCATTTACATATAATTTACACCAAGCTTCAGAGCTTTTGCAATAGTTTCCATACTTATACTGTCACAATTAATTATCTTCGCAAAATGACTACTTCCAAGTTTTCTCCTACGCTAGCAACTACAAATACATCTAAGCTGCTTACCCTTGCCGCTGGTTGCTTTTGGGGTGTAGAGAGAGTTTTCAGAAAACAATTCGGTTCGAGAGGGTTGGTTGACGTCAAGGTGGGTTATGCCAATGGTATTCCATCCGTAGGTAATGTCAACTACGAAAAAGTCTGCTCTGGTGCCACCAACTTTGTGGAAAGCATTCAGTTATCATACGAACCATCTCAGGTTTCTACCGAGGAACTCTTGGATATATTCTTCAGAATGCATGACCCAACTACAGTCAACTCCCAGGGTCCTGACGTGGGAACTCAATACAGATCTGCCATTTTGACCGAGACTGACGAGGACCTCGAAGCAGCCTTGAAATTGAAGGAAGAATACCAAAAGACCTGGTACCCAAACCACAAAATTGCTACGGTTATCGAGCCTATTAAAATCTGGTACGATGCGGAGGACTACCACCAAGCATACTTACAGAAGAACCCTGGTGGATACGAATGTCCATCTCATTTCATCAGAACCAAGCCAAAGATTTAGATCAACAATAAATCCACTGACACCAAGCGGAATAACGCGCAATAACACATTCTGAAGCTTACCTTACCCAGAATACGGGGTTTTTGCTATGTTGATTTGTCATGGTATGGAACCACATACTGTGGCTCAATTGCAAAAAGCCTAAATTTTCGCACCAAGAAAATTCTCGTAAGCCACTAACTCGGTCTCTGCTCCCTAGTAATACACATGGCAGTATAGTACATATACTGGCCTCAGTCGGTAGAGAATTGAAGTCATATGATGAAATTCTACCAGAGGACCCTCAACAGTTCCCAGAGAGCTTTGTTATTGTCCATTTCATAGCGTGGACTTTGTGTTGTACTCCCCATGCAACCTCAGTCTGTGCGCCGCTACCATGTCGAAGACCGTTCCCGTTTAGCTTTTATCCGGGTCGGCTTCTGGCCTTCTTTTTACTCTCCAGTGAATCCCCAAAATTTTGCATATCCGTATATAGAATTCATGTTGCTTCGATCGAAGCGACCGAAATAATAAACTAAAATCTACCAAAAGATCTCAATAATAACATTGTAGCCACTATAGTTATATGCTCAACTCAGTCTACTTTACACACTCAACACTCACTTGAGTACTCATAAGACATTTGCACCCATAGATATGACAGAAAACAAATTGCAGGACACCGTAATGTTGGTTTTCGAACCTTAGAGAAGTTTGGATTAGGCTGTTATCATAGTAACGTGAAAGATTTTCACGATTAGGAGTATAATAGCTATGGTGAAATTATATAGTATGAGTAAGAACTTTATATACTTCCTTAGTGCTAAATAAACAGTTTGAACACATCCAACAATTACCTAATACACATTTTAAACGCTATCACATGCTCAAAGACCTATGCAGCAGTAACATATGTCTAGTGCGCGCAGGAACATCATTTGTTCTGGTATGAAACAATTCCGGACAGTGGTATTAATAATTTCTACACCTTTGGTTTGAACAATTTGATGTCACTGGTTTGAATAAAAAGTGAAAGCACTATATACAGCACAGAGTAAAAACGCGTATGGTGCATTTTTCAGTGAAGCTCAT
This sequence comes from Scheffersomyces xylosifermentans, assembly GCF_036884685.1. Classification (NCBI taxonomy): domain Eukaryota; kingdom Fungi; phylum Ascomycota; class Pichiomycetes; order Serinales; family Debaryomycetaceae; genus Scheffersomyces; species Scheffersomyces xylosifermentans. The sequence goes on from NW_027042945.1 coordinate 1,635,233, forward strand.
AGTTAAGAGTATGTTTAATAGATGGTGTTTGAGATTAAATATTGGAGTAAATTGACTATTGTGGATTGGTTTATTTCCATATTGTAGAATATAGATATTAGCATAACAATTGATACGCTGCCAAAATGTCGTTGTGGGTAGATAAATACAGACCAAAAAACTTGGGACTGTTGTCATACCATGGAACAATTACCCAGAACCTTCAGGCTTTAGCCCGTTCTGGTGACTTTCCTCATCTCTTGATCTATGGACCCAGTGGAGCAGGTAAGAAGACGAGGATATACGCTACTTTAAATGAGATCTTTGGGTCTCAGGTTGAAAAATTGAAGATCGACGTCAAGACGTTCGTCACCTCGTCCAACAGAAAGTTGGAGTTTAACGTGTTGAGCTCAGCATACCATTTGGAGATCACGCCTTCAGATATGGGTAACAATGATAGAGTTGTGATCCAAGACTTGTTAAAGGATATCGCTTCAATAGAACAGGTTGATTTCAATAATCAGAGCTCCTCGAAAACGAAGCACAGATTCAAGGTGGTCATCATTAACGAAGCCGACTCGTTATCAAGAGATGCGCAAGCTGCTCTCAGAAGAACCATGGAGAAATACTCCTCCAATATCAGATTGATTCTCGTGTGTAACTCGATTTCTAACATCATTCCTCCCATCAAATCGAGAACTTTACTTATTAGAATACCTAGTCCTAGCACCGAAGAAATCAGCTCTATTTTGTCTCATGTTGCCAGAAAGGAATCAGTGAAGTTCAGTTCTACCAATGAGGCTGAAATCAATAAGTTCTTGGGAACCTTAGCAGATAATTCTAATCGAAACCTCAGAAAGGCTCTATTAAGTTTTGAAACGGTAGCTATGCAGAACGAAACCATTGCATTGAACAACAGTTCACTTTCTATCATTAATTTGGATTGGGAGGTATTGATCAGAAACTTGTCTGTTACAATCAGACAAAATAGAAACGTTGCAACATTGGCAAAGGTAAGAGTGACTATGTACGAGTTGCTTTCGCATTGTATTCCAGCGAGAACTATTTTGAAGACTCTCCTCTTTAATTTGCTTGAATTGTTCACACAGCAAACTTTAATAGAAGAGTTGGTTGACTTAGGATCGGTCTTTGACGAGAGATTAAGTTTGGGCCAAAAGAGTATTTTCCACTTAGAAGGCTTTGTTGCCAAGGCGATGGTGGCCATCGACAATGCTTTGTCTTAAGAAGAAGTTGCATAATTTTGTAAATTTATGAATGTATGATAGTTTTTACATGTAAGTTCTTTGTGACAAGGTTGGAGTTTAGACTAATATTCATTCATCAACATTAGTATGGTTAGAGTCAGAGAATTTTTTTGAAATCTTGTTGAAATCGACTTCTTGAATGGGGTCTTTGGTTCCTTCAGTTTCTCTTACAACATCAGTTATCAATGTCATCAGTTATCAATGTCACATGTATTATACATTAAGTCTTATCTAAAAATCACAGCCCATGCCATCAAGGCAACTGATGAGTGGTGGTTATCCCTGTTAGTTGTGTTGAACCTTATTGTCAGCCTCCAGCTTAGAATCAGAAACAACTGGAGCGGTGCTTGGACCAGCAATGGCCTCGTAGCTAGGAGGCAAACCTTCATTAGTGTCAACAAGTGATTCTTGGAACTGTTGATCCACCTTTGGTTGCTCGTGTTGCTGTGGAAGGCTGATTCCAAACACTGGAATAGCACCTGATGGTGGATCATCTTCATGAGAAGTGCTTTCCTCAGCATTCAAAAGAGCCTCTTCATCATCAGGGACTCTTCTGTAGCCGGCTTCGTTGCGTGTGTTAGCGATATACCGAGGGTACTCAACCAAGATAAAGAAAACAGCATAAATTGTCCCTGGAATGTGGCCAAGAACAGTCAATATCACTGCCACCAAGAACTCCTTGGTGAAGATAGAGTAGTCCTGTAAAAGGAAGATAGGCAATGGGGGCAAGACAAAGGCCCCGAAAATGAGGATAACCTTACCTGGAATTGAATCGCAGTGGCGAGAATGATCCTGAGAAGGGGTTACTACAGCTTCTGGCATTGTTGTATTAGAGGATGTCTATTGAAATTTTGTGATACCAGTACAAGTTGTAAGGAAAAAAACTTATCAACAAGTATTCACTATAATGTATATGATCTAAATATATTTATATATATTTATACATATATAATATAATAGAACAAAGGGCAAAGTCACACCGTATCATACTGTACCGTAGCAGTATGAAAGCAGCCGCTGTAATAGAAAAGGAGTAAGAAAAAAAGAGAGACGGTGAAACGAGCCGCTGTTGTAAATCATTTTTTCGCACGGAATCAGAACTAAGCTCACGGAATGATTCTATATTTGGCAGCTAGTGAGGGAGTGTGAGAGTGTGAGGGAGGAAGGAGAACGACGATCAGTAAAGTGGCGTAGTAAAATAGGGACAAGTACAAATAGGGACAAGTGTGAGAGTGGTAGTGTGGAGTGGTAGTGTAGTAGATAGTAGATTTGAAAGATGTGTGAGAGAGGGTGTGTCTGTGTATGACAGCCATATGAGACGGTGGATTGACAGTGATGACGGTGGATTGACTGTAGTGACTGTAGTGACTATGAGAGTGGAAGTATAATGATGAGAACGACAATCAGTATGGAATATTAAGAGAGTGAGGTCATGAGTTCGTGCCGTGCAGAAACGTTCAATTACAGTGCGAAATTGTAATTGTGGCTAGATATTATAACGATATTATAAAGATATTTTAAACCTATTATATATTATGGTTTGTAAACTAAAATGACAGGAGATGCAGCATGGACCCAAGTAGTTGTAATTCTCAAATGGTGTAGTACCTCTGGCACACATTTCTAATAGTAGAAGAATGCTTCCTTTAATGGTGGGTAAATCAGTGAGGTGTGAGTTGACGTTTTACTTAGAGATAAGCTGTAGGCCAAGCGAAATTCAAGGGCTGCAAAAGGACTCCACTATATTATTTTATTTTATAATGCTAAACCCATTAGAATTGAAATATTTTGGGGACTTGAAGTAATGATTTCTCCGAAACTGAAAAAAGCTAAGTTTGGCATTTGCTATACATATTCCGTGGGGATTCAGTAATCATAATGAAAACCGATCACGTAATACTATACAAGAATCAGGGCGGCGAATGTACTATGACAAGAACCCAGTATGGAATCTTACTGTCACATTGTCAATGAGCTAAAAAGGTCCCAGCATGTTTTATTAGCATGCTGCGTGTGCCGTCACATTCAATTAACATGAAAAGAATCATCTGGTCCTTCACTGGCTGTAGAAAGAAGATGATGCCTCAATAACTCTAGTAGCCATTAACCCTTGGTACAAGATTTTGGCGGGCCCTCGCTGTAGCATAGTAACTCCATTTAAATTGTGGGAACTCTAACAAAGCAATGAATGCAGCATAAGCGAAGGCTATTTTGTGCCCAATAAACCCTAGGATCAATGTAATGAGTAATTCCTTGTTAAAAAAGGAGTAGTCCTTAACTACAAAAATTGATACCACAGGGCAAAAATAAGCCAAAACGAAGAGTGCAATCTGTGCTGGTGTGTTTGTTTCCGTAATATGATATTCACTCATGTTGGCATTTAGTCGAAGAAATGAAGAACAGTTCTAAATAAACCAGAATCTCTCCTGTTTTATGCTTTTTTCGAAAAGACACATAACCATTAATTACGGTGGCCAAACACGTATACCCCAATTGTCCGGTTATCCCGTCTAACCTCTTTGGGTCGAGTTATCTGCGGCTATGCATTGACGTGCGACAGATTAGGGGTATGAGATATGTGTTCTTATCATCTTGTGAGAGCTAATTATAGGTGGCATATAGTATATGTGAAACGTGTGACTTCTAACTTACATGGAATTATGAATTGCTAACCGATATAAATTACAAGGTGTATTTAGTTTATAATTCGGCTTTACTCTCGTTACTGAGCTCCGAAATGTATCTCTGATCTTGGCCAGTCTCAAAGCTGTTCTCACTATTATGCGCCCATTTTCCCTAACTATGGCAAGTAGCCGTTCGATTGTACCTATACTTCATTCCTGCTACATAGTTTCGTAAACTTCTTAAGCATATTGTCCCTCTTCACATTGGTATCTCTTTCTCCCGGATATCCCTTAACAATATCGTTATTATTTTGCATTATTCCATACTTTTCTTGCATTCTCTCTTAAACATGCCTACAACACTAATTACCTCGTTGACTATGCTCACACACTAAACTACCTTCTTAACTATGTGACCTTAACTATGGAGCGGAAAAATCCAAACCCCAGCGAAAACTCGTTATCGCCAAATAAATGTTTGATAGACCACAGTCACACACACAAGGTAATATACATAGAAGATAGTCAAGATGGACTACTTGAAGAAGGCTATATGGGGTCCAGACCCCAAGGAGCAGGTATGTGTTTATTTTGATGCTGATCGAACGGCTGTGAGTACCTTTTGCATTACATACTAACTGTCATTTGTAGATGAGAAGCATCAACCAATTGTTGAGAAAGAATAAGAGGGAGTTAGACAAATCAATGAATCAATTACAACCATTGAAGAAGAAAACAGAAGGACTCATAAGGAAAGCGGCCAAAGAGAAAGACTATAAGACCGCCAAACTCTATGCAAAGGAGTTGATCAATGTAAATAGACAATACAACAAGTTGTACACCTCCAAGACTAGAATAGACTCTATCTCTATGTCGATAAATGAACAGTGGCAAATGAATAAATTGACCCAGTCGTTGCATTCGCTGACAGCAGTGATGAGGGACGTGAATCAGTTGGTTCGTATTGGTGTTGTGCTGGGAACAATGCAAGAGCTCTCCAAGGAGTTGATGAAAGCAGGTGTAATCAATGAGATGATGGACGATATGGTGGACTTGGACTTTGAAGAAGATGAGGAGTTGGAAAGCGAGTCTCAGGACGAAGTTAATAAGATCATAGCCAGCTTGACAGAAGACAAGTTCTCCAAGATAAACAATGAAGTACCTTCCAACAGCATAGACGTCGAGGAGGAGCCACAAATCGAACAACCGGAAGAAGAAGATGTAGAAGCTCTAGATGAGATGAGAGATCGTTTACGTGCGTTACAAGAGTAGAAACGAAACCTAATACTCTGGTTGCTTCCCTTAATATGAAATGTTCTCATTGAACTACATGATTTCAATATACACACATAAACACATTAATATCATAAAATATATTAGTAGAAGTTTTAGAAAAGGTAAACTAAAGCTGCCAACAGAAGGGGTATCCAAGAGTAGTTCATCCTTTTGTAGAGCGCCTTAGATCTAGCGAAACTGGAGAATGTATTCTGGTAATAACGTGGCAGTGAATGGCGCATAGTGGAGTCGTTGACTATCATAAAATTTGGGTTTGTTGTCAGCTCGTTGAAGAGCTTCAATGAGCTGGAAGTGAATAAGTTATGGGTTCCAACCTCAGCTGAAGTAACTAGCGATGAAGAGGAGAGCCAGACTCTCTCATGAACTGGTGTCATATTAGTAGCATCCACCGTACTCATTCTTTCCGTGTAGTTACTATCCTTGTTGGAAAATGGTAAGAACCAGAACTTCTTTTTCCCGTCGTCTTCGTCACAGTCATCTTCTTCCGGTTCTTCATCACAATCGTCGTCGGCTAGGTCGCTGTTTTCCTTTTCGATGTAGAATCCGGCAGCAAAGTGTTTGTGGGGCTTATTGGCAGAGGCTTGAGTAACCTTCGATGTCAGGCTTCCAAATGACGGGAGAGTTAAGTTGAAAGTAGCATTTCTTTGATAAGGCGGCAAAGATCCGTAAGACGTTCTAGGAATGTAAGGTTCTGGGGTTGGTAGCGTCAAAGTAATTGGGACAGAGCGGGTAGACTGAATAATACTTGTTGAAGTCGAAAGACTCAGAATAGGACTTCTCGCCATTTGTGGAAGAAAATTCCTCTTATACTGCTCTAGGAATTCCATAATACTGGTCAAAAACTCTATGTCGGTAACGTTCATTGAATTTGCATCCATTGACTGAGAGACGCTCAAAGAAGAGTGGGCCAAAAGGATGGCTAGAGGGAAAGCTAACTTTCTCATGATTTTAGTTTTGGTCTTCTCCTCTCAATCGACAATTATTAAATAATCTCGATCCAGTGACAAGAATAAAAGAGATAATAGAGATGATTAACCATACAAAAAAAGGTTCCATAAACTATAGTATCCACTTAAAATTATCTGATCTTTTTCGCAGCTGATGACATAAGTTTACAAAAGCGGTAAATGACGGAACCGCATATACGCAAATCTCCGATTATATTTATGGGTCAAGATTGGCAAAATTAAATAGTGAAGCACTGTATTAGTATATCGGATGTATGTGTATATGTGTGTATACTAAGGGTTTGTATTTGCATATAGATATATATATATAATTGTATATGTTTGTAAGCGAATCGTAATATGAAGCGAAAGTAAGGTGCTCAATCAAGTTGACAAGCTTTCGTCTTTGGTCGGTGGATGGCATGGATCTACTTGTCTTGAGGGTAAACTAAACCATTGTCTTTTCTAACTTGATCCATGACCAGCATCACCAAAAGGGTTTCAGCATGAGGAATAATGTCATCCTCTAACTTACCAGCTGCAATGTCTTTGGCGATGGCATTTGCCTCATAGATGAATCCATTGTATCCAGATTGATCTTCGTATTCAATTGGCTCTCTTCCATCGGTGAACAGAATCGTGAACTTCTTTGGGCGGGCTGGGTTGTCGCTGAACATTTCCACAACTCCCTTTGTACCTTCCAATCTCACATATGGCATGGCTCCGTTGACGTAGTTACTGGAAGTCAAAATTCCTTGCTTTCCGTTGTCATACTTTAAGAGAATCGAAGTATTGTAGTCGACACCATCAGTTGGATCCAAAGTCAAAAACGACTTAAAGTCAAATTTGGTATGTTCGTCTCCCACTTTATTATCAAGTAAGATCCTGGCATAAGTGATGGTGTAGATACCGATGTCCAATAATGCACCGGCTCCCAATCTGATATCTCTCATTCTAGACTCTGGAGGCAGGTTTTCAAAATCTAGTTCAAAACTAAAATCAGCGAAGAGTCTGTGGACTTCTCCTAATGCCTTCTCTTCGAAGATATATTTCTGTAAGAGAGCAATGGATGGGAAAAATCTTGTCCACACTGCTTCCATAAGAAATAAGTTTTTGGACTTAGCTAACTTAAAGAGTTCTTCGGCATCTCTTTTGTTGACGGTGAATGGCTTCTCACAGAGAACGTGTTTTCCTCCCTCCAATGACTTAATGACTTGCTCCTTGTGCAATGTATGGGGAGTACCGATATAAACGATGTTAACATCAGGATTGGCATAGAATTCGTCATATGATTGTACCACGGTCTCAAAACCATGGTTGTTATTCTTCGTAATGTTGTTTGATTTGACGAATTCATGCCCTTTGCTGTTTGACGAAGATCCAATACTTCTGACAATATGTTTTACCTCGCTTCCCTCTCTAGAGTTGTTTAATACAAGGTCGTGAACAAATTGGGAGGAGATATTTCCCGCTCCGAGAATACCCCAGTTTAATGTTAATGACATAATAGACAGATTGATGTGAAAGTAACTGGCCAATTACTCTTTCCTATAAAGAAAAGTGAAATTTGCAATGTACAAGGGGCAGCAATTACCATTATATGTGTTGGTGGTGATACTGCGTTCCCCAAACTTTTCACTTTAAAGTGGGGGAATCTCCAATGTAACGTTGCAAAAAAAAATGAGGGTTGATTGCTGAGATTAGTAATAGGGGAAGCAAGACTGATGCGAATGAGGTTATGGTAACGGTTAGACAATGAACACTATGAAATTGCTTACGTTGTCGGGTGGAACTGCTACCTTGTTTCGCTGTCAGTATGGGTAGGCCATTGTTGAGAGAATTGCTCTTTCAGTGCAGCCAGTTGCTGGGTATTCAGTGCTCGTGGTCAAAGATATTGGTACAAAGCGATATATCCGAATGATGCTTTTTCTTTTGCGATATTCGTCCCGAGTAGCAGTTACCACGAAGATTTCCAAAAAGCTCGCTGATATGACCCTAGTAATTGAAAAGACAACATTTAAACATTTGAGACTTATCAAAGTGTGATACAACAATTGAGGACTTTGAAGAGAACTACTGTAGAATTCTCAAATTGTTTATAATTTAGCAATTGTTTTGGAAATATTAGGAAAATTGAAAACTGCCGTAAAACATGGTAGTGAGACTGCTAACATTCGTTTAATATTAGCTTGTCGGCTCCATTAATGTGCATTTAGGCTGTGAGTTCTTGAATTACTTCGTATGTAGCATTGAAAGTAAGTACATAGTTAAGTCAGCCGTATACGGCATTTCAGTGTGTATACAAGAGCATAACGTCTTTGACCAAAAAGTGTAATATGTACACTGAACTTTATTTTGATTTATATTCCGAAAGGGGCAATTGCAATTGATGATTTCCAATCCAATACTTAATTTCTACTTCAGGGTCCACTCATTAATCCTTATGTGTTGTTTCTTAGATTGAGCTTCACCGGGGCACTCATGGATCATCGTTTCGTAATTATTTCAAGTTTGTTACACAGTAAGTGCACATGAGGAGCGTTCAGGTAAATACGTCATAGATGTAATGAAAGAACTCAGTTCCACATGAATTGCCTTGTGCTCATCTGAATTATGGCCTCAGCTCGACCTTGTTGTGCTGCCTCGAGTTCCATCTTTGGATATGACAATGGTAATAATCATTTCAATATTTTTCGTTATAAAGAGAATATGCTGAATTGGGGAATAAAATAGACTGAAGAGCCATAAGAGAAAATAGATTTATTCCCTACATGAAATGATCGATTCTGTCTCAATTTGATAACAAAATTTCTAATATTATTGTTTCAGTCAAGATTCTAATTGCCTCTATGAGTTAATGACTTTGTCTACGTAATAAATTTATTCCTGACGATCGTTTTCTCCAGAAATGGCTATTCTCCAACTTTTAGGTGCCCGTAACCTAATGAAGCGAAGCAGGTACCATTTTTTGAACTAGTACGACAGAGATAATTCATAATCGTTCATGTTTTGTGCTTCTTGAGGACTGGGGTATTAAATTTCTGTAATTAATGCGTCCACCCTCTCCGGAAGCTCACAAGCTCAAAATGCCCAGGATTCTAAAAAGTCAATTACAACTTCCCGACAAGGAATAGTTGGTAGAAGATACTTCTCAAATGGTTTATTCCAATATAGCTTCTTCAGGTTTAATATAAACATGGTGCCCTTTGCGTACCCATCAGCTACTAGAAGCTTTTAAGGCGCAAAAACTGCAGGATGAGTAAAAGTGCACACAAATTACGACCTTAATACGGTCAGTTTCTGAATTAAGTTTCTATGACTACACAAGAAATGGGTTTACTATAGAGATCTTGTTGAACAGCAGAATTGTTGATATTTGACTACGCACATGTGAAGAGTAATATAGTCAAGACATAAAGATTGCCCAAGGATTTCTAGCGGCACCAAAAAAGAAAAAGTAAACTGTTGGAGTGCTGCAAAATCTTTCCAGCAGCTTCTAGTAAATGAAACTCAACAAGTAGAGAATGGTATAATAATGTATTGAGTGGGCCCAGTGATGCTAGAAGTTCCACGATACCAAGGCTTCTATGATGCAAAAGAAGCCTCGCGAATGGCATTAATAATATTCATCTATATATTTAATAAAAATTTCCTTTTTAAGACAGCAGGATACACGGTTCATTGAGGTTTTACGATTGACGATCCATTGCATTCCAAGTCCGTGTAGATAGTTTCTGAAAAAGCCGAGTTCTCGGAATAAACGGGAGTTTCACGTACTCCTGACCTGGAACGTCGTGGCTGAGGTGCTTATCATTATGGTTCATATCATAATGCATATTGCGCAAGGGCCTGAGATGGTGTGGTGCTTCTGATCGACGGCATTATTCGTAACTCTCAGAGATTTGGTTACCAGGATAGGTCATTACTGCTGCATACCAATTCTCTAGACCCCCCAACATATTATTGTAACATTTTTTTTTTCAGATGGTACGTGATACATACTTGTGATAGAATCGTTATTCTCATTTGTTCTATTAATAGATGTGCTTAGTATTCAGGATGGGAACAAAGCAATCTGATCCAATCAATAGTACAATAGGCGGATCTAGGGAAAGAGGGCAAAGATATGAATTCTTTAGTAATGTTGATATCCAATGATATGATTTTGCTGAAGTAACTACCTACCCAACATTGAAAGTAGTTGGCGCCTAGCACCCTAGCAAAAAGTTATATACCGGCTAGACCCTCGTATTACCCTATTCGGATGCTTTTGGTTCTTATTCGTCTTAGAACTGTATAAGGCACAATTCTAACTTTTAGGAATTGCTTGATTAGGAACTGTCAAGAATAGGGTTTAAATTGGCGTATTCTTCTAAATTATTACTGGGATGCATCGGTGCCTTTTGTCCAACTAAAAATAATCGGCAGGCAGGGTCTCGCGTATTCTTCCATAAATCACCAAATAAGCGGATCTGAAAACAATGGAGCTTGTATACCCTCTGACGAAACCATGAACCAAGAAAACATTTCACTCTCTTTGTTAATCTATATTGTTCTAAGCGTAATTTATCGTGTTTGTGGACTCAGTCATTCAATTATATTGAATTATACTTCTTGTTCAACTCAGAAAACAACACAGAGCCGCACGCTACATGATTTGCAGCGATATGGGTAACAAAAATACTTCCTTCATGATCACGAACAATTCGGGAATGTAAAAAGAGGCAACGAAGGCTTTGAACAGTGGGTTACTGTGAGATTGCGTATAGTCTATGTAGATGATATCCTTCAAAGAGCTTCCATCACGCCACTGCATTGTTCTAAAATGTCTACGAAGCTTTACTATACTCAACACATACCGGACTAAACGCGAATTTCTATAATACGCAGCCTTATTGTGGTTTCAGAACATTGCTTTCGGGTAAGTCAGCAAAGATTGGACATTATTCAACTGTAACCGATAATGTATAAGGTTTCCGATTAACGAAACTTGCGCGCAGATTTTTCTCGTAAAGGGTTCATGTTGTATGCTTATTTTCAGGTGGCAGTAATCTTATGGGTGCTGATTACAATGTACTTGCAAAGAGACTGGGAATAGTATGTCAGTTCTACTCATCACCGTGAGACTTAGGAGACACAAGCCTGATATCGCCACCATTGAGATTCAAGGAACCTCAGTGCTTTATTGTCTTTCCAATTCAAGAAAGAACGCCCTTCAGTGTGATTGACAAACATTGCGCCCAAAATTTGGTTCCGAAATCTCGAATCTGAGTCGTTGTGTTCTTTTCACAAGCATCCGATCACTGTCTATTAGAGGCGAGTCTTGGCCAAAAACCCGAGGATTTGCGGTACAAGTTCTAAAGTATGGGTCATGTACGTTGGTGCCTTTTGTTTCAGGGTCACCAGTCCAGTGCGTGTCTAAACTACTACCTGAGTGTCTAGATCAAAGCTGCATTAACGATGCTAAGTAAGTATGCTAGAAATTATGATTACGGTCGTAATAGGTAAAGGTTGCTTCTAAATGCAAACAGTTACAAAACCCCGTACAATGTGGGGTATTGATGTATTGGTGTGACCTGTGAAGTATAAACTTTTTATTTACGTGGTGAACTTTTCAACAGCTGAATAACGAATAGTATTTGGAGGAGACCTGATTTAATTGCAGAAAACTCTGGATTATGGCAATGATTTCTCGCAGTTTCAGAGCAGAAATCTCAGGTGCAAGCTTGAGGCTCTACAAAAGGCATCCTTAGACTTGATATCTTGGACAAGACATAATTGCAAAAAGAACCTATTTGGGATCTTGATATCACATTCATGTGAGAATATGCACAGCTTCATCGTGTTTTTCGTAGAGGCGAAACTAGATTATGCATGAACTGCCTGCAGTACCAGCTGCACAATGTTGCTCCAAAGAAATTTCCTAATTAGTGTTGTTCCATAATCATGATTGCAACAAAATAGTGAAAGTATTATCAATTATAGAATAGAAAGTAGCCAAGATGCTATTATATAAAGCCATTGTTATTCGCAAGATCTACTGAGTAATTTATTTCAAACATCAATCAATTACATTAATATCCATACTTCAATGTTATTGAGAAACCTTCTTGCAGCACCTCTTTTGCTCTTAGGAGCAGTAAGAGCTGTGACCATCACCGAGAACACTGTTGACAGAGGTTTATTAAGTGTTGGCCTTAACGGAGTCACCGTCGAGGATGGTGTCTACTGGTCTATTATTGACAACTTTGTAACTGCTTTCCTTGGTTCTGTTGATGTCGGAACCGGTTCTGGTTTGTATATCTCAAGTTCATCCAGTTTACTTGCATTAACTGTTACACTCCTTCCAGCATTAGGCGACTTCAAGAACGATGGTATCGTTTCCTTCGATGCTTTGAAATCTTTGACCCCACCAATTTACAACATTGTTGGTATCTCTTTCACTAACAACGGTGAAATGTACTTAGGTGGTGACGGTTCAGTTGGTATTCCTGTTTTTACTCTCACTTCCCCAGTGTGGGATAACAATGGTTTATTGGTCTTCTACCAGAACCACAGATCAACCAGTGTTGTCAGTCTTGGTACTCCATTAAGTACTATCAACAACAATGGTCAAATTTGTTTGTACAACTCGCTTTACACCCAGTTGACAAACATTGTTGGTCACGGTTGTATTACTGCTAATCAGGACTCGAGTATTTTCCTCTCTAACACATTGTTGAATGTCGATCCAAATCAAATTTTCGTTTTGAGAGACCTGCAGTCATCTCTTAGAGCCACCGCTATCAGTGTTCCAAAGACATTTGTTGTTTCTGGATTTGGTAATGGTAACAAGATTGGATTAGATATTCCTCTTATTAACTTACCTCCATTGCTTGACGCCTGGGATTATGATGGAACATCCGGTATTTTGACTCTTCGTGGTGCCGGTTTATTATCTCAAAAGTTCAAGATTGGTACAGGTTACGACAAGAATCTCTTCAGCATCGTTACTGATGATGACGTTGGATTACTTTCTGTTTTATTTGGTGCTGTCACTTACTCTGGTCCAGTTCCAAGCCCTGCTTTGCCAGCTCAATGTACCGAATGTAAGACTCTTCCAGAAATTCCAGAAGCTAACCCTACTACAACTATCACTTCGACCTGGACTGGCACTTTCACCACCACCATAACCGAGACAGACACTCAAGGTGGTACTGACACTGTTATTATTGAAGTACCAACCAGTTACGGTCCAAACCCAACTACTACTATCACTTCCACATGGACTGGTACTGTTACAACTACCGTTACTGAGACCGACACTCCAGGTGGTACTGACACCGTCATTGTCGAGGTCCCATCAAGCTACGGTCCAAACCCAACTACTACTATCACTTCCACATGGACTGGTACTGTTACAACTACTGTAACTGAGACTGACACTCAAGGTGGTACTGATACAGTTATTATTGAGGTCCCATCAAGCTACGGTCCAAACCCAACTACTACCATCACTTCTACCTGGACTGGTACCTTCACCACTACTGTTACTGAGACAGACACTCAAGGTGGTACTGACACTGTTATTGTCGAGGTCCCAACCAGTTACGGTCCTAACCCAGAGACAACTATCACTTCCACATGGACCGGTACCTTCACGACAACTATAACCGAAACTGACACTCAAGGTGGTACTGACACAGTTATTATTGAAGTACCAACCAGTTATGGTCCAAACCCAACTACTACTATCACTTCCACATGGACTGGTACTGTTACAACTACCGTTACTGAGACCGACACTCAAGGTGGTACTGACACCGTTATTGTTGAAGTTCCAACTAGTTACGGTACCAACGACCAAACAACCATCACTTCCACATGGACTGGTACTTACATCACAACTATAACTGAGACAGACACTCAAGGTGGTACTGACACAGTTATTATTGAGGTTCCAACCAGTTACAGCCCTAACCCAGAAACGACTATCACTTCTACTTGGACCGGTACCTTCACCACTACTGTTACTGAGACAGACACTCAAGGTGGTACTGACACCGTCATTGTCGAGGTCCCAACTAGTTACGGTCCTAACCCAGAGACAACTATCACTTCTACTTGGACTGGTACTACTACGAAGACTATTACCGAGACAGCCACTCACGGTGGTACTGACACAGTAATTGTTGAAGTCCCAACCAGTTACGGTACCAACGACCAAACAACCATCACTTCCACTTGGACTGGTACTTACATCACAACTATAACTGAGACAGACACTCAAGGTGGTACTGACACAGTTATTATTGAGGTTCCAACCAGTTACAGCCCTAACCCAGAAACGACTATCACTTCTACTTGGACCGGTACCTTCACCACTACTGTTACTGAGACAGACACTCAAGGTGGTACTGACACCGTCATTGTCGAGGTCCCAACTAGTTACGGTCCTAACCCAGAGACAACTATCACTTCTACTTGGACCGGTACTACTACGAAGACTATTACCGAGACAGCCACTCACGGTGGTACTGACACAGTAATTGTTGAAGTCCCAACCAGTTACTCTTCATCTGAATCCCACGAACCTTGTTACACAACTACCGTGACTGTTACTGGCCCAGGTGGTGTAGAGACTACTTTCGTTACTACTATTACCACCACAACTGAGACTGACACCACAACTACCACATTGCCTCATGTTACTGAAACAGTAACTCTCACCGGACCATACGGACATGTCACCACTTACACAACTACTGTACCAAACACACCAATTACTGTAACAGAAGTAACAACACCTCCAAGTGGTCCAACAACTGTGGTATATGTCACAACTCAACTTCCTCCAGTTACCATTACTCAGGTAGTCACCCCTCCAAGCGCTGAGCCAACAACTATTACCTACGTTACAACCCCTAATGTACCAACCGAAGATGTGACAACTCTGATTGTTCCAATTACTATTACTGTCGTGAGTACTCCACCAAGCGGAAGTCCAACAACCATTACTTACGTTTCAACTCCAAGTGCTCCAGCCCCAGCTGCTCCAGTTACTGTAACGGAAGTTACCACCCCAGCTAACGGTAGCCCAGTCACTGTTACCTACGTTTCAACTCCAAGTGTTCCAGCCCCAGCTGCTCCAGTTACTGTAACGGAGGTTAGCACCCCAGCTAACGGTAGCCCAGTCACTGTTACCTACGTTTCAACTCCAAGTGCTCCAGCCCCAGCTGCTCCAGTAACTGTAACTGATGTAAGTACCCCAGCTAACGGTAGCCCAGTCACTGTTACCTACGTTTCAACTCCAAGCATTCCAACTACTTTAGTCACCCAAGCTGCCCCAACTGAAGCTGCTGCTACCCCAGCCGCCCCAGCTCCAGAATCCACTCCAGAGACCGCTCCAGAGTCTGCTCCAGAGTCCTCTCCTGCTCCAGCTCCAGAGTCTGCTCCAGCTCCAGCTCCAAGTGCTGGTAACGGTACATATGTTCCAGCTACTTACGAAGGTTCTTCCAACTCCTTAGTTCCATCTGGATCCATTGCTATTGCTTCCATCTTGTGTTTGATCACACTTATGGTCTAAATAACTTAAAAAAGTGCTTTCCTTTAATTTAGAAGACAAGATATCTGATGAATTTGTTAATTTCTTGGGGTACTTGTTCTTGATAGGGAGCATTCATACCATATTCTGTTCGTTGTATTGCTAGTTAATGTTCACTAGTTTGACTTTTACAAGTTTAATTCTTATGTATTATTTCTTCTTCCTTTTTCTTTTAGTTTCGATTTTGGTCTCGATAGACTCAATTTGAATATACCACTCGTACCACAATAACAATGTAGGTTGAAAAAAACTTTTTGAGCATGGAAGAAATTCTCGCTTACCTATCTATTAAACTTCAATAAAATCCATAATTTCTAATTCTGGGCTTCATGCTGGTTTCTTTTTTTCCCGCAGAGGAAATGATTCCCTTGGTAAACAGTTTTGACTTCTTCTCAATAATGCCAACATGAATGGCGAATGCGCAGAAGACTTCCTGTACCAGTTGCTATCTTATCATGGTTGTTATTATGATAATATGCACCCTCCACGGTGACAACATTTCTTGTGTCAGAGAAACGTAGAGAAGAATCGATGAGGAAAGAAGAGCCAAACGCGGGTGGCACCAACTTGCGGTTTGCCAATCGATAATAATCCTGTCCATGTCCGTGTTAGGAAAGCGCTACAATACAATGATTACGAATCTTGACTCACCTTCTCATATATGTAATCTTCTCTTGGATGAATCATCTACGGCAGTAAGCACTTGGTAGTAGGTAACCCTTAAAACCGTTATATCTAAGCCGTCTAATGCAGGACTGTGGCCCACATATCTCCATTAGTCAGTAAGGCTGAGAAACAAATAGTCCTTTTAGATCACACATCTTCCCCATGCGGAAAGTCCGAAAATTTCTTTTGAGGGTACAATTCCTCTTTGGCTGCCAATCAACAGCCGTTACACAAAAATTCAAGATATCAAGCCGTTCGATCACTAATGACCCGTTTGATCCAAATAGTTTAAAAGGAAACACATTGGCTTTGCTAGAAGTGAAATTTTGATTGAATCAGCGAAATACAAGAGGATAGCTTGCCTAATATCCATACCTGAAATTTACCCCAGTACAAGTAATATGTACAGATTTATGAGAGATAGTTTCTTCGGAAACATTGTCTACCACATTTCGCAGCACAAATATTTTTCGCACAAAGAAGAAGCTGCAGATTATATCGTTCCAGAAGAATACACAAACGAGCTCTTGCAAAAGGACTTCCAGAAGGAAGAAATGGATGCGGCCAGCCTGATCGCTTCGTCCAATTATTCCAATGGATCAGAGAAAACCGTCGCTATCCAGCACCAAGTAATAGTCCATTGGGATGGTGATGATGATCCTGAAAATCCACTTAATTGGCCCATTTATCAAAAAGCATTTTTCATTTTGGAGATTGTTTTTTTGACGGTATCAGTTTATATGGGTTCTGCAATGTACACACCTGGTATTCCACAAATCATGGAAGAGTTTCATATTGGGCAAGTTGCCGCCACCTTGCCCTTAAGTTTGTTCGTTATTGGATATGGACTAGGACCAATGGTATTTTCCCCAATGTCTGAGAATGCTGCCGTAGGAAGAACCTCCATTTACATCGTGACTTTGTTCATTTTCTTTATATTGCAGATTCCCACTGCTTTGTCGAAAGATATCGTGTCTCTTTCCATCCTAAGATTCCTTGGTGGTATCTTTGCATCACCTTGCTTAGCCACAGGTGGAGCTTCGGTGTCTGAAATATTGTCTATTCCTTATGGACCTGTTGGCTTAGCATCTTGGGCTATTGCAGGATTCTCTGGACCTCTGTTGGGGCCATTTATTGGCTCTATATTGGTTGTCAAGGGTGATTGGAGATGGACATTCTGGTTTCAGTGCATCATTACAGGATCCAGCCTTTTGGTATTAACCTTCTGGTTACCGGAGTCCTATGGTAAAACATTGCTTTATAGAAAAGCAAAAAGATTGAGAGCAATTACTGGCAACAGTAACATAAAGAGCGAAGGGGAAATCGAAAACAGCAAGCTCACTTTCACTGAGTTGGCAGTTGAAACTTTGTGGAGGCCCATCGAGATGTCTATTCTTGATCCTGTTGTTCTTTTGATTCATATATACATCTCCATGGTCTATTCTATCAACTATCTTTGGTTTGAAGCATTTCCTATCGTCTTCCTAGAGACCAAAAACTTCACCTTAATTGAAATGGGAACTACCTACATTGCCATTGTGATTGGTGCAATCATTGCTGTGGTTTTCTACATTCCTGTTGTATACCGGGTCTTCACAAGAAGGCTACTCAACAACGAGCCAGTAGTACCAGAAGTGTTTATCCCAATTGCCATCGTTGGAAGTATTGCAATGCCCGTTGGTGTATTTATTTTTGGATGGACATCGGCCAAAGATATCCACTGGATTGGCCCTGTCATCGGAGCAGTATTATTTGCGAGCGGTGCGTTTATAATATTCCAGACATTGTTCAACTACTTGGGAATGTCTTTTCAAAAATACTTGGCCTCAGCCTTCGCAGGAAACGACTTATTCCGTTCGGTAATTGCTGGAGTGTTTCCTTTATTTGGAAAGTCCTTATTCAATAACTTGAAAACAGATAGATTTCCGGTTGGTTGGGGCTCTACTGTATTAGGTTTCATTACCGTTGGAATGATTGGAATTCCCGTATTCTTCTACTTGAATGGACCAAAATTGAGAGCAAGTTCCAAATATTCCTCCCTTTAAACGTTACATAGAATATCAAAGTTATAGATGCAATAGATAGATAAATTAATAAACTATTACAAAAAATTGCTTAACGATATTATCAAGGAGGATGCAGTTGCTACGGAAAATTTACTGAAAATAAGTAATTGCCTTCTCTACTGTCATCTATCGTGGCCTGCGTGAATTTGTCATGCATAGTTAGTCCGGCTCAAATACCCCGCAAAGCTACATGCTTAAGCTGCAACCCCCACGAAAACATAGGAGTCTCTTGCGTCATTCTTATTGA
The DNA here is from genome assembly GCF_036884685.1 of Scheffersomyces xylosifermentans. Taxonomy (NCBI): domain Eukaryota; kingdom Fungi; phylum Ascomycota; class Pichiomycetes; order Serinales; family Debaryomycetaceae; genus Scheffersomyces; species Scheffersomyces xylosifermentans. The sequence goes on from NW_027042945.1 coordinate 1,653,906, forward strand.
GGAAATGTATCCAGGTATAGGAACAAAGCTACACAAGCGCTTAAAATGGAATACTGGAAGGAGAGAAGTGCGTAAAGGACTGAGAGTCCACACCACTACTACGCAATTTGGTACCCCCACCCCTTTGGAATTCCACGATTTATTTTCTGCTGCATATTTTTTGACTATTTACGAAATTGATCCGAAATGTGGGTTGAAAATAAATTATTTTCTTGACTAATGAATGAAAGTGAAAATGTAACATGAATACTACATCAATCTTGAAGCCAAACGCAATCATTTTGCAACCGAAACTAAAGCCCGAAATACCACCATGTGTGGAGCGCATAAATTTGGGTATCACGAAACAAGGCTGTCTGACGTATGTCTATTGTTTACGCTTCGAGCTTCTTCAGCAATATTTGTATTATAAGGCTCTTAGAACATACGGCAGTCACAAATTCTCTCAATAGCCAAGGAGTCATCCAATGGGCAGGGCAGCCCTTAACCACCAACTTTCGGATAAACCCGATTTTGATGGATGTCCGTCACTCTTGCAGAAAATGCCCCACATATTCCTTGGATTCTTTCACTTCCGCAGAACCCCACATCTACTTTTCGTTCCGAAACACATTGTTATGAACGAGGACCTAAATGTCAAAAGAGTTTTTCCATATTATGGGCTATCATCATTATCTTCTTTAGCCCAAATCTCAATGTGAAAATGTGCTTATAACAATATTGATTTTGACAATTGCTGCTCCAATCGATTACTTCTCTGTTGACCTTGACAAGTCACGGAGAATTCCATTTGTTTGGCAGCATAGTACCTACCATTCCTTACCCCTCAATTTCAAAGACCCCACTTTTCTCAATTTACACCCGTATTTAATTATCATATGTTGGGAGGTCCCAAAGAGGAACCTTAACCTCTTCTAAGACACCATACGATGAGATCAAACAAATATCGAGTATCAGCGGAGGACTTACGTTGAAACGGAACTTTAACCACAGCATAATGCGAGCTTGGTAAGTAATAGCATAGGACTGCAGATGATAGTCGTCATTTACGCATATACCGCATGATGTGCTTGTAAGCCTGGGTTGAATTGCGGAGAGAAATGGCTTATATTATTGCAAACATATTTTATCGGATTAAGTGACTCCTGTCTAAGTTTTTCCAATATTTTTAAAGCATCATAATTTTTAAGGTGACTTCTGTGAATATTTTTGAACAGAAGATAATCCTTTTCCCCATCACCACGGACCGCCACATAGAAGGATTGTTTGTGTTCCTAGCTCATATGTTAATCTGTGCAGCTTATGGAGGTTCATCCGTGATTATGATTGTTCTAGTGGGGGGAGATTATTGACTCTCGCAGAAGGAATACGAGCATACATCGACATTATCTACTCCACAAATGTATCTTAGGTTAGTAAAGATCAGCATTGAAAATATCATAAACAGAATGTGTATAAATGGGGATAGTTATCCTTCTTGACAGCTACTGAAAACTCTTTAGAACAGAACTCATACTTACATTTATTCAAACCTCAACTCTAAATGTCAGAATCTAAAGATAAAAACGCAAACATCGTTCACGATGTACAATCTATTTCGGACCATGCAAACAGCACTGATGCTTTTGATTTAGGTAAGGAAATTGACCAATACATCTATCACGACAAAAGCTGGTGGAATTATAGCCACTTCCTTAAATTGCACTGGTTTATCTTTGTTCTTACTCTTAGTTCAACTAATAATGGTTACGATGGTTCTATGTTGAATGGTTTGCAGTCGCTTTCATCTTGGCAGGATGCTATGGGCCACCCAACCACTTATGTTTTGGGTGCCTTGGCTAATGGTACTATCTTCGGAGGAGTTCTTTGTATTCCCGTTGCTGCATGGATTTCTGATAGATGGGGAAGAAAGTTCGCTATTGCCCTTGGTTCTACTATCACGGTTATTGGTGCTGTATTACAAGGTGCTTCTACAGATTACGCTTTTTTCTTTGTTTCAAGAGTTATTATTGGTTTTGGTTTTGGTATTACTTCACTTTCATCTCCAATTTTAATTGCAGAAATTGCATTCCCAACCTATAGACCAACAAGTACTGCTATCTACAATGTGTGCTGGTATTTAGGAGCCACTATTGCTGCATGGGTTACATACGGAACCAGACTTATCACTACCAGTTACTCATGGAGAGTGCCTTCATACTTGCAGGGACTTATTCCATTATTCCAAGTCTTGGTAATTTGGTGGGTTCCTGAATCGCCTAGATACTTAGTATCTAGAGGAAGAATTGAGGATGCCAAAAAGTTCTTATTTAAACACCACACGGGAAATGATACGAGTGAACGTGCCAGCAAGTTAGTTGAGTTTGAGCTCCTTGAAATTGAACAAGCTTTAGAATTAGAGAAGTTAAACTCTCAATCGAAGTACACCGACTTTATCACTATAAAGTCGTTCAGAAAAAGATTGTTCTTGCTTATGTTCACTGCCGCTATGACGCAATTGTCTGGAAATGGTTTGGTCTCGTACTACTTGAATTTGGTTTTGAACTCGATTGGTATTACCGAAGAGAAGAAGCAGTTGCAAATCAATGGTTGTTTAATGATTTATAACCTTGTCATTTCTGCTGTTATCGCGTTCACCTGTTATTTGTTCAGAAGAAGAACATTGTTTTTGGTGTCCATTGTTTGTATGCTTATTTCATACATTCTTTGGACAATCCTTTCAGCAATTAACCAACAAAGAGGATTTCCAGAATCTTTGGGTCAAGGTGTTTTGGCCATGATTTTCATATACTACCTTTCTTATAATACTGGTCTTAATGGTTTACCTTACTTGTATGTTACCGAAATCTTGCCATACACTCATAGAGCCAAGGGTCTCAACATCTACGGTTTCACCATCAACGTGACCCTTATTTACAACGGTTTTGTTAATCCAATTGCTATGGCTAACATTGAGTGGAAGTACTACATTGTCTATTGTTGTTTCTTGGCAGTTGAGTTGGTTACTGTCTACTTCACTTTTGTTGAAACCTATGGCTACACATTGGAGGAAGTTGCTGAAGTTTTTGGTGATGAATCTGTCCACAAGCACTTTAACCAGCAAAGCTATGAAAAGCCATCTTTGGAGCACGTTGAATATGAGAAGGACACCAGTGTCTGATAGTCTTTCAACTCCTTTTATTTTAGTTCTCACTAGTTAAGTATAAACTCTGGAAGTATAAAATACATGATCTAATAGGATCGAATACAATCATAATCAGCTTATGTACAAATCAATTCAGGAGCCAATTGTCATCCGTTACATTCTGGAGAAATAAATGTAACATTGGCCCCTTCTGTGCCGTAAATGACCAAATGGTAGTTATACTAGAACACGCCCTGCTTTTGCAACCTACTACACTCCACCAATTCTTGAGCGTATGCATAAACCCCAAAGTTATTACGCATAAAAATAAACTTAGTGTCCATAACTGAAAATAGCAACTTTTCCGGAGTGGGCAGACCAGCTAAACTCAGCCCTGGTGATGATTTCTTGTCCAAGGCCGAGCCGGAGTAATTCATCAAAGGCAAAGATTCCTTCCCCTAGCTCCTCCTCCATTGATTGGGGCCTCACAACACTCACTTCAGCATGGTTGATCTACAGTTTTATTTCGACAGTGTCGACCGTTTGATCTCTCTCCCTGACCTGCCAGGTACCCCCAACTTGAGCAATACCTTTGTGGATACGGCACAAATCCCCACTTTCCACCCCTATTGTTTTTCACCTCAAGAATTCGGGTTATGTGCGCAGATCCTTTATTCAATACCCAGGAATAATCCCTATTCTACCATATTTTCCAGTAGCTCCACTTACCCCACAGGAAAAACTCAAGTTCTGGTAAGAGTTTAGGCGAAACTTCCATTTTGAGAACGCATTCGGGACGAATGCCATGTACAGAAGTTGGTCCGGACATGGATGTGATATGCCGGGATGATCAAACAAGTATATATATCTGCTCCAATCCAATGTCTATGGAATTTGATGGCATCACAACACAGTTCTAGCATCACATAAGCAATGACGGTAACAGAATTTGACATTGAACAGAAGTTGGGAGAATTGACCTTGGAGGAGAAGGTAGGCTTACTCGCCGGAATCGATTTCTGGCACACATATGGAGTTAAGAGATTAGACATTCCAAGTCTCAGATTTAGTGATGGTCCTAATGGTTTGAGAGGTACCAAGTTCTTCAACAGTCACCCTTCCGCTTGCTTTCCTTGTGGTACTGGATTAGCAGCTACTTTCGACAAGGACTTGTTGTACGAGGCTGGTAGGTTGATGGGAGTTGAAGCTAAAGCCAAGGGAGTCCATGTAATCCTTGGACCAACTATGAATATCCAAAGAGGACCATTAGGAGGTCGTGGATTCGAATCATTTAGTGAGGATCCATACTTGACAGGTCAAGCCGCTATTTCAATTGTAAAGGGTATTCAAGACGAAGGTATTGCTGCTACAGTCAAGCATTTTGTTGGCAATGATTTAGAAGACGAGCGTAACGCTAGTAACTGTATCGTCTCAGAGAGAGCATTGAGAGAGATCTATTTAGAACCATTCAGACTCGCTGTAAAGTATGCAAACCCTGCAGCTTTCATGACGGGTTACAACAAAGTGAATGGAGAACATGTTTCGCAATCACTGAAGATCATTCAAGACATTCTCAAGGGCGAATGGAAGTGGGATGGTACCATCATGTCCGACTGGTTCGGAACTTACACTACCGGTAAGGCAATTGAGAATGGATTAGACATCGAGATGCCGGGTCCACCAAAATTCAGAAAATACAACGTGTTGCAACATATGGTCGCAACTAGAGAGTTACACATCAAGCATATCGACGATAGAGTAAGAAACGTGCTTAAACTTGTCAAATATGCACTTGCCACGGGTATTCCAGAGAATGCACCAGAGGGAAGCGCAAATAACACTGCAACTACTAGCGCTCAGTTGAGGAAGATCGCTCAGGATTCCATTGTTTTACTTAAAAATGAAGACAATGTGTTGCCATTGAAGAAGGACGAGACAGTAGCCGTGATTGGACCAAATGCTAAATATGCAGCTTACTGTGGTGGTGGCTCGGCTTCCCTTCGTGCTTACTACACTACTACTCCATATGACTCAATTTCAGAGAAATTGGGAGAGAAGGAGACGCCTTACACAGTTGGTGCTCATGGTTATAGATTGTTACCAGGCTTGGCCGAGAACTTGATAAACCCTGTTACTGGAAAGAAAGGATACAAAGCTAAATTCTTCAAGGAGCCTAGGGGAACTTCAAAGAGAACCCAGATCGATGAGTATGATTTAGATCTCTCCAATGTTATGCTCTTTGATTATGTTAACAAGCAAGCACCAGACTTCCTTTTCTACATTGATTTCGAAGGAAACTTTACTCCTGAAGAGACTGGAGACTATGAGTTTGGTGTTGCAGTATTCGGAACAGCCTTATTATATGTTGACGACAAGTTGGTTGTGGACAACAAGACGGTGCAACAAAGAGGAAACACCTTCTTCAATTCTGGTTCAAGAGAAGAAAGGGGTGTTATTCATCTTGAGAAAGGTAAAACGTACAATGTCAGAATTGAATTCAGTTCTGGACGTACATTTGCTTTTGCCGAAGGCGAAGGATTTGGTGGAGGAGGTGTTATTTTGGGTGTGGTCAAAGTTAGTGACCCAGAAGAAGACATCAAGAAGGCAGTGGAGTTGGCAAAAAGTGTCGATAAAGTTGTTTTAAACATTGGCTTGAATGGTGAATGGGAATCGGAAGGTTTTGACCGTCCAGACATGAAGTTAGTGGGTTACCAAGATAAGTTAGTGGAAGCCGTATTAGCTGCAAATCCAAACACTGTAGTAGTCAACCAGTCCGGTACACCAGTTGAAATGCCTTGGTTGCATAAGGCCAAAGCCTTGGTCCAAGCTTGGTATGGAGGTAATGAAGCAGGAAATGCAATTGCAGATGTCTTGTTTGGAGACGTCAACCCAAGTGGTAAATTGTCTTTGTCATTCCCTTTTAAAAATGTGGATAACCCTGCTTACTTGAACTTTTCTACCGAGAGAGGAAGAGTGTTATACGGAGAAGATATCTTTGTAGGATACAGATACTACGAAAAGTTGGGTAAAGATGTTGCATTCCCATTTGGATTTGGCTTGAGTTACAGTAAATTTGACATCACCGACTTGAAGGTCTCTGTTGACGAGGACAATGATCGTCTTGAAGTCACTGTTGATGTTCAAAACGTAGGTGAATTAGACGGAGCTGAGGTCGTTCAATTCTACATTTCCAAGGATGATTCAGATGTGATCAGACCTGTCAAGGAATTGAAAGGATTCGAGAAGGTACATTTACAGGCTGGTGCACTGACTTCTGTCAAGTCGAATTTATCGTTGAAAGAGTCCGTCTCATTCTATGATGAATACCAGGACCAGTGGTCACTTCAAGCAGGAAATTACAAGGTCTTAGCCGGAAACAGTAGTGCTTCCATTAGCGAAGTTGCAGAATTTACTGTAACTGAATCGCAGTTCTGGTCAGGAATGTAAATGTTCTAAAGAGTAAGGCCACTCGAAACAGGAAGTGGATTAATCTCCTTGATGTTGTTAAGTAGTCAAATTAGACTTAGAATATATATGCTGAATGTATACATGAGAACTATAATAGGATTTGACCAGAGATTGAAGGAAGATGTGACTCATTCATTGAATGGGGCCAACTTTGCTACGTTATCTAGTGAAGAAGTTGATCTGAACTCTATTATAAGGTTTTTTATTTTCTCCCGCCGAATCAGACTTCAGATCTCCTCTACCATGGAGCTAGTCGGTTACAATACATCAAACAAACCCATTTACTCCGACCAGTCCAGTTTGCAACATGCGTAGATTTCCGATAATTCAGTCTTCACAGAATACACAGAATGGAGAACATAGCGCTGAAACCCATTGCAAATATTTCCATACTAAAACCCTCCCCTCTTATTTTCTTTGAAACTTCTCAACCCTTCAGGATACCTAAACTACATTCACAGCCTTGTAAATCACATTCAGACAAGTGGTTGCTATAAGTGTTTCCGTATCCTGCATGACAAAGTCGGATTTGGCTCCCGAGATGTGGGGTTCGAGCCATTGGTAGACTTTTGTTTGAAGTTTCAGGAGTCTTTTAAAACATGTGTATTTGCATTGACGAGTAAGAATACTACCAATGATTTTCTTGCACCGGTGGCTCTTCAGAGGCGCTTGAAAAGATAATTATGTATATATTGGTTGTATATTTGGTGACTTTCATGAACAAAACAAGATCAAGCATGTTAAGGCGAGCCGACTTTCAATTGAGCACAAAACCAGTCTTACAAGAAAGAAACACAAAGTATACTAATGAGACCTATATACAGGGATTATCCATCCATTGTCTGCTATTATCGATGATCTTTTTCATCCCTGCATTCCTACCCCACAAAAGGTATCTCCGGTCAGAAGAGTGCTCAGATGATATAAATGAGTGATGCTACCTCCTTCAACGGAATCAAACTGCTGCCTTGAGGCTGAGATAGTTTCTGACTGGCTTGGATAAGTGAAAAAAAAGGATAAGAGAGATGACACATCGATTAATAAACACATTGGTCCCTTATTTGAGTTCCTGGCACGTTCTACTTGGAGGGGTAATAATTGTCTACTTATTATCCTCATGGGTGACCAAAAAGATACTAGTCAGAAGGTTTGGAGCAGAACCATGCTCCAATACCATTGACGATGGGCTGTTTGGATTAAGAAGTTGTAGGGATTTGATTGTTGCCAAGAACAAGGGCACATTGATGGATTTGGTCCAGAATAGATTTTACGAGTCAAAACACCCCCAAAATCCCACTTGTACATTTATGGTTATGGGCAATCAGGTTATAGCTACGAAGGACCCCGAAAACATCAAAGCAGTCTTGGCAACTCAATTCAATGACTTTGCGCTTGGTGATAGACATGCCCAATTCAAACCCTTGTTGGGTGATGGTATCTTTACCTTAGATGGAGAGGGTTGGAAGCATTCGAGAACAATGCTAAGGCCACAATTTTCAAGAGAGCAGATTGCTCATGTCGAGGCCCTAGAGCCACATATACAGATATTGGCTCAGCATGTCAGGAAGAACAAAGGGCAAGAGTTTGATATTCAGGAATTGTTCTATAGGTTTACCGTTGACTCTGCCACTGAATACTTATTTGGTCAATCGGTGCAAAGTTTATGTGACTCTTCGATTGGAATGGACCAAGAAGCAGTTGAATTTGATGGAAAAAAGGACTTTGCAGAAGCATTCAACACTGCCCAAGCGTACCTTGCAACTAGATCCATTTTCCAGAAACTATACTTCCTTGTAAATAACACAGAATTTCGTGAGTGTACCAAAGCAGTACACAGATTTGCAGATCACTATGTTCAGCTTGCATTGGAGGCAACTCCCGAAGAAATGGAGAAGCACTCTGGATATGTTTTCCTTTATGAACTATCAAAGCAAACTCGTGATCCCATTGTATTGAGGGACCAACTATTGAATATCTTAGTGGCTGGCAGAGATACTACTGCAGGCTTGCTTTCATTCACGTTCATGGAATTGGCAAGAAACCAGAATATTTGGGACAAACTCAAAGCAGAGATCTATTCAATGTTTGGACATGGTGAGAATTCAGATATCGGTTCCATAACATTTGAATCCTTGAAGAAATGCGAATATTTGAAGGCTATTCTAAACGAATCCCTAAGAATGTATCCATCAGTGCCACAAAACTTCAGAGTAGCTCAGAAAAATACAACTTTGCCAAGAGGCGGCGGAAAGGATGGCATGTCACCAATTTTGGTGAGGAAAGGACAAAGTCTATTCTATGCTGTTTATGCAACACATCGAAGTCAAGAAATTTATGGTCCTGACGCAGAAATTTATAGACCTGAAAGGTGGTTTGAGCCCTCTACAAAAAAATTGGGATGGGCTTTCTTGCCATTCAATGGCGGTCCAAGAATTTGCTTGGGACAGCAATTTGCTTTGACTGAGGCTTCATACGTTATAACAAGACTTGTTCAGTTGTTCCCAAACATAGGCAGTGGTAATGTTGAATATCCCCCAAAAATGATAACTGAATTGACAATGAGTGTTCAAGGTGGTGTATCGATTTCTTTGTCCTAAGAGGATAAGATGTCCTATAGATGTGTTGAAGAATAGTAGACAGTATTCAAATGAAACATGAAGTGTTGACATGACGTTTATATATGCAAATACCTAGTTATTAACTCGGCGATTAACCCATGGTGTCTCCTATAGCGCCTCGTGGTTCTTTCCTAGAAAAACTCATTGTAAGACTGACCCCACAAAGTAGTACCTTTATTGGATTATATGAAATTTCATTTACGAGGCAGCCCTACAAAATGTTCGATATAACGCCAAAATATCTTAGCCTTCTTACTTGCTTTGTCGAATTATTCCGAGTATTCGAACTTTTTGTGGGGTTATTTTCTTAGACGCACTATAAGCGAGGGGAACGGCTTGGCGTACGGCGGGGTGAGGGACAGAAAGAGAATTATAGTTGCAAAATATAACGGGAAGGTGGTAAAAGTACGAGAACTGCATGATTTGGTGTAGAGCCTTCACATATCCAGCATTCATCGATGCAAGAACGAATTGGAGGGCTTATGCATTATTAACTGGTGGAGTAATGGGAGCGTGGGGAGTTGCTCCAATACATCTTTTAGAATTAGTTAATGCATCTCATAGGGCATTCCTATCTGGAATAGTACATCAGTTAGGTAACCTTGCTTCTTCCGCCGCGAGTACCATAGAGGCAAAGTTAGGCGAGAAATTTCCAATTGAAGGAGCTCCTCCAGGCACTTACAATTATGGAAAAGTTATGTGTATTTTCTGTGGTGCAGTGGCTTCTATGATTGTCTTCTCTTCTTCGGGCCGGAGAGATTCCACAAAAATCTAACGATTCACCTTCCAAGAGAGCATAAAGTTGAAGAAGACAGCAGTGACATACTGCTGAATGATAAAAGAGAATCTAATCTAAATCTGAGATAATTATATATGCTATGTCTACATGTGCGATCTTCTCTTTTTGTTAATGATTTATAATGTATTGTGTTCAACTTTTATGGAAATAGAAATTTATAATTTTGCAGCCAAACCTTTCAAAATAGTACTTTTTTGGTTTAAACTCTGTTATATACTTATTCTAATTGTGCTTTAAACGAGTAATAGACCTACATTACCGTTAAGAAGCCAAGGCCATTTATACTCACAACATACATGATTTCTCGTACTATGGGCTAATTTAGTTTTACCTCATTTCATTCTGCTTTACATTCTCCTTTCCGACAATGCTGCGGTACGGGTCTTCTACGACAATGCTGCGGTACGGGTCTTCTACGACAATGCTGCGGTACGGGTCTTCTACGACAATGCTGCGGTACGGGTCTTCTACGACAATGCTGCGGTACGGGTCTTCTACGACAATGCTGCGGTACGGGTCTTCTACGACAATGCTGCGGTACGGGTCTTCTACGACAATGCTGCGGTACGGGTCTTCTACGACAATGCTGCGGTACGGGTCTTCTACGACAATGCTGCGGTACGGGTCTTCTACGACAATGCTGCGGTACGGGTCTTCTACGACAATGCTGCGGTACGGGTCTTCTACGACAATGCTGCGGTACGGGTCTTCTACGACAATGCTGCGGTACGGGTCTTCTACGACAATGCTGCGGTACGGGTCTTCTACGACAATGCTGCGGTACGGGTCTTCTACGACAATGCTGCGGTACGGGTCTTCTACGACAATGCTGCGGTACGGGTCTTCTACGACAATGCTGCGGTACGGGTCTTCTACGACAATGCTGCGGTACGGGTCTTCTACGACAATGCTGCGGTACGGGTCTTCTACGACAATGCTGCGGTACGGGTCTTCTACGACAATGCTGCGGTACGGGTCTTCTACGACAATGCTGCGGTACGGGTCTTCTACGACAATGCTGCGGTACGGGTCTTCTACGACAATGCTGCGGTACGGGTCTTCTACGACAATGCTGCGGTACGGGTCTTCTACGACAATGCTGCGGTACGGGTCTTCTACGACAATGCTGCGGTACGGGTCTTCTACGACAATGCTGCGGTACGGGTCTTCTACGACAATGCTGCGGTACGGGTCTTCTACGACAATGCTGCGGTACGGGTCTTCTACGACAATGCTGCGGTACGGGTCTTCTACGACAATGCTGCGGTACGGGTCTTCTACGACAATGCTGCGGTACGGGTCTTCTACGACAATGCTGCGGTAC